>NW_026137881.1:2241189-2756189 GCF_019393585.1 Leptopilina boulardi | reverse complement strand
AAGCACCGCGTATATATATATGTATGTATATAAGTGCATTTGTCATTGTTAAACCACACTGAAGTCAATGCAAGTGTCTCGACTCTTGGAAAACGAGGTTTCCAATTTATGATACACTCAAGTCTCCTTTGTTTTACGGTTATTACAATTTTATAGAGTCTTTGGCTCCCCTTTGCAAATTTCACAATGAGAAATAAGTACACTTGTCTCTTATTCTTTTTCTCTTTTTTTTCTCTTTCTTTTTCTCTCTCTTCGAATAAATAAATAAATTATACATACATCGACGAAATAAAAAATATACATAGTTTCAAGAAAAAAAAATTGCTTTTTTTAAATAAACAAATTTCTTCTTTTCCAACCTCTTTACTACCCACATAGTGAAAAAAAATAATACCGAGAAATTCAACAACCCACTTTCTAAATCTTACATTATAACTGACAGTATATTCTTTGTGTAATTTCGTAAAATTTAAATCCAACGAAAGTTTCTCTGCTATTGAATTATTTGTAATTAATTAATAAATTAATTAAAATTAATTACTTAAACAATTTAAAAAAAAAAAATTATAATTTTTCAAATAAATTATTCAGAAAGATTAGAAACTATGTTTAGATGTAAAATTTTAAAGATAAGATAGTAATTTTGTTAATAGAAACAGAAATAAAGTCTTGATATTCAAGAAGAAATATTAGGTACAAGAATGTCAACGTAGCTGCGTGGGTAGAGTATACGGCTCGCGTCCCAAGGGTTCTGGGTTCGATCCCCCATGCGTTCGAGATTTTTCAAAATTAATCTTAAGTGTTTTATATACTGTATAATATTTTCAAATACTTCCTCTACAGAGAAAAAACTACCATCTACACGGAGAAAAATGGAAAAACGAATAAAGTAACTTTTACTATTTTAGAAGTAAAATCGGAACTGTCTGCAGTTTCTGCCCATTTCTGACAATTTTTACTCCAGATATAGTAAAATTTACTAATTCCGAAGTAATTTTTACTATTTTCGGAGTAAATTTTACTATTTCTGAAGTAAAAATTACGAGAAATGCGCAGAAACTGTGGACAGTTCAGATTTTACTTTTAAAATAGTAAAAATTACTTTATTCGTTTTTCCATTTTTCTCCGTGTAGTAAAAATTAAAATACTTTTAGCAAATTAAAAAAATAGGAAAATATGCAATTGAATCAATAGCATTTCTGCCAAAGGTATAAAAATTATTGATTCAAAAGCATATGCTATAGAATCTATAAAATATTTTACAAATTTTACAACATATGCTTTTGAATCAATAATTTTTATACCTTTGGCAGAAATACTATTGATTCAATAGCATATTTTTCTCAGTGCAGTTTATTGAATTCGAATAAAAAATATTTGGTCGAAATAAATATTTATATCATAACAGTCAAGTAACCGATTATTTAAATCAAATAATTTCTTTCTTCAGTGAAAGTACAAAATATTTCTGATTATGTCTAATTTAGAGGTACGTCTATTTTTCAGCATTTTAGAATAAATTAATTTCAAAGCATAATCATTAATTTTTTCTCTATACACTACTCAAAAGATCAAAAATTTTTATAAAGTCAATATCATCGTTTTATATCCTATATATATATATAGCACCGCATTAATAAAAAAATATATACATAGAATTCCAAAGTATGTCGTGTTCTAATAGGTTTCATACATAAATATTCCAAGAAATCGTCAAACTTTGCCAACAATTCTTATATACATATATACATACATACATACACATACAAAGAATAAGAAACACAAAAGAAAAGGATATAAAAGCAATGCTGCTTTTGGCGAGCATTGCTACTACCAATATATCCAGAAGGATAGATCAAAAGAATTTGAAAAGTACAAGCCATAGATATATATATACTTTATACGCATGAAAAACGAACGAAATCTATATCGTTTTTTTATTGTATACGCAAATACAATTCTTATATTATATTTCTAAAAAAAACAAGTAAATACAGCTAAAAAAAAATGTTCATTATATAAGAGAAATAATTAGACGCGTATCAAATTTCAAAATCAATACAATATTTATGGTTTACAGTCCATAATTATAGATTTTATAGCCTGGTACCATAAATTCTATGGCATATCAAGTTGCATAGTTAAAAAGTAAAAAGGAAAAGTCAATTATTATTTTAATAAATAGAAATTTGGGGTTGAAAAATGTATATACGTTTTTTGATGTTTCGAATAAGTCGGTACCGGTTTCCTCATTAGAATTTATTAATCGACTAATTCTGATTCATAGTAAAAACCACACCCTTTGGCTGGACTAATTCTCAAACTACGGAACTGCCGTCAGGTTTTTAGGTGAAGATCCCTATTTCGATTTCGCGATTTTTACATTGCCGATCTTTCTGGACTATTTATTTCTTGTTCTTGCAAACATCTTCTTCCCTTTCTTGAGGGCTGATCGCAAGACTCTATAAACTTCTGTACCGACGATATGGTTGTTATTCACCTTATCATTGTACTTCTAATAAGAAGCAGCTTAGGCTTCTTTTGCATCAGTCTGCGAATTTGTGATCAGCTTTACCGCTCTAAAACACGCATCTGATCTGTCTTTTGCCTTACAAGCTTTTCCTGCCCGCCTCTTTTTGATTGGCGACTACAACTGTGTGAACTTCATCCCTCGCTTGTTGGGTTCTAGGACCAGTCACCTTCCTGCTTTCTGGCTTTTCGAGCTCTGCCTCCCCAACAAGAATAACCGTATCTGCATTTCGGATAAGTTACCTACTTGCCACTGCCACCATTAAGTGACTTGTCCAAAATGTAGACACGGTTATTCTTATTGGGGCGACAGAGCACTTCTTTCAACCTTTGTTGTACTTCTTTACGATAGGTAAGGCAATCCAGATCGCGGATCTCCTTTTTCATGCTTCCAACTATTTTGGTGATTATTGTGGCTGACGTCCGGATTTACTTCCTTATGAAGTTTGCTTGTTATGTCGGCATGCGTCTTTCCAGTTGTAACTCGGATCACCATTGTATATTCACTCGTCGGCTTTTTCCTTGTTTGCTTTGGATACGTTGCTTCCGTCACCTTCGCAGTCTCCTTCAATAGAGATGCCAGAACTTCTTCTCCGTTTTTGCGCGATGAAGCTGCTCCTCATGGCAACGCTCTCTTTTCCTGTTCCGGTCTCCGTTATCAGCCAGAGCATGTTTTGCCTTTGCCTCACTGACACGATCCTGCGGAGTCTTTAATTCGTCCTCAACAGTTCTATTGACGTTTTTTTGAATTTCACAAAACTTTACTATCTTTTCAATCTCTTCTTCGATTCAGCCTCCTCCTACCTAAGCTTCACGCAATTCTCGCGTTCTTTCTCAATCGTCTCATCCCAGTCAAAAAAGTTCTATAGAATTTCACTAGAATGATTCTATAGAATCACTCTACATAAATTCTAGTGAATATTCTAGAATATTCCGTTCACTAGAACGGTTCTATAGAATTTCTATATGTGACGTTCCATGAGGAAAGGGACCTTAGCTGCAATAGACGCATTTTCCAGAAAAGGTATTTAAAGTAGAGCGTCCCTGATTGGTTGAGACCCTCCATCGAAAATCAGCCCCACCACCTTACTACTACATCGTTCCTACAGCTCACGCTTACGACAAGTATACTAGTAGTAGTAGTGGTGGGGATGGTTTCTGTAGTCCGTGCTGGAACTCGATTAACATGGTCATGATTAATGCTTTATAACAAAAAAACTAAATAGAAAAGTACAATTTTTAACTTTTGTATCTGAAAGAGCAACTCAAGATCTATCGACTGATATCAAAAACTCAATTTTCATTTTTTTGCAGCTAAGGTCCCTTTCCTCATGGAACGTCACATATAAATTCTACACTGAGAAAAATATGCTATTAAATCAACAGCATTTCTGCCAAAGTTATTAAAATTATTGATTGAAAAGCATATGCTATAAAATTTATAAAATATTTTACAGATTTTATAGCATATGCTTTAGAATCAATAATTTTTATACCTTTGGCAGAAATTCTATTGATTCAATAGCATATTTTTCTTAGTGTAGTAAAATCTAATTCTTAAATAAAAAAGACATGAATTTTCTGGCTAATATCGCAGTAATTATGTTGAACAATTTTATTCTTCTTAAAGATTAATGCGTATAATCATACATATATCCAAGTGTCTTTTTAAACAATTTTTCCAAGGAACTTTTTTAATTACCCCTCAATGTCACAACTTTTTTTCAAAAGCGGAGGTCTCATACTGGGTAGATGCTACCCATCGTCATTTTCAAATGGCTGTAAGTTGGAAATGGTTAATTTTATAGAAACAGCAAAATTTGTGGTTGCAATTTAATATTTTTAAAACCATTTTCAATGAATTTTGATTAGAAATATAAAATCTGTAATAACCAAAAAAAGTTTCAGAATCTTATGAAAAAAACATTAACCTTAAAGAAAAATAAAATTGTTTAACATAATTTATAACAGTCAGCTATAGAATTTATGTCCCTTTTTATTTAAAAATTAGAGTTTACTAGAATTCATGTAGAAATTCTATAGAACTTTTTTGACTGGGATTGTATAGGTTTGCTAGATAGATCCACTAAGAAAAATTTGTCACCATTGTTGCATATATGCAAAGAACATACTAATGTAGTAAAACGCTAGTGTGGATGTAAGAGCATGAACTTTATACTAATTGCTCACCCTGTCATACTAATATAGTTCCAAATATTTCCAAGCTATAAAAGTTAGCTGCATCTCCTGTATAAGAAACAATTGCTCCTGGCACTATAGAAGTATGTTCCAGAAGCAAATGTACCACGTCAGGGTATGACACTATAATCACAAGACATTCGTACAATTAGGCTATGAACCTATTTCTAATAGAGGAGGCGCAGCTACCATTTGTAGTTGTGGAACATTCGAAACTATTATAGCATGATTTTCAGCGTTTCTATTAACAGGACAGTCATACTACAATCGCAAGAATACTATTCATATTATAAGAGTAAGAAATTTTTTTCAATGTGGTATCAAACTTCTTTCACTGCTGACACTAGAAAGGCTCGAAACGCTATATCTCTTTCCACAATGATCTGTAGAACCGATAAAAACTGAGCGCCCACGTGGTGCGTTCTCCTTGGACCATTGGATGCTGTCGTACCTTTAGTGAAAAGCGCCGCCACCACGACAAGGTTTATCAAGAATATACCTGATTTTTGGTAGTGGACATCCATCGACAGAAAGTGATACTACTACGTAGTAATATTAGTAAACTTTAATAAGTGAATTAGTAATTTTCTACTAACAATTGAGGGGCTGGATTCAATTACGTGTTACGGCCACCGCTTACAGCGAGTCTACGGCTGCGCGAGGAGACCTCCGCGAACTCGTATAACACCTTATGGAATCCAGCCCCTGAATTAATCACTTTTCTCAAGGATCTTCACGAAATCCAAACAAAATTCAAAAACACTTGTGTTTTGCTTTTGATCTCAATCAGTCCAGTTTCGAAACATTAATTTTTCGAAGATCATTATAACATTGTTTAGTTTTGATTCAGGTATTCGAATCAAAAGTTTAAGTTTTTATTCCAAAATCAGAATCAAAAATCAATTAACTTTTGATTCAGTTTTGTTGAACGAAACGAAAGTAGAATCTACTTTTGATTCCGTTTGGCGAACGAAACGAAAATCCGTTATATTATTACTTTCGGTTCTCCGATTAAAAAAATATGAATTTTTTTACTATGAAAAGAAATCTGACGGATTTCCCTATCGTTAACCAAACGGAATCAAAAGTACATTCAATTTTCGTTTACTTACAATTACAAATATCTAAACGAAATGAAAATTCCACTTTCGTGAAGTTTCCTTTACCAAAAATTAGTTAAAACGTTAACTAATTCATTAAATAAACGAATCGCCGCATTAGTCAAAAAGAGTAACCAATTCCAATTTAGAGAGAGTTTTACAATTACAAATACCCAGTTTGCGAGAAACATATCATCATCTGACATACATTGTTTCTGTAATTATATCATTTGTCACATGTCAATAATTTATACAAGTCTCAATAAAGCTCGTTTTGTACCTATATACATATACAACAAAATGCAAAATCATTATTGCATATCCTGGTGCAGAATAGTAAATGGTTCAGATTCTATAGATATACAGTCTATATACATAATATATAGATATATATATACACATCTATACAGTGAGAGAGTGAGGGAATAAATGCACAGTAAGGGCGTATAATTTGAAAAGATGATTAATAATCAGGCCTCGTGTGGCACATTATTTTCTTCTGTTTCATTCTTCTCTCCTCTTTACCCCTCATTTCCCTTTAACCCCTTATGCTCATTCTTTGTTGCTTTTATTATCATCCTTTTCCGCTAAACAAAAAGCATAATACACACGAGGAAACGATATAAATGAACCTGTATACCTATATCTGACTACATATATATACGTATATACATATATATATATATATATATAAGCTGCGAGTTCAAATAGCGTTGCGCAGCTGCAAAGAAGGTCCTCCACTTCCGATTTTCCGCGAAGTTGCGCGGAAGGTTCTGTGCCATGGAAGTTGTCGTCCTCATCTTCCATATACTACGTCCATATGCGTACATGCACCACCAGTATATCATGCCTCGCGTGTTAGTAACACAACCAGTGATGATGGCCTAACCTCACAATTAAAAGCAAATTTTTTTTCTGCCCCTATATGTATATGTATATATAAATTTTTTTCTTTTTTTTTTTCTTTTTGTGAACATGTCATCATTATCATTATTGTTGTCGTCATTTCCGTCAATTGCTGTTATTTACACGACATTTGAATTTCAAGTGAAACGCGCGTGTTATTCTCATTGGAGCAAATCAATTCCCGGATTCCATTACTATACATCTTCGTTATTATGTCTCGGGACATAATATCCAATTCATCTTCTAGTTGATCTATTTTCTTTCAATATATGTATTTTTTTTATAAAAGGATCTCCCCTTCCGCATCATCAGTGGGCCAGCTGATAAATCCCCTCAGGTATGAATAATATCAGATAAACTTTATTATTTTCAACTGATATTATTATTAGTATTTATATTTATATTAATTCTATATTATTATTATTTTTATTAATATTATTATTAATATTTTTACTCTTAATACTCCATTATTTTTATTATTTTTTATTATTTATTATTTACTATTATTGTGACGTTCTTGTGGTTTTTAGGGTCTTTAAGTGATTTAAAAAACTCGATGTTTTTTTGTTTAAACGTTTATTATTATTTTTTCTATTAATATTATTGTGACGTTTTTCTGATTTGTACGATCCGTAAATGATTTTGAAAACTAGATTTTTTTTTAACGTTTGTTATTATTATTTCTATTATTATTACTATTATTATTATTATTATTATTATTATTGTTATTTTTTATATTTATTATTAATATTATTATTATTATTACTATTAAAAACAAGACTGGTTCTCGATGAACCATAAATTCTCGGTGCTTTAAAATCAGTGAGTTTTATACATTCTAATTAGATTATCTTCAATTAACCTCGATCTTCTTTCATTTAGAAATATCTTTCTTTGGTTTTACATTTTCTTTATGTTAGAAGAGAATGCGTTTTGTTATTTTTAAAATAGACAAAATTCTATAATTTAAAAAATTTTTTTTACGTTGTATTATATAATATATATATATATATATATATATAATAACAAATAATATTATGCATAGCAACAATATGGAGTATTCTCTCTAATTCTTAATATATTAAAGATGAAAAGTTTTCCACTATATAATTCAAATTATTAAGAATTTTAGAATTCTTGCTAATATTTAATAAAAATAAAATAGTAAATAAGATAGTAGGGTAAATGTACTAATTACGGCGCGATTCAAGTTAAAATACGTCTTTGAAACAGAAAATTCGTCATTTCTATTGTATAAAGTAAATTGAAGACTTATTATACTAAAAGCTTATGTTATTTAGATATTAAAAAAAAATTAACTTTATAAAAATCGATTATTTAAACAAATATGAGAAATTAAAACTAATACCGTAATGTTCTATTACGACGCATGTTTGTATCAGTTTCGGTGTATCAATTTCAGTGACCAAAATTACGTGTATTTTGAAGATACTTTGCGCGCGCCGTAATTAAAGCCAATGGAAATCTTAAAAATGTTTCAATTACGGTGAGGGAAAAAATTTGATTTCAAAAAATTAAATTAATAATTGTTTAAATGTGCATCTTCATAAGTAATTGTATAAAAAAAAAGATTAAAATAATTTTGTTTTAATCATTTTGCAATAGTTATACTAAATATAATAGTAATAATAGTTATGAACGCGCCGTAATTGATGCACTCACCGTAATTTGTACACTTATTCTAAGTAAAATATTTACTATTTATAATTTATAATAATTTTTTTCTTTGCCAAGTTTTAGTGAGAAATGACTAAAAATAGGTATTTAGAAATTTAATCACTTTAAGATTATAGAACAATTTAGAGACTTTCTGCGTTTGTTATATTTATACTTAATCCTTTAAACGGTTCAATGGAACTCTCAGCATACCATCTAGATTTTCTAGACCTTTTTGCGTATAACATTTTTGGTTTTTAAAATTCATCTTTGAGATTATTTTTTACTTCAGTAAATTTACGATTCCAAACTCTGATTTTCAGTCAAAAAATTTTAATTAGTTTTTGAGATAAAAATATCTTACACGCAAAAAATCTTTATCTGGAACAATGATATATTTCTCTAGAATAGCGAAAACTTTCGCTGTTTTAATGAAACATATCGCTATTCTAGTGAAACTTATCTCTGTTCCAGGTAAAGATTTTTTTTCATGTAAAATAAAATGCAACTCTTTTATTTATAATTTGGTATTAAATTAAAAGCTTTTTGAATTTTATTTTATGACCTTACAGATTTTTCCTGTTAAAAAAATGTTAAATAAAACAAATTTTTTCAAAAATAACATTTTTTGTTGTTTCATTTTGATAATTAAATTGTAATAATTTGTAATAATTTGTAATAATTTGTAATAATAATAAAAAAAACTGTTTTTTAAAAAATTATTTTCTCATGTATAAAGAATAATATTAACATACAAATATAAAACGACAGTAAAGAAATTTTTTGTCTTTTATTTAACAAAAATTTTGATTATATTAATATTGAGCTATTTACGTCAAACTTGACGATTTATCGACTACAGAAAACAATTTGATTAATTCAATCAAATATTTTGTTATAATTTAAATAGTTTTTAATTCCATATATTTTTAATAAAACAAAAATTTATTAAAATAAAGAAAAAAAATTAAATGAATGGAATAATAAAATGAAAAAACTAAACCAAATATACAAATAAATTTTAAATAAAAAAACTGTGCTAAAAAGTGTGTTTAGAAATGTTTGTTTTAAATAAAACTTTTCTCTGAATAAGATAAGTTTTTTTTTTAATTTTCATTATATGGAGTATACCTATATTTAAATATAACAATACTCATTGTCATAAATATCGCAAATGAAATATATATGCTTTATAGGAATAAAATTTACCAAAACCGTAATGATGTGCTAAAATGGTGAAAACATAAAAATTTTATATTTATTGTAATAAAATTTTTTTAATAATAATAATAATAATAATAATAATAATAATAATAATACAAATAATAATCATAAAAAAATCATAAATCATTATCTCAATAAACTGAAAATTATTTTACATTTCATTATATCAGTTCAAAAAATAATGTTTATTTTAATATTTAAATAATGTAAAAAAATCAGTTAATTTTCGAATCCAAATTTTTATGCAGTTAAAGAAAAAATTTTTTTTAGTTATTGAGAAAAAAAGACTAAAAGTAAATAATTTTTAGTTTTTCAAAAATGATACCTATATATTTAATTCTTTGAATGTGATTCGATAAAATTTATATACATATATATGGGCGAAATCACGTAAGATTTCCGTCGACCCTTTTTTTTGAAAAATTTTCGAATTATGAATTTTCAAAATTTCAGTTTCTTCAATGTAGACCTATTTTCAATGGCTGATAACTCGAAAAAGAATGGATTTTTTCAATTTTTGATAAGAAAAGAAAAGTTTTAGTTTTTCTTTTACTTTTCAATAATGTTAACAAAAAAATTTTTTTTAACTTTTTATTAAAAAAAACTTAATTTGTTTATAAAAAATTGATATTTTTTTAATGAAAAGTGAAAAAAAAATTTTTTGTTAACATTATTGAAAAGTAAAAGAAAAACTAAAACTTTTCTCTTTTTATCAAAAATGGAAAAAATCCATTTTTTTCGAGTTATCAGCCATTGAAAAAAGGTCTACATTGAAGAAACTAAAATTTTGAAAATTCATAACTCGAAAATTATTCAAAAAAAAAAAAAAAAAAAAAAATACGTATCTCTTTATTTCACTACAGAACAAGAAAAAAAAATATTTTGCCGAATTTAAAGGGTCGACGGAAATCTCACGTGATTTCGCCCATATATATGACATAATATATATAAAATTTAAAAATAAAATAGTAAAAAAATTGTTTTTCTTTTCATAAAAAATTCACTCCTTCAAAGAATAATTAATTGAAATTATTGAATTGAATATTGAATCATTAAAAAAAAAAATGATAAAATTTTAATTCCATATAACATACAATAAATTTATAATGAAAAAATCTATTTAAAAAATATATTATTACAACGTCAATTCAATGGATAATAAATTTAATACACCCGCATGCAATTTAATAATGTATTATTTATCACATTGTAATAATATAGTAGTCTTTATAATATGTAAAATTATATATAATAAATGTTAAATTTCAAATAATCAAATACCAATTATTATTATTATTATCAAATTAATACCATCACTTTTTCGCGTGAAAATTTTCGTATTAAAAAATTTTTGAATGTTTATTTTTAAATTTCTCAAATTTAAACTTTTAAAGAAATAAATTTTTTTTTTTCATTTATAGTTTTGTTATTATTAATTAATTTATTTATTTCAATTAGGGTCAGTTGGGGTAAATGGGGACAAAATCGCTATTTTTCACAAATGACCTAAATTTCTTCCTTTAAAAGGTAATATTTGCGGGTTTATTTTTTTTAAGTTGTTATTTACATTCCCAGGATTAATTTTATGCAGCAGAAAAAAATTTAGATAAGCTTTAAACGCATGAAACTGACTGTCCCCATTTACCCCAAAAATTTAGAAAATTTCATAAAATTTGGGGTAAATGGGGACACAGCACAGTTTCTAAGAAAGTTTTAAGAAAAAAGTTTCCTTAAGTATATTACTGTATTAAGAGATGAAAAAACTTGAAAAAAATTTGTAGTAGATATATAATGGTTGAACTGTTTCAGTATTTTGTCGAGCATTTCAAAGAAAACAGACTTAAAAATCATAACAAATTTTTTTCTTATTCCTTATGACTCCTATAACAGAAATTAACTTGAATTTTTGATTTTTGTCAATTTGGTTAATAATGACATGCTGTCCCCATTTACCCTGAGTTTTAAAATTTTTGGGGTAAATGGGGACAGCATGTCATTATTAACCAAATTGACAAAAATCAAAAATTCAAGTTAATTTCTCTTATAGGAGTCATAAGGAATAAGAAAAAAATTTGTTATGATTTTTAAGTCTGTTTTCTTTGAAATGCTCGACAAAATACTGAAACAGTTTGACTTTGATTTTCAAGTTTTTATGCATTGAGCGATAATTTTTTTTTATTTTGTTGCCAATTGTCAAGATAAAAGTTTGGCAATACTCAAAACCTCTTGCAGGTGATCTGAGGTTAAAATATTTTGAACTTAAGTTTAAAACTGTAAATTAAGCTCCAAAAACCTCTTGTCCCCATTTACCCCAACTGAACCTAATTATTAATTTACTTTTAATTAATTATATCTATTTTAATATTATTACTATTATTATTAAGTTATTTATTTATCAATTATTATAAAAATTATATTTTTATGATAAAATTTAATTTTTCCTCCCTTCGTTATATTATAATAAAAAATATATTTTCCCCGCAGTGTTGACATTTTCTTGATAGCGATATCGATTTTATTATTACTTCGGAATATGAAACACTAATGTGAAGAATTAGATAAAGAAAATGAAGAAGCATTTACTGATAATGCATTTTGATGGTAGAACTTTCTATATATAGCATAGGGAAGTAGTTAGAGGTAATAAATATATAACATAATGACAATTTGATTTGTGGGATCATATTCTATAAACGAAATAGTGCGCTATATATTTAGTCTGAAAATTTTGACTCTTCCTCCGAGAGAGAGAGAGAGAGAGAGAGAGAGAAACTTCTAAACATTACGTGATTGGATTACGTGATTACATTATATGGATTACCTCGATAATACATATATTTCACTGCATAGACATATACAATTCACTGCTGCAGTAAAATTGTCACTTTTCTCTTTTCCATATATAAAAGTTGTTTTTTTTTTTTGTTTTTACAATGTACTTTATGCAATATGCGCAGAGTCACTTTATGTCCTTGTTTTAATAAAACATTAAGTATTGTTAATAAATTAAATTTTTTTATGTGTCAGTTTGTATACGTAGAATTTACGTCAAAGCTTTTCTGCTTTTGATATATAGCTATATACATTCATCCACTTTTAATATAGGGAAAATAAAACAAATAATACAATTTTTGTAATGACTTTTGCATTTTAATAAATTAAATTTTGTTACTAATTTCATTATTTCAAATATTATTTTTATTATTATCATATTTTTATATTTTAAATAAGTGACAGTTTTTACAATTTTTTATTTTTAACTTATATTCTATTTAACATTATTATTATTATTAAACACTTAAGAATAATTTTGAAAAAACTTACACGCATGGGGAATCGAACCTGGGACCCTTGGGACGCGAGGCGTGTACTCTGACCACACAACTACATTGACTTACAAATTTCTTACTGATAACACTTCTTCTTGAAAATTAAGACTCATTACTACCTTCTGTTTGTGTTAACAAAATTGTTAATTACTACATTTTCTTTGAATTTCGACATCTAATAATTATAATTTTTGTTTGGACTTTATGTTATAAATAAAATTTAACTGTTAAACAATAACGGGAAATTGATAATAACACAAGAAAATAAATTAGAGTCAACTTTTGGACCTAAAAAAAGTAAGAACGTTTTTTAACGTATTTTTTACGCTGAATTCGAATCTATTATTAGATTTTATGTAATAGAATTTACTTGCCACACATACACGCATATAGAAAAAATTTGCTGTGGCAGCGAATTATTTACTGTCACATCAAATTACGTTAGCTAATATAGGGACAGCGAACAGATTTGCTGTGGGGTCAAAAAAATTTGCCGTGACCGTAAATTTTTAAAAATTAAGACTGATATTGTTTATCATAGCAAACTTTTTCGTTGTCATAGCAAACATCAGTTAGCAATTCCTTTTTTTTCCATGTTTTACTTGAGGGTTTTTTGGAGTCGCTGATTGCGAAAATAATGTCAAATTTAAAAAATTCAAAATAGTGAATCCAATATATGGTGACTAAAAACAAAATTATAATTCCATCACAAATTCACTTGAAACTCATTACTCCGAAGGTTTTGGGATCACTGAATCTAAATTTAATGTCAGATTATAAATTTAAACAAATTCTGAGAGAATTCGATCAAATTAAAAATTTTTTATCGCCATATTGCATCCGGTATTTTGAAATTTTTAAATCTGACATCAAATTTGGATTCGGTGATCCCAAAAACCCACAAGTAATAAGTACCGAGCGAATTTGATGAATTTAACATTTTTTCAGTCACCATATTTGATCCGACATTTTGAATTTTTAAAATCTAACTTCATATTCGTAATCAGCAATCTTAAAAAGCCCTAAGTAATAAGTTTCAAGCAAATCCGATTGATTTGGAATCTTTTCTTCCGCCATATTGGATCCGCCATTTTAAAAAGTAGCAAAAAATTAAAATTGCAATTATCTCAAAAATCTGACGGGTACTGAAAAAACAAATTTTTGTTGCTCGGGTCTAAAACAGTATTTTTTGTGTAATAATAATAATAAAATTAAAATTTTTGTAATTTTGAATGGCTTTGAAAAATATTGTTGAGGTAGAAATAAATATATTGATAAACAAAATTAATTTGTTATAATGCAGACTATATTACTTTAAACAGGAATTGACTCATTTTTCATTGGAAATTATAAACAAAATAATCAACTAATTGTTTGAAATGAAAATACAACTCCCTTTGAAAATTTTATGATTCTCTCTTTAGTATACCTCTGGTGTAAATTTTCAACGCTCGTGTAAGAGAAGTAAAGAAAATAAACAAGTTTAAATGTAATAAACTTCTTCTTAAAGTAGAAAAGTTTAAATTCTCAATTTTAATCTAAAATACTCGTATCAAGTTTTAATCGCACTCGAAAGTTTTTCTCTAAGGAAAATATGTGTATAGATATATTTAAGTTTTTAAGAGATTTTCTATTAGTTTCATAAACATGTGTGTGTGTGTGAGTTAATATATTTTTCTAATTTTCTCGCTCGTTAAAAATAAATTGTATAAGCAACTCTTATTATTTCCAAAATATAATTTCGGATAAAATCAATTTTTGTAAATGGGGAGGGGGGGGGAGTTATTGTAGAATAAGAAAACTGTTTTAAATACCTTAATGTATTTATTTTTTATACCCAGAAAAATAATTTGGATCTAAAGAAATTTTTTTTTTTTAAGTGTATGTCACAAAAAATTGTTTATGGAACTTCTTGAACATCATGTTTATTATAATATTTAAAAAATAACCTAAATTTCGGAAAACTATTGAAATTAGGAACTTATTTTGTATAATAATGCATTAGCAGCATTCAACCTATATTTCTGAATCTCAGGGGAGACACTTAAGATTTAGAATGTAAGTTTAGTTTCCAAAGTTAAAAGATGGATTAAAACTTTAAACGTAAAATTCTCCATCAATATGTCTCCTGACCTTTAAAAACTTTATCCTTTCAAATGCAAGTTCATTTAAAATTTTGATATTTGTCGAAACTTTCAAGATTGAACTACTATATATAAGAATAATTAATTTTTATAATCGCGAAATTTCATTTATTGTTCTATAGAATATATAATTGTTTGAATTAAATTTTCTTCAATTTTTTTTTCATAATTTTTCTAATAAACAATTTAAAAATTAATTTTCATTCAAAATTCAATTATATACATTTAAATAGCATATTGAGAAAAAAATTCAAAAACTTACCAATACGATCTGAATTTGGAAGCGTGATTCACAGTATCTAGAAAATACAAAAGATTTTCTATAAAAATTATTTACTTATTAGTATATAATTATCAAAGATTAAAAAATTTTATTTCATTTGAGTTAGCTTTCTATGTTTTATACAGCCACAGTGGATTGTATTTGCGCGCAAAATTTAAATATTCTATATTGATTTTAAATTTCGCGCGCAAACAGAATCCACTATGATTATATAAAACGTAGAAAGTAAACTCATGTGCGAGTAAAAAAATTTCGATCTTTTAAGAAATTGAACATTGAGAAATTCGATTACAAAAATTCGAACTTTTAGAAATTTTTTTTTTTTTGATAATTCGAACTTTTGAAAATTCGATTCTTTTGGTAATTCGAACTTTTAAAAATTCGATTTTTTGGTAATTTGAACTGTTTAGAATTTTTAGACATTTGAATTTTTAACAATTCAATCTTTTGATAATTTTAAGTTTTAATATTTTATATTTTTTTTACACTATTATTATTACTATATAATTAATTATTTCAATTTACTTTTAGAATGGTTGTTATATTATTTTATTCATTTTGTCCGGCGAGGAAGAAGTACTTAATGTCGTTGGACGAAAGACCTTTGGATTTTCTGTTAATGTGACACAAAGTTCTTGAAAAGTTCCGCACAAAGTGAAAAACCCATTCTCGTTTCTTTGGGAACTAAATTTAATACATTTCACTGAGTTGGAATTGTACCTTTGTTGAAAATTTATAAATTTCTTATCTTTTTTTTTCATTTTACAAAAATGTATGTACTTAATGCATTTAAAAAAGAATTATGTAGATATGTTTAATTTTTCTTCATAATATGTAAAAAAAAAAATTGGATAAAAGAATTTTATATATATTTATAGTAAATTGTACAAAATATATATAGCCGCTGCTATTTCAAGAATTAAAAAATTTTCAAAGGTTAAAAATCACATAAATCAAAGGTCAAGGAGCAAACATAACCTTAAAACTTATGCTATATTATATAGATTAATGTCAATAGGTGGACATAACCTAAAAACTTTCCTTACTTTAGAGGTGATGACAAAAATAACAACTAAATTTTAAACTTGTGAATCTTGCAAATACCAATCGAACCCTTTAAATCTGAATTAGTAAAAATTTTAACTAAATTTGAATTAGAAACTGATTGTTTGCTTTTGAGTAAACGAAGCTTAATTACGCAACGTTTATGATAAACGATTTTTAAAGAAATAATTTTTCGCCCAAAAAATATTTTTTTTATATATAATTTGTTGATTAATGAAAACTACAAGAAATAATTTTTAGGCGAAAAATTATAGAATTTTTCATTTTAAAAAATTATTTCTTTAAAAATCGTTTATCATAAACGTTGCGTACTTCAGCTTCGTTTTGAGTAAGTTAAATATTACTAATTCATTAGTAAAAAAAATTATATTTTTAATAGTAAAAAAAATACTCATCTACAATGAGTTATTCCCACTTTAGCGCTATAAAATCTATTTTCCATATAGTCACCACCAGGCAACCATATTGTCGTTTTTTGTCAATAAGTCAACTGAGTAGACACTGAGTTAATTAATTTTATTTCTAGAGAAAGCTTTAAAACTTTTCGAGCATTCTGTATATTTTATATTTCTATATATGTATGAATGTAGTTAACATAATTTACATAATTAACATGTGAATTTAATTTAAAATAACTTGTTTTACTGTTCGTTAATTCTTCAATTAATTCTATTTATTTTCCAGCGAATTTAACGTAACCCAAGAGCATTATCCAATAATAATTAGTGTGCAACAAGAGATTGAACAACTGTTAATTAATTTTTTTCTAACACTTTGGAGTATACGTGTGTATAAAAAAATAATTATTTAAAAAAAGAACAATATTTATATTACACAAAATGTTATTATTTAAAAATTTATTTAATTTTAATAAAAAACAAGGTAAATTGCAATTATTAATAAATTACTAAATATTAATACTGTATAATTATGTGAAAGTAACCCTTTAACACCTAGGGTGTAAAGTGTCTCTTTTTATCCTAGAGAGTAAAATTATAGTTATAGACAGTCTGAAAATAGATATTAGTGATTGTTCCTAGGAAATAAGAAACTAATGAATTTAAAATTGGTAATTTTACTCCCTAGGATAAAAAGAGACACTTCACACGTTAGGTGTTTTTTTTCAAAATTCAAAATGGCGGAACCAATATGATAATTATTGATCCGTTATTTTAAATTTTGCAAAACTGATGTGAAATTCGAAATGAACGACCCTGAAAACCTTAAAGTAACGATTTTCTGGCAATTCCGACCTTTTTTAATAATTTCGATCCGCCATATTGGATCCACCATTTTGAATTTTAAAAAACTGAAGTCAAATTCGTAATCAGCGTCACCGAAAACTCCTGAGTAACGACTTTCAGGCAAATATGATGAATTTTAAAAAATCTGTCCGCCATATTGAATCCGACATTATAAATTTTTAAAAACTGACTGATTCGTAATTAGCGACTATACGAAAACTTTAAAATATCAAGTTTCATAAAAATCCATTAAAATTTTTTTCAACACACTTTTGACCCAAACAGTGGAAATCTTGTCGACAGTCAAGGGATTATTGCAATAATAAGAATAAAAAAACAAAATTTTTTAATTATTGAAAAATATATTAAAAATACAACAAAAAAAATTTCAAAATGTTTTTCACGAGAAAAAAATGTGTATGTATAGGTATATTTAAAATCTCGAAACATTCTCTTTTAAAACTCTATACAAAGGGTGATTTTTTTTCTAAATATACTGAAGAAATAAGAACGTTGACCCGAGGTCATCTGCTATTCACAGTTATGCCATAGACTTATACAACATACCTATGTACCTACATTGTTCGTTATAAATATTACAAATAATTTATTAAAATGAAACAATTAAACGAGATCACATAAAAATATAATAAGCCTTATGTATACTATGTCTATACACTATGTATATACGTCTTTACATATGAAACCAGAGAAAAATTTTATGGGCAAATCCACGAAACTTTTAACTTTTGTGATTCTCGAATCGAACACTTAAAAATCTGAATTATTTTTAATTAAAACTTTGGGTATAATTTTTTTTTTTGCTAAATTCTATACAAAGGAACATTTATGACCTTCATGAAGTTAGCGCCGACGCTCACCGCCAAAATTTGTTTTTCACAGGACCAAAAATGTTAAATTATTTTTTAAAAAATATTTTTGGTCTAATTAATGCCTTGGGAAATATTTTTCAAGGTATTATGTGGACCCAAAACCTTTTTAACAATAATTTGATATTCATGGTCCCGTGAAAAAAATTTTCGACGCCGACTTCATGGAGGTCATTTATGTACAGTATTAGAACAAAATATTTATTTAACAATTACTTTTATAAGTTAAAAAGTGAAAAAATGCTTAAATTTTATTTGAATTTCTTGAAAAAGTTTATAATCTTAACGTTTTTATTTTTGCGGCGTGTAAAATATCACTTCAGCTATATACTATGGAAATATCTAACAGACATATTTTGTCAAAAACTGTTCACTATCCCATTAGTGTGCCACCACTAAAACTAAAAATACGAAGGTTTGATTGAGTGACAGCACTTTTTAAAAAAATTCAATTGAACGCCCAAGAAGCACGTAACATATCCTCAATATGAAGGTAATATTACACGTGAGATTCGTAATATAACGCTGTAATATTACAGTAATCTTACAGTGATCTTAAAATGTCCGCCTCAAGGTAATATTACCGTTAATATTACTGTAATATTAACGGTAATATTACAGTAATATTACAGACTGATTTGAGTTATTCATAAAGCATAAAAAACATAAATATATTATAAGTCAATTTGGCTTGTTGGTAAAACTCTGGACTCGTGTGCTTTGAGTTCGGGGTTCGATTCCCTGGATGGGTAGATTTTTTTCGTAAAGAAATGTTCCCATAATATTACTGTAATATTCTCTTGTAATATTACCTTAATATTACGGTATAATATTACTGCAATATTACTGTAATATTACCTTAATATTAGCGCCTAATATTACAGTAACATTACCGGTAATATTACCTTGAGGCGGACATTTTAAGATCACTGTAAGATTACTGTAATATTACAACGTTATATTACGAATCTTACATGTAATATTACCTTGATATTGAGGTTATATTACGTGCTTCTTGGGCGTCTTCTTATGAAAATATCAATTACGGCGTTGGATAAAAATAAAAGTTCAATGCATTTCTTAAAAGGTGATGAAAAAACAAAAATTTTAAGACCTTCTTCAATGATGTGCCTCTAATTGTATTCCTGCGGCAACAATTTAAAGATGATAATGAAAATCGTGATTTCATTTAAATTTATACATTTTTGAAGGTCACAACTGCATTTTTTCTTTAAACAGGTCAATCTATGGTGTGATCGAAACATTTTCATACATATATTTGAACACAAAAACGCCGCTTAAGAATTTTGAGTGAAATAAATTTTATTAAGTTAAGAATATGTTGAAAACACTTTTTCGAGTCTTTACCCCCTCTTTTCTCAAAATCCTGATCCTGCTAAGCAAATTTGGGTGCCAGAATCGTGTTCAGAGGACGAAAATACTTTGGAAAACACTCCGATATCAAAAATAAAAAAAGTTGAATTTTTCAATTTTATATGTAATTTATTAACATTAAAGAGTTTAAAGAGTTAAACATTGACGGTGTGAGCTAAAAATGAATCACGCATATGAATTTGTGAATTTACAAAGTGATATCAATGTGCCTGCAAATTAAAAAAAAAATTAAAAAATTTTTCTTGAAAGTTAAAAGTTTCGTGGATTTGCCCATATATTTATCTCACAAGTAAAGCTATACCCAAGTAATACTCGTCGATTGCATTAAAACTTTTAAAAATAATACATTTGTATTTTTTTACATCCTCATGATTTCGATTCTAAGGGTAGAAATCACTTCTTTTGAGTTAGGGGGCTGAAATTTGTTACTTTGAGGTTTTCGGGGTCACTAATTATGAATCTGAAGTCAGATTTCAAAAATTCAAAATGGCATATCCAATATGGTGACTAAAAAGATTTTGAATTTCATGAAATTAGCTAGAAACTTATTACTCCAAGTTAGTTTTTGGGGGTCACTGAATTTAAATTTGATGTCTGATTTTAAATTTAAACAAACTCCGATCGAATTCGATCAAATTTTAAATTTGTTATCGCCATATTGGATACAATATTTTGAAATTTTAAAATCTGACATCAAATTTCAATTCGGCGACCTCGAAACCATATTGGATTTTTGAAATCTGACTTCAGATTCGTACACTGAGAGAAGTTAAACACAGATTTCGTAGTAAACACACGTTCAGATAGTGTACCTAACCTTTCGAGCAACATCGGTTCTAAATTGTATCGCAGCTGCGCTTTTTGGTGGACAAATACTGTACTAAATCGTTTGTCCCTCAAGTTAGGTCAGAATCAGTACTTAATTGGCGCTGCTGCTGTTCGATTTTAGTACTGCGTCTGCACATAATTGTGGTACAATATCTGTCCCTCAAAAGATGCAGATGTTGCGTTAAACTTCTCTCAGTGTAGTCATTTATAAAAATTTTGATTAAGAAAAACTAAAAAGGGAATTTTTCAAAAAAATAACAATTCTACTAAATATAAACTATATAAAGTCTTTGTTATATGTATAAATTCATGTCTCCCTTTTAATGTATTAAATATTGTAATAATAGAGAGCAAGAATAGCGATTGATTGAAAATTTTATGAAAATAGTATTTTGAAATATATCTATATATATAAAATTTATTTCTAGAAATAAGCCAATAGCCTTATCATACAGAAATTCATATGGAAATTGCACATGTACATTCACGTTGGTCCATCTCCATTTGAGATTCCATACGGAATATATGGAAATAGGCTGCAGAGGACAACGCTCTTGCAAATGTAAAATATACGCGCACAGACAGCTTTATATTTATTTACTGTATTTTTTATTTGACACACGCAATTTCTTTGAAATATATAAATTATATATAAAATTATATATACAAATAATTTGACTTATATATTTCATATATAGAAATTCACCCACTTTGCCCTATTTTACATTAAAATATAGAAAATGGGTAGAAGATCTTTTCTTCTTTGAATCCTTCTTTATTATTCATAAAAACTTTTAATCTTTTTTCAATTTAAAGAAAGTTTGAAAGTTCTAAAAAAATGTATTTCATAATCTCAACAGGCAAACATAACCTCAAAACTTAGTAAAAAAAAAGCTGTTGTATTCAATTACATGTCAAATAAGTAATTAGTATTAATTATTTAACAATGTTTTATAATGCATAGTACATTGTTAAATAAGGTGAAAATTTTTTTACATGTAATTAAACGCATCCAGAGAAAAGTTTTTTTTGACTTGTTTTCCTTAATTCAAAATAAAATTTTCTTTGAAACAAAAAAAGCTTCTTAGTTTCAAAGAAATTTTCTTTAAATGAACAAAATTTGTGCATTAAATCAAAGAAATTCTAATAGGGTCAAAGAAACATTAATTTTTCATTAAAAAAAAAATTTCTTTGAAACAAAGATAATTTTTTTTTTAATCGAAGATAATTTGTTTGAAACAAATAAATTTACTTTGTATCAATGAAATCTTTTTTCTGGATGCGAGACGCATAAATAAGATCTAAAAATCAGTTAGAATTTTCATTTCATAGAATTTCATTTAATATATGTAATTATTTTTGAGCCGAATTTTTATTTGTTCCAATTTTTATTTACTCAAATTTTCATTTGTTCGAATTATTATTTGATAGAATTTCCATATAACTGATTTTTCATACTACTAAAATATGTAACCGAAAAATCATTTAGCAGAATTTCTAATGAATAGAATTTTCATTTGTTCGAAATTGCAAATGGCCGAACAAACCATTGACAGAAAGATTTTGGCGCGATTTTTAAAATAAACAAATCAAAATTTATCCATAAAATTGTGATTGGTTACTTTTAAAAATCGCGCCGAAATCTTTCTGTTGATTGTTTGTTCGGTCATTTACAGTTTCGGACAAATGAAAATTCTATCCATTAGAAATTTTTTTAAATGATTTTACGGTTAAGTATAAATTCTGTAGTATGGAAAATAAGTTATATATTATATTGTTAAATAAGGTGAATTACTTTTGGCATGTAATTAAACACAATAGCTTTTTTACTTGTGTATTTCAGATAGAATTATATTCAACTAGGTTCGGAGTAATCGGCTAAATTTTATGAGATAAATTCGGGTTTGATTAATAAACTTGGATTAATTTTGACAAACATAACCTCAAATTCTTCTTCAATAAAAATAAAATTGAATAATAAACAATTTGAAAGTTCTATAGGGATCGTATCTTGCCTATGTATATATATATATATATATTATGTGTATAATTTGCATATATGAATATAAATAATCAATAGATAAATAATATATATAATAATATAGTGTTGAGTAAACATCAGTAGTATGTAATTAGCATCAACAATAGTATTAATTAGAACGACAATGTTCAATAATTCTCGTATTGTTCAGGTTTCTATGCCTCAATAACAATTGTTTTGTTGAGCAGATGCTCTCCGTGCCTATTTATAGGATTCAATCGTTTA
The DNA here is from genome assembly GCF_019393585.1 of Leptopilina boulardi. Lineage (NCBI taxonomy): Eukaryota > Metazoa > Arthropoda > Insecta > Hymenoptera > Figitidae > Leptopilina > Leptopilina boulardi. Next base: position 2,733,110 of record NW_026137881.1, on the reverse strand, counting down.
AATTCTGTAGATTTAATACAGTTACTACTCGCGCTTCAACTTAAAATCTCATTCAGAAATATTCAATGAAATTAATCATGCACAAGCATCATGAATTTAATCACAAAACAATTTAACATTATATAAACAAATTACGAAATTGTTTGTTTCAAAATTATTATATGGGCAAATCCACGAAACTTATTTATAACTTTCATAAAAAAAACATTTCTTTTTTTAATTTGCAGACACATTGATGTCACTTTGCGTATACACGTTTAAGTACATTTTAGCACTACAAATTCATATGCGTGATTCATTTTAAGCTCACGCCGTCAATGTTTAACTCTTTAAACTCTTTAATGTTAATAAATTACATATAAAATTGAAAAATTCAACTGTTTTTATTTTTGATATCGGAGTGGTTTCCAAAGTATTTTCGTCCTCTGAACACGATTCTGGCACCCAAATTTGCTTATCAGGATCAGGATTTTGAGAAAAGAGGGAGTAAAGACCCCAAAAAAGTGTTTTCAGCATATTCTTAACTTAATAAAATTTGTAACGCGATCTGAAGAAAGGAACCTTAGAAGCAAATGAATTATAGGTTATCATTAAGACAGTTTTACTTGAACTGAAAGTTAATTTTTGTTTTTTTAAAACTGAAATTAGTCTTTATTAAATATTTTGAAGTTAATGAAGACCTAAATATCATTAATTTGCATTACGAATTGAACGTTTTTGTGTATTTTCACTTTAAAATTTCCAAACGTAACCTATAATTTTTTGCTTCTAAGGTCCCTTTCTTCAGATCGCGTCACATTTATTTCACTCAAAATCCTTAAGCGGCGTTTTTGTACTGGCGATCAATTCGTCCTATTATTGGGACAATATTGGCACCAATTCTCGTTTACTCTAATTTGCCATTATTGGGCCGAACTCTGTCCCATTCCTGGGCCAATATTGGCAATGCGTCTCAGTTACTCCAATTTGCCATAATTGGGTCGAACTCCGTCCCATTATTGGGACAATATTGGCACCGTTTCTCGATTATTCTAATTTGTCATTATTGGGCCTTCTCTGTCCCATTACTGGGCCAATATTGACACTGCATCTCAGTTACTCCAATTTGCCATAATTGGGCCGAACTCCGTCACACTACTGGGCCAATATTGGCACCAATACTTGGTAATTCTACTTTTCCATAATTGAGACGAACTCTGTCCCATTACTGGATCATTATTGGCTCATTGACGGCTGAAATGTTGAATTTATTTTGAAAAGTCATTTTTTCCAAAGTTGGAACGAATCTCGTCCCAGTAATGGCGCATTAACGGCTGAAATGTTCCTCAAATGCAGCTTATCAAAACATTTTTGTGTTGAGATTCCCATATCCGCATATATTGTAGTGGTTAGCGTGTTAGACTTCGGTGCGTTAGGTTGCGAGTTCGGTTCCCGCGAGTGATACAAATTTTCAAATGTTTAAACAATTGTGCTTTCTGTCAGAACTTGAATTATAAATGTATAATGAATTATTTAGTTAATTAATTATTATAATTTTTTAAACTTTTTTAAACTTTGACAATACTGGGCCGCTAATGCCAAGACTTGGTGCCCGATTTGACAATGCTGGGCCAATATTGGCCCATGTTGCTTTTCGCACATGGGATATATATTGAGATTTTTTTCCAGCTTCAAGGAAAAATTTTTAGATCAATTTTCTGAAGTGATGTTTTTTTGAAAAAAAAAAATTTGTATCCATGAGTGGACCACCTGCTGTAATCGCTTAAAAATGATTAAAAATCAAATAAACATTAAAAGATTTCAATGCTTATAGAATATTTATTTATTATAAATATTTAGAACATTCAAACAAACAACAATATTAGTTCATTTCAATTAATTTCAGTGTTACAAATGTTGCAAATGAAATACCTTTTTTTCTATTTAATTTACTGGGCATTGTAAACAACGAATCAAAATCAATTTCAATTGCCTTTTTTTCTTCGGCAGATTTCTTTTTTAACGCTTTTAATGACATTTTAAAAATTTGAAATCGCAAAATGTCAAATTTACCACAGTGGTGTGAATTTAGTATCATTTTTGGATACAAAACAATCGACGATTTATATATGGTCCATTCATGGATACAAAAAGTGGTCTACTCATGGAAATGTAAGCTATTTTAAATATCATATTAAAATTTTTTCTGACATTTGAATAATTAAAAATTCTTCTTGTATGATAAAAATAAATATATAAATAACAAAAAAAAAAAAAATATTAAACTGACTTTGAAAAAGTAAAAATTAAATATTTTTTTTAGTCTTGGTAAAGACTATAGTTTTGTGACTATGGTCACAAAACATTCACGACACTTTTTAACACCATTTTTTTTTCGTGCGGATGGATTAAACACAAAAATGCGTCGATTTACTTGGGTATAACACTAAAAAATTTTTTACGGTGTTATTTATTAGTTAAAACCAATAGTTTAATATTTCGCATTGGGTTTCATAAAAATCGGAAAGGTGGTCCACTCGCATGGATACATTCCCCTATAAATGCAATTCTAACTTTAAGAATAAAATGCATGGAAAATAATTTGAAATAGGTGCAAAGAAGTATTTTTAAAAGAATTTTATTTTTTAGGTGAATTCTGTAATATAGAAATTCGGTTAAATGAAATTTCTGTAACATAATAATTCGATGAAACAAAAATTCGTCTAAAACTGAGCCAACGCAGAATGAAACCTCTAATCGTATAAATCTTAAGCTTTTACATGAGAGAGAAAAGGACAAATGATATTTCTATCCTTTTCTCTCTCATGTAAAAGCTTAAGATTTATGATTAGAGATTTCAAATCTGCTTAGGCCTACTTAAATTCTTAGTACTAAAATTTTGTCAAATAGAACATTTCTAAGAAATTAATTTTAGATTTTAGACGTTATTAAAGTTTAAATGTAATTTTGAGAACATCGACTAGTTTGTGTTAATCCAATTGCAACGATGAATATTTTGCACCACACATAGATATTCTACTTTCTGCATCAGATGATTTAAAATCCCATTTATGTAACGCAAAATGTATTTAGTTTTCTTGAAGCAAACATCCAATGCGGTATATGTGATTAAGAAATAACATTGTTTAGGTAATTATTCGAAAATTCATTTCTCTTTTGGTTGTTTAAGATTTTAATGGAAAGCTTTATATATATACCATATGTATATATATATATATATATATATATATATATATATATACAAAAGCCTCAATCTCAAACGGCTTTAACTACACTTTGAGTGTTGAATCAAACCACCAGACCGTTGTCAACCCACTGGAATCTATATATGGGTGACTTCATCCCCTGAATTTCTCCACTAACCCCCCTACTGCACTTATTTCGTCACATGAACATGTCGATCTCCAATATATACCCTCGTTATTCTCCCAGAGGTCTTCATTTTGTGGATTTTGTAATATCGAATTCACTATACACACACATATGTATATATATACAAATAGTTGAAAAATTTTCCCTATACATATAAGGTTATAATAAAAATTTCTCACATGTGTAAGCTTTTCATTTTGCATATACATGCGTATATTTTCATCCTAGTATTAGTGTGTGTGTGTGTGTGTTTGTTATGCTCTACTTTTATGCGAAACATAGATTTATGTAAGGAAATAAATTTCTGTCCAAGAAAAATGCATTTCTCGACATAAAATTGTGTGATATAACGCGTCATTTTTTTTTTACTCGAACAAAAAAAACGACATCATTTTTCATGTATATATGTATGTTTTTTCAAAAGATTTTCAAGTCATGCGAGAATGTAAGATTTTATATAAAAGAAAACATATAAAAATATGGCAAATAATAAGTATAATAACTGATATGGCAATTATATTTTTTATGACGACAAATTCTTTTGTTTGCTGAGACTTTTATTTATAGTATAATTTGCATTCAATAGAATTTTAAGTAATTCAAATTTTAAAAAGATAACATTGGAGCGTACTTAAAATTTTCATTTATTCTACATTGCAAATGATCGAATAATCATCAAACGGCAGAAATATTTAGGCGCCAATTTTAAAATTGACCAAGCACAATTTTCTTGACAATTTCTGATTGGTCAATTTTAAAATTGATGCCGAAATATTTCTGCCATTTGATTATTCGACCATTTGCAATGTAGGATATAAATGAAAATTCTGAGTTTTAAGATTTCTAATGACATTTCGTGTTAATAAAAATTCGGACAAATGAAGATTTCGTTTAATGAAAATTGTGCCATTTAAAAATTCGACTAAGACGAAATTTTGTTTAATATGAATTCTGACAAATAAATTTTCATGTAAAAAGAATTCTTTTGAATTCAACAAATTTTACCCTAAATCTGGGTTAAATCTTATGGGTTTTAGCATTGGAGAAAATTACCCGCAACAAAAATAACACCAGCTTTTTTCTGTGTAAAAAGTGTGCTAAATGGAAATTATGTTGAAAGAATATTCTATTAAATAAAAATTTGATTACATAGAAATTCTGTTAAGTATATATATATATATATATATATATATATATATATATATATATATAAATTCTGGTTAATTTAAATTCGATTTAATATTAATTCGAAAAATATAAATTCGAATAAAGTAAAATTCTATCAAATGAAAATTCTAACTAATTTACATTATGGAATAATCATGCGCTCCGACAAAGTTTCCAATTCGTACAGAATCTTAAGTTGAAGGAATTTTTATTTCCTTAAATTTTTATTTGATAGAATTTTTAAGGCTGCTTCCCCAATTGCTAAATCGCATCGTCATGAAGACGATTTTTTAAGACGAGACGATTCATTGCCAATTGTCGACAAAAAATTTATTTTACTTATTCCACTATTTCTAAAATTTCAACATCGTCTCGTTTTAAAAAATTGTCTTTAAGATGATGCGATTTAGTTATTTTGGAAGCAGCCTAAAACATCAATTTTTTATTTAATCGCACTGAAAAAATTTTGATGCAGCAGCTATCCTAATCGAAAGTGCATTGTTTAAAATTGACCAATCAGAAATTATAAAAAGAAATGTGAAGTTTCATCAATCCATCAAGTGTGAAAGTAAACAGAAACACGTATAATAAAATTGAAGAAAATAACAACCAGGAAAACAAATATACATATAACTATATAATGTAAATTTAATGAAATATTATGGAAATGAATATATAGCACTTTGTCTAAATCAAATTTAATTATCTCTCAATATATGTATCCGCTGTCAATCGTGAGAATAACGCAATTATTGATTGTATGCTATATATATATATATACAAATTTTCAATTTCATCAGTTTTATCATTTCAACATTCAAATTGCAAAGTATGTCTTTTCAATAAATTTTACATCTGTTTTTAAAGATTCGATTTTTGTTATACAATTTTTCAGCGGCTAATTACTTTTAAAGCGATTTTTTTCGTTTGCTCTCTGGAGGAGGGAGAGAGAGAGAGAGAGATGAAAAAAATACAACGTATTTGTACACCTGACCTAAAACCCAAAAAGATCGACCATCCATCAAGCTTTCATGATATCGTTTTTCAGCTATTCTCGTTTTCCTCACGTTAACAATTTATAATCACTGGGATTATGACACTCAGCAGTGAGAGTGAATGGTATAAAGAGATATATTCTCAACTTGATATGCGAGATCGATAAACCTCTTTTAAATGGCTTTTATTCAAACACACAAAAAAAATCCTTTTCCTATATACATATATAGAGGAAAAGGATTTTTTTCTCGACAGAGAAATTCGCATCTGGTGTAGTGGGAAAAAATAAAAAAGTAAAATAATTTTTTTCTACCTAAACAACTTTTTTCTCACTGATAAAAATGAATAGTCAAAGTTGCTAAAATTAAATATAGAATATCTGTACACTAATAAAGATACAATCTTTATAAAATAATATAAATATACTTTTCAGGTTTACTGTCTCTATAAATATATATATATATATATACAAAAGAAGTAACTAACTAACTCTACAATAACTATAGAATTTTACTACTGACCACCTTTATTTTTGAGTCCTTTAAATTTTAATGATGGCAGGAAGTTATAATTTCTAACTATGTTTACTATACGTTCTTGGGATCGCTGAATCCGAATCCGGGGTCCATTTGACCCCATCAGAACAGGATTTTGACATAACCTTAAAAAATCAATATGGCGGACACTTTCTGGAAAAATTCATCAGATTCGCTTTAAACTCGTTACTCAAGGGTTTTCGAGTTCGTTGATTATTTAACCCCATTACCCAACCAAAAATTTCAGTATTATATCAGAGTTGACTACTGGCGCAGTACTGGTTCAGTATTGGCTGCCGAGGCTGGGCAGTCTGTACTGAACCAGTACTGGTATTTTCATTGTATCCGTACTTGTGCAGTACCACCCTCCCAGTACTGTCAAACCAGTACTGAGCCGATATTGAGCCAATATTGGCTCAAATAGATTTTCTTTTTGATTAATACTAGTTTACAAAAAGTTGTAGAGTGAACCCGATGAATCTTTTTGTTTAAATATTTTGTTCATCAAAATTTGTTCAACTTAATTTTATTTTTCATAATTAAAATGTACTTTATTTTGCTTTTCTGTGCGGGTAAAATTATTTAAACAAAAAGTTTCCTGAGACCAAGTCTAAAACATTTTGCAAGATTTTCTTTTTCTTTTCAAATATGCAATAAACCAAAAAAAAAATTTTAAATGATCAAACTAACAATAAATAAATTTGTTTATAAAAAATTAATATTTTTTAAAAATAAAATTTATAATATACATTTAATTTCAAAAATTAAATACAATCGCAAGTAAAATTGCACAAATGTTATATTATTAATAATATAAAATATATAATTAACCTTTCTTAATAGAAATTATAAAAAATAGTTAAAGCTACAAACTTATATATATTTTAATGGTCAATAAAATTATTGTAATTTGTTTCTGGATGTTATTCTTCAGTTTTTTTCCAAAAGTGAATTATAAACAAAAATTTAATGTTAATTTAAAAATAATTTAGAAATAATTTAAATATTAAAAGGATTCAATAAAAGAGTAAGAAAATATAAATTGAAATTAGAATAAAATATAGTAAGTTGAGAATTTTGAAAATTAGATATTATAAATTGAAATTAGAATAAAATATAGTAAGTAAGTAATATAGTAAGTAATAATATAATAGTAAGTAATATATTTAGTAAGCCCTTTTTTCGAAGTCCCTCGTATATAAACATAAGCTCGGAATTGGTTTTGATATAAGGCATTGAGATAAAAATTCCTGAAAACTTTCTCCCTCTCTTTTGCTTAACTAATCGTCAAATTCTTTTAGTAGGTCTTTATTTGCTAATTCTCTCATTCTTGTACACCTGCATATGTGAACGATACTCTCCTCTTCTTTTTTGCATAATCTGCATAAGGTATCCTTATAGCCCTTGTTTCCCGCCTTGCCAACATTTCCGCAACGAAGTCTGGTCCATTGCTCTTTTATCTCTCTTTTTATGTCTTTGTCCTCCCAATATTTTTCTCTGCCTATCGAATTTTTCCATATTTTGTAACCAGCACAATAAGTTGATTTGTCAATTTTAGACCAGTCATACTGTATTTCCTGCTCAATTTTTGTTTCCAGGAGCCTGGCTATGTTCTTGGCAACTTTCTCCTCATTTCCATCCTCTCCTATACAGAATATTGTTTCTCCATCTCCAGCTTCCGAGAATGCTTTTTGCAGGTATCGACCCCACCGCGAAGGATTATTGTTCTTGATGCCTCTGAGTTCTTCTTTCAAACATATTTTTGGCCATCTCTCCTCACTCAAAATAATTAAATAATTAATTGCATAATTATATACATTATAATTATTTTATAAACATTTTTATTTTTACTGAACTGTTTTTATATATTATAAAAACTTTGGTTTTATAATAAACATATTTTTATATTTATTTTTTGATTTTTTAAAATAATAATTTGCAATATATATTATAAGAAGGTATGAAAATTCTTTGTGTTTTCGATCTTATATAATAAAATATTAATTAGTCAGTTGACTAATTTAATTAATATTTAATTTGTCTTGGGTTAGGGGGCGTTCATAAACTACGTAGCATGTTTAGGGGGAGGGGGGGTTAAGCGAAATTCTACTATAGTCTACGTGGGGGGAGGTGTCGACTCTAACTACGTAATATATACTAAAATTAATTTCTTTGCTTTTTTAAAATTGCGCGGGAGTTCGAACTTCTAATAAAAAAGACAGAGGGACTTACACGACTGGTTAGTTTCACCGTTTACCGAAGATCTCTAAAAAAAAAATTTTAAGAAAATTTTAAAAAAATGTTATCTTCGTATTAAAAGATTGTTTGTATTTGTTGATTTTAAACATTTCTATATGTAAAGAATAAAATATTTCATTCAGATTATTTTACTGTTTTTAATTGACTTGTTTGTATAATATGCGAATATAATTAAATATGTAGTAAAAATGCATATTAAAAAAAACTACGTGAAACACGGGGGGAGGGGGGGGGTTCATCAAAAGTCTACGTTAGTCTACGTGGGGGGAGGGGGGTGTCAAAAAGTCACAAAAATAGGTCTACGTAGTTTATGAACGCTCCCTTACTAAAAATTTCAGACACTTTTTCCTATAAGTATACCAAAAAAAGTATTACCTGGCGTCAAAACTTATCTCTGTTACAGTTAAAGTTTTCTTTTCGTATACAATTAATTACAACATTGCCAGTACTCGTCCAGTACTGAACCAGTAGTGGTTACCAATACTGGTGCCAACTCTGGTAGCCAATACTGGTAAAATGTTATCATCCCAAAGTTACGCCAACTCTGGCGCCAATACTGGGTGCCAGTACTGCGCCATTAGTAAATTTTTGATTGGGTACATTCATATCCATTTTGAATTTTGAAAAAATAATATCAGATTCGTAATTAGCGACCCCGAAAATCCGCGAGTAACGAGTTTCAAGCGAATTCGATGAATTTTTCCAAAAAGTGTATGCCACATTGGTTTTTTGAGGTTATGTCAAAAACCTGATCTGATGGGGTCAAATGGACCCCGGATTCGGATTCAGCGACCCCAAAAACGTATAGTAAACATATAGTCAGAACTTTTTAATGTTTTTTGTGTGGCTGTATTATTTTAATAAATAAATTTTTAAATAAATTTTAGTTTTTGTAATATAGTCAAGTAACCCACACAGCACCCAAAATTCCCTGAAACTTGACAAAACCTCACACGGCGAGGTTAGGAAACTTCAGTGGTAAGGTTCATACAAGTTTGTGTCGATGTTTAAATGACCACATGAAAAGAATATTTAAACGAAACTTTGAGGGAATATTACAATATAAATATTTATGTGCAATGTTCAGTCAATGTTGTGTCAATATTCACTTGTACTTATTACATTAGTAAACGAAATTTTTATAACTAGGCGAAAATGTAATGTCAATATTGGCACAACATTTCCAAGTAGAAATGTTCGTAGCTAGCCGTAATTAAGCCGTCTGTATTGACTTTCAGTACTGGCAGTGTACTGACTAATACACCGAATCAGTACTATATCGAAGGTAAACAAATATTAAAACCAGTACTGGCAGAACATTGTCATTCATACCGAATCAGTACTATGTTTGTGGTAAAAAAACATTAAATGAAAAAGTCTTTAAATTATTCCAATAGGTAGAAAACGATGATTTTTTATTAAAAAATATGTTTATTAATTTCTTTCCAATACTTTCTCTCAAAATTTTTGATGTAATTGTAATGTATTATTATTATATATATATATATATAAAATATATTTGTTTGTATAAGTTAAAAATTTTGTGAGATAAAAAAATTCAAGAAAAAATACATTTTATTTTCGTGATCAATAGATAATACGGTCTTCGAAATCAAAACTTTTGCATTAGGGTAAACTACTTCAAGTCAGCACTTCAAGCCAGCGCGGCTGTGCGGTATGCGTATCCGACTTGCGTTCTTAGGGTTTAGGGTTCAATCCCTCATGTGTGCGAGATTTTTCATTCTTAGTTTTAAGTTTTATTAATACAATATTTGTTTATCTGTAATATTAATTATTAAATAGTTAATTAATTAAGTATAAGTGCAAAGTAAAAAAAAATTAAATAGTACACGGAAAAAACAAACTAACTATTTTAGCACCAAACTGCTTTATCCTTTATTAGTATGCAATTTCGTTTACCTATTAAAGTATGAAATAATGCTTTTTTAGTTTAAAGTAAGTCCATACTAAATAAGTATAATGGTTATACTCTTTTAGTAATAGTGACGTACTTTAAAAGCATAAAGTTGATGCCCACGAAGTACGACATATAGTCTACCTAAAATAGCAAGAGCTTCTTCCTTTTTGGTGTATAAATTCTTGCAACCTGCGTTTTGGCCACGCCTCCTTCTCCTTCCAACCATTGATATATCGATATAGGCCAAAACGCAGGTTGCAAGAATTTATACACCAAAAAGGAAGAAGCTCTTGCCATTTTAGGTAGACTATATGTCGTACTTCGCGGGCATCAACTTTATGCTTTTAAAGTACGTCACTATTACTAAAAGAGTATAACCATTATACTTATTTAGTATGGACTTACTTTAAACTAAAAAAGCATTATTTCATACTTTAATAGGTAAACGAAATTGCATACTAATAAAGGATAAAGCAGTTTGGTGCTAAAATAGTTAGTTTGTTTTTTCCGTGTATGAATTAAAAAAAAATTACAACACAAAAATATTTTTTGTAAATTAATTTATTAAAAATAATATAATTTAATTAACATATATGATAATTATTATTTTAATTATTTATTATAAATAATAGTTTATATATTCTAAATTAAATTAACTATTATTACCCTCACATTACCTTTTCGTGGTAAAAATGGGAGTAATAAGCTTATAAGAATGAAATTTGCAATGGAAAGAGTATTATATAGTATTTTGTAAAAAAATGAGATTTTAACTCCGGATGAGTACTTTACCAGTATTATGCCAGTATTATTCCAGTACTACGTTAGTACTGGTGAGCGGAACAAAATCAGTACTGGACAGCGTTACCAGCCAGGGCTGGCCCACTACTGACCCAGTACCGCAGTCAGTACTGTTATACTGACTGGCAGTGTTGGGTCAGTACTATGCCAGTGGCACATTTCCACTTGGGTTGACTTAACATTGCACGTGAATATTTATAGTGTAATATTCCCTCAAAGTTTCGTGTGAATATTCTTTTCATGTGAATATTTAAACATTGACATAAACTTGTAAGAACCTTACCACTGAAGTTTCCTAACCTCGCCGTGTGAGGTTCTGTCAAGTTTCAGGGAATTTTGGGTGCTGTGTGGGAATCGATTATTTTAAATAATCAAATCAATTTTTGTTCTTAATGCGTGCAAAATTAAATATATTTATATTAAATATTATAAATTTAATTTTTTTTCTAATATTAAATTTAATAAAGACTTTTCTAACAAAATAAATAAATAAAATTATGATTTTGCATATAGAAAAAAATTTGACTAATTTATATGTATTTTTTTTTTTAGTATAGTACAAAGTGTCTTTGTCAATATATAAAAGTTCTTTTCTCTTAAAAACTGCTGTTGAAAGGAGAAGTAAACGGAAACTAAGCAGTAATGGTTTAAGAATGACAAGTCTGTCAATAACTCAAATATGACCTAATTCTTCCTCTTAACTCCGCGAACCTTTTGTCCATCAAATATAATGTGATGACTCAAGAAGTCGCATGTAAAACTGCCTTATTCAAACGAAGTCTTCAAAAACACAGACAAACTTTGAAATCAAAGAAAAAATTTAAAACAAGTTTAAAAATTAAAATAATTCATTAAAAAATTATGAGCAAATTTATTCTTTTTGTAAATTTTTTTCATACTTTTTATCAATATTCTCTCTTTTTCTCTTTAAAATATTAAATAAACAAGCACAAAAATTGTAAAATAAATGACTTTACTACTATATATTTCCATCATAATTTTATTTTGTAAATATATAATTTAAATCAAAAGAAATAAAAACCTACATTTATGAGAAAATTCTTTTTAAACATATAAAAGAAACGTAAAAGAAATTTTTCTTTTTAAATTAATTTTTTAACAAAATGTGTAAATATTGCATTAATTGTTTGATGCAAATATTTTATCTAAAATTTAGTAGAGGCATTTCAAAGCTGTTTGATTATTTGGTCGCATGAATCTATCGAGAGAGGTGAATATTGAGGCCAAATCATTGGCCCGAGAAAAATTGCCTCCAACCAATTGCCTTCATATTTCATCGGTAAAGCATAGGAGTAACTTCTCTCTGTATATAGTATGAAGCATAATTAAAAATAGCAAGTTTCAATTAATTGTCCATTTCTTTAACACGTTAACAAAATTTTTATTTAGTTTTTTTTTCGCTTCATATAAAAATGCGAGAAGACTTGAAACTTTGAAATTTAAGTCATTGACAGTATTTTTACTCATCTTTGAATAAATATATAATATTGAAAATTAGTACATGAGAAGCGATCCCAACTTGAACCTTTTTTAGACCCTACATTGAGCCTTTTTGACTCTACATTGAACCTATTTATATTATACCTAGTACCATCTTCAAACCTACTTTCCACCTATTTTGGACCATATTGATACAAATTTGCTTTTTTACCACCTTGTATGTTTTTAGGACTCAAATGATAAAAAATATAAAATCGTGCGATCATTAAAATTTAAAGCGGTAAAAATGAAGGTCATACCTACACTGAGAAAACGATATGTTTGATTCAAACATAATATGTTTAACCCAAACTTAAAATAGCTTTGTTATACAGTCAAACATATTTATGTTTAAATTTAATATATTCTCTGGTTGATTCAATGTGAAAATATATTTAATTTAAACATAAATTATGGTTGATTTCAATTTATTCATAATAAATTTTTATGTTTAAATCAAACATAAAAATTTTAAACATATTTTCAGTTTAACCCAAACAGAAAATATGTTTGAATCAAACATAATTATTTAAACAAATAATAATTTTAAGCCAAAGTAGAAAATATTTTCTATATATTAAAATTAAACATAAAAACTGTGTTGGGTTAAACAAAAACTTTTAAACTGATCTTTATATTTAAAACAAATAATTCTTTTTCTCAGTGTAACCATAAAAATTTTTCTTTATTTATTCTTTGTATTTTTTTCTTCAAACTTTGAACCTTCCTAAAGAAAATAAACCCAACTTCATTAAAAAATATTAATGTTTGAAAAAGTTAAAATGGACATATACGGAGGCTTATGATTAGCCCATAAAAATCAATAATTTTAATTTTAAATAATTTCATTATAATATATAATTATTTTTTAGATAAATTTTCATTTTTCGAATTAGAATTTAACAAAATTTTTTTGTAAACGAACCTAACAGAATTCTTATATACATCAAATTTTTTAATTTACAGAATTTTTAAAACGCTGAATTTTTATTTGTCAAAAATTCCAAATGACCGAATATAAATAGTCAACAGTAAAATCGAGCCGAAATCTTTCTGTTGATTGTTTGTTCGGTCATTTTAAATTTCGGACAAATAAAAAGTCGGCTTTTTAAAAATTCTGTACAATAAAAATTCGATGCATAAGAATTCTGTTAAGTAAAAATTCGTTTACAAAGAAATTCTATCAAATTTTAATTCGAAAAAATAATTATATATAATGAAAATTCTTTAAAATTAAAATTCTAATTTTGATTTTTATGGGTTAATCATACGCCTCCGTATATGTCCCACTTACAAAAACCATTGTAACTTTTTCAAACATTAATTTTTTTTTAATGGAGTTAGGCTTATTTTCTTTAGAAAGGTTTAAAGTTTCAAAAAAAAAAATACAAAGCACTGTTTTCTTGAAAGTATCAATTTGATACCAAATCTCAATATTTGGATCAAATTGTGTTTTGATCCAAATATTGGGATCAATTCGTTGCAATTTGAGACTTTCAAAATAACAGTGAGAATAAATAAAAAAAAGGTCAAATGAAATAAAAAATTGTTGACAAAATATTATTTCAGTTCTGTTTGGCGATTTTTTAGAAACTTTTAAAAATTTCAGGCATTTTCCTTTACATATTTCAACGACTTGTAGGAATACTGAAATAGTTCCGACGCCTTTGATTCTAGAAACAAGTACGTTATATATACATATTTTTTTAAAGCACACCGACAAGGCGAAAAAAATCTAAATAATGAATTTCAAAAACCAAAATTTTTTTCTACTCTTCGTAATTATTTGTAACTTTAGTTTTTTTTTCTAGAAAAAAGTCCTCGAAATTTTTATTTGTAAACCACATGAAGAGAAATTGTGAATAAAAAAAAAATTTATTTTGAAGATGATTATTTAACCCCATGTTTTAAAATGTAAGCATATAATGCATCAGTAAATTGAAAAATAATATATTACAAAATGTAAAATAACTTTGGAGAATAGTATTATATATAACCTCTGTCTCTCTCTTCCACTTTCTCTCTCTCTCTCTCTCGCTCTCTTTGAAATTGACATTGTTAACAAAGTTTCTCGAGTCACTCCCGAATCACTCTTGAAAATCTTGGAAAGCTTGCAGATTAAAGAGAGGCTCAAATAGCATAAAATCCTCTTAAACCTTTAGAAATACAAAACCCAACTGAATCGCGTACAATCTCACGAAATTGAAACTGTATAAAGAAAATCTCAACGAAATTTCTTTTATATAGGAAAAAGGTTTTATATTTGCGAGACGCATAAAAATTTCCCTAATGCTATTACCCGTGCAAAAATTTCCCTACTTTGTCCTATTTAAAATGGGGCTTTAGTCACGAGGGGTATCCCCAGTTTTTCCTGTTTAAAAAAAATTTTGATAATTTAAATTTTTAACATTAACTTTTGTAATAAATTTTAATAATATAAATACTTTATTCAAGATGTTAGTTGTTTTTGGTAAAAATTCACATTTTATTTTTAAAATTCTTAATTAAATGAGCTTTCTCCCGTCAACGTCGGGCCTCATCAGATTTAAATACAATATGGATTTCCACTCTCATTTAATAATTTTAAATAAAAAAATAATAAAAAATTGTGCTTCCGTGAAACCAAACATAATTCAAATGTGTTCTACAAGACACGTGTAGAACACGTCTTGTAGAACACATATCGACACACAAACATCATGCCACATAATTTGAATTATGTTTGGTTTCACGGAAGCACTCCCTTTTTGGGAAAATTATTTTTCTAATACAATTTTTTATTATTTTTTTATTTAAAATTATTAAATGTGAGTGGAAATCCATATTGTATTTAAATCTGATGAGGCTTGACGTTGACGGCCAAAAGCTCATTTAATTAAGAATTTTAAAAATAAAATGTGAATTTTTACCAAAAACAACTAACATCTTGACTAAATTATGTAAATCCAAAAAAATTATCATGTATATAAATACTTTATATTTTCTTTTTTTCTCTGTTTTTAATTTATTTATAAATGTTTAATTAATTTATTAACAATTCGAAAAAATTTATTTAATGATTTTTTAAATACTAATAATATATTAATTATCATTATATTACTATTGTATTATATTATTATATTATTAACATTTAATACATGCAAAAATTTTAAGATAATGTAGTTCATTAGAAAGTCGTATAGTTTTAATATATATATACAAAAAGTGTTAGGTATGACGTATTTCAACGTAGTTGTGTGATCAAAGTACGTGGCTCGCGTCCCAAGGGTCCTGGGTTCGATCCCCCATGCTTGTGAGATTTTTCAAAATTATTCTCAAGTGTTTCATACACTTTATTTGTAATAATCTTAATTAGAATATAAATTAGAGACATTAGAGATGGAGAAACATGGTCAGTACCCTACTGGACCCATATTTCCCTTTCTACGCGGGTTTCGCTATAAAATCACTATATACATTCGATGAGGAAAATAATGTTCATATCCGCGAATTTTCATTAAAATCGAATTAACATTTAACTGTATTATCATTTATAACTAAATTGTTATTTAACCACTTAATCAAACTTAATCGAATTGCCACTCAACGAAATTTGCTGCATTTAAACGAATTGTCATTAAATTAAAGTGAATTTACTTATGACTAAATTTTTAATAATATAGTTAAAGGCGAGGTGGTTTTGTTAGTCAATGATGAAATTTTACTAATATAGTCTAGTTTTGGTGGTTTTAGATGTTAAGAATATTGAAAGAAAATATCTTATAATTTAGTTAAGGAAGAATTCTATTTTAGAAAAAATCAGTTACAGAAAAATTCTATCAAATAATCTGTTACACTGAGAAAAATGTTTAGTTATATAGAGCAACCAAAATTTGGTTGGGCCAACAAAAAAATTTTGTTGATATTTAAGCAACCAAACTATTTGTTTGAGTCAATCAAAAACTTTGGTTGAGTGTTTTTTGTTGGCATAACAAAAATGTTTGTTTAGCTCAACCAAATTTTTTTTGTTAGGTCAACAAAAATGTTTGGTTGATCAAACAAACAGTTTTATTTGTAAAATTAAAAATTTTATTCTAACTGTTCTCTTAAGCTATGAGCTGAGAGCGAATCAAATTATTTGGTTGTCGCTACCAAATTTTGGTTAGGACAACAAACAATCATTTGGTTTTTAAGACCAAACTATTTTGTTGTGTTAACCAAATTATTTTGTTGTCGTAACCGAATTTTGGTTGGAATTAAAAAATGTTCAACCAAATAATTTTGTTGGCCTAACCAAATGTTTGGTGGAGATAAGTCTACGACTTTGTTTCAGCCAACCAAAATTTGGTTACAAGAACCAAAATTGCCTAATCAAACAATTTTGTTGCAAACACTAAATTTTTTTTCTCCGTGTACTTGACTATTATCAAATAAGTATATTAAATACAATTTATTTAATTTAAATTAAAATTATATCATGTAATTATTTACTTGATAATTAATAGTTAAGAAACCAAATATTTGGATTAAATTAATTTTTTTCAGTGTGGTGAAAGATAAAATTTTAACAGATTTTCCTGTATTTTTGTAGTCTGTTTAGGATTTTCTTTTTTTTTTTTTTTTTTGATTTAAAAATCAAAAATATGATCATATATACTTGTTGCAGTGTTTTTTTAGTACTGTTATTTTTATCGAGGGATTTTAAAATATAGTCTCGTTTGTGTTCATTTATTCTAGTTTTGAAATAACATTTTGTTTCTCCCATGTATGATGAAGAGCATTCTGAGCAAAAGAATAGAGTAAACAAAATTTTAGATCAACTTTATTATAGAACTTTATGTATTTATATTTGTTTGTGAAAATTTTTGAAGAGATTGTTTAAATTCTTTAGAAATGCTTTTATATACAGGGAATGCATTATTATTTCATAAATATTGTTAGAATTTTTAATTTAAAAAATTTTATTAGATATACCTATAATAATGCTATTTTTAAAACGAATTTTCATTTTTCGAATTAGCCATAATTTCTTTTTATATTAATTTTTACTTAACAAAATTTGTATCAAACTTTTATCATTTATTCGAATTCTTATTTGTTATAATTTTTAAATCGGCAAATCTTTATTTGTCCGAAATTGCAAATTGCCGAATATACAATTAAAACAGAAAGATTTCGGTTTTCTAAAAACAGCGCCGAAATCTTTCAGTTTTGATTGTAAATTCGGCCATTTGCAATTTCGGATAAATGAAAATTGAACGTTTTAAGAATTCGTACATATAAAAATTTAAACAAATTAAAAATCGGTGAATTAGAATTTCTGTCATTTAAAAATTCGAATCACATAAAATTCGATTGAATGAGAATTCTGATAAATTAAAATTCTTACCCAAGTTTAATTAAAATCAATTAAAAATTTTTTAAGCCATTCAATTAAGTTTTGCATTACTGGTTTTGGTTTAGTTAATTTTTGATATTACAGTCTACTCTCGATAAGACGAAGTTGAAGGGAGAAAAAAAAAACTTCGAGTTATCGAAAAATTTGAGTTTTTAATGATTTTCGGGTAGTACATGCAAAAAATTGAAACACTTTTTATTTGTTTGAAAATGATTAAATACGTATTTAATATTTTAACGTTAGGTTACAATTTATATTTATATATATATAGGGCTGAAAAAATCTCATCAGGAACATTCTGTTGCTCTTGGGCGTATTTTTGTAGGCCTAACAAATAATTATTCACTTGTATTGCCGTTGTAGGTTGTAGGTAACATATCTTTTTTTCGTTTAACACCCGATTCAACTTCCTTAATAATTTTTAATTTCTCGGTAATGCTGAGAGATTTTAATTTTCTTTTACTTTCCATATTGATAGTTCAAATAGACTGACTGTACTGAATGAAAGTTAAGGAAAACAGTTGTACTCGAGAAATATACAAAGGACTCATTAATTAAATGGCTATAAAGCGTGACTCATATAAAACTATTTATTTACTAGAAATATAATTAACAGAAATTCGACTTATCGAGACGTTATTCGACACTTGGGGTGGGCTAAAAACTTTGACTTATCGAAATTTGATTTATCGAAAAAAATTCACACGCAATGCATATAAGATATGGACGGGACCCAAGAATTACTTCGAATTATCGAAAAATTTGAGTTATCACGCTTTGTGATTTTATGCGATTTAAGCTCATTAATATTTTCTTATATCCCATAAAATTTTTCTAAAGATGTAAAGTAACAAGTTCCTGCAAAAAAAATCCGTCAGTTTTACCATTTAACGATTTAAAATTGTTTTAAAAAATAGATATTCTGTTTACATTTACCCCAAATGACCCTATATTAGAAGAATTTTGTGTGTGGTTTAATTATGTTGTAGGTGTTTTTTTTCTTTTTATAATGTCGTAATAGATTGTTGTGGTAAGGCTTTGTTGTGGTTTGTGTGGTTTAATGCCTCATTCTTAGTTTTATATTTTCTTTTATGAATTTCTAATATATGATTTACTAAAAATACAATTTACACGTGTTTTTTTTTTGCATAAATTCTTTCTATAACAATTTTCTATTATAACTTTCGTTCAAATGGATTTTTTTCTCCGATACAATTAATAATTTCTTTTTTTTCTTGCAATTTCGGATAAAATTGTTCCATTTAAAAAGAGTAACTTCTCTAAAAACAGTTCTATATAGAAATGATAACAGTTTCGATGTGACTATTACAAATGAAGAACTTTCAGCAATTACAATATTGTTTTCTTTTTTGTTCCAGCACTTAAACCTCTTTAGGTGAAGAACCGTCGTCGGATGCGAAGGAGACAGAGTGTGTTTCCAAGCGTGATGACGTTACTTTACTCGATAATAGGGAGCTCGCTTTTTGCTTAAAGAAACCTCTTTGCCTCAAAAAAAAAAGAAAAAAAAAAGAAAAGAAAAAAAATATAACCAAGACGAGAAAAACCTCAAACATGACTATATAATTTTCTCGAAGTCTTCGCTCTCCTCTAAACCAAGACATTAAAGTATTTAAGAGAAAAAAAAAATTTCGACCAAAGAAAAAAAAGTCTTTTTTTTTCCCTCCTCAATCCTTAAAACTTTTAAGGAGTGTCTTTATTAACTATAAACGACAAAGACTTTTTCATATATACATAGATTAAAAAAAAAAAAATTCATTTTGATAAGTAAAATAATCGTAGCGCCAATTCACGAAATTTCACGTCAAGAGACAATTTATTCTAAAGCAGAAAATCAAGTCTTGAATAAAGACAAGTAGTGTAAACTCCAAGCATGAGAGGAGAATAATGAGAATACTTCTGAGAAAATTTTATACACTCGAGAAAAGCATCAAAGCTTTTGGCTTCAAAGGGACATTGCATCTATAAATCATTCGCATCTTCAAGAAGAAGAAGAAGAAGAAGTCAGTCTTTTCAGTTCAAGCAAAAGAAAGCTTCAACTAGTTTTTTTTTGGTCTTCTTCTCCTTCTTTTATTTTTACAACATTTAAAACACAAATGGAAGAAGGGATTTTTCTTAACGAGTTCAAAATTGATTCACAATCGGAAGAAAAACTACATTTCAACTGAGTTCCCAGTTTATATATATATATATATATATATATATATATATATAGAAGAGAAGTAGAGAAAACAAAATTTTCTTTTTCTTTTGAGTTGTTGAAAGAAGAGTTTTCAAAATTAATCGAAAAATGACTGTAACTCATAGAGATAAAGATGGCAAAGTTGTTTGGACAAAACATTGGGGGCCAGAGAGACTTGTTGAAATTTATAGAGAACCGGAAACAAGTTTGGGACTCAGCATCGTTGGCGGAAAGGTAATTTGATTTATTTTTAACATTTTCTTTATAAAAAATTTCCTCACAAAATAATTCTTATGTGACAAATGGAGGCTCTAACATAATCTCAAAAGTCAAAAATTATTTTTAATGTACTTTCTAAATCTGAATCAGTAGAAATTTTACTAATTCAATCAGTACTTTTCATTTTAACTCAACACATTAAGATTTAGATTTAAAAAAATAAAAATATTTTATTTATAATTCTACACAAATAAATCTTACATTAGTAAATTCTACACAGCTATAAAAAATAATAAATTAAATTCGACACAAAACGAAAGATTATTTTCATGTGTTGAATTTAATTGTATCGAATTTAATTTATTATTTTTTATAGCTGTGTAGAATTTACTAATGTAAGATTTATTTGTGTAGAATTATAAAAAAAATATTTTTATTTTTCTAAATCTAAATCTTAATGTGTTGAGTTTATTTGTGTAGAGTTTATGAAGATAATTTTCTAGTTAATAGTTTATTGTGCAGGGTTTTTCGATGTAGTATTTAATTGTGTATAATATATTTTTTTATTTTATTTTGTTGAGAATTGACTCGTGTACAATTAGCGATGCAGTATTTTTTTGTGTAGAGTTTATTTGTGTTGAATTCGTACCGCCTCGAATTTTTTTTCTAAAATATTTTATTATAATTATTTTTTAGACGAATTTTTAATTTTAATTTGTCCGAATTTTTAATTGATAAAATTTTTAAGACGCCGAATTTTGATTTGTCCGAAATTACCAATGTCCGAACAAACAATCGACAGAAAGATTTTGGCGCAATTTTTAAAATTAACTAATCACGATTTTTTTGATAATTTTTGATTGGTCAATTTTAAAAATTGCGCCAAAATCTTTCTGTCGATTGTTTGTTCGGACATTGGTAATTTCGGACAAATGAAAGTTCAGCGTCTTGAAAATTCTATCAATTAAAAATTCGCACAAATAAAAATTGGATGATTTGGAATTTCTGTCATTTAAAAATTGAAATCACATAAAATTCGATGAAATAAAAAGTCATGTAAATTAAATGACTAGATAATAAAAATTCGGCTCATTATGAAATCCATTATTTATAAAATTCTGCTAAATAAAAATTTCGACAGGTCTAATATAGGGAATAATTTATCCGTCCCTTAAAAATTTATAATTTTGTAAAAAAAATTTAAACAATATAGGGTAAATGCACTAATTACGACGCGATTCGAGTCAAAATACCTTTGAAAAAAAAAATTCGACATTTCTATTGTATAAAGTCAATTTAAGACTTATTAAACTAAAAGTTTATGTTATTTAGATATTAAAGAAATGTTAAACTTGATAAAAATCAATTATTCAAACAAATATAAGAAATTAAAGCTAATAAGTACCGTAATTTTCTATTACGGCGCGTTTGTATAAATTTTAAAGAATCTTAAAAATGTTTCAATTACGGCGAGGGAAAAAATTTGATCTCAAATAATTAAATTAATAATTGTTTAAATGTGCATCTTTATTAGTAATTATATCAAAAAAGATTAAAATAATTTTTTTAAATCATTTTGCAGCAATTATATTAAATATAATATTAATAATAGTTATTTTTTATAAACCCGCCGTAATTGGTGCACTCATCTTAAATAAATATTAAAATAATTATTAGTTTATTTATTCCACATATATATTTATAAATAAAATAAAAGTGATTTCAATCTCGACCTCATGATTATAGAATAATATAAAAAGCTGAGATATGATGTATCTTGAAAATAATTTAACATCGCGAATGATTAATAATGCAATAGTGAGCTTACAGATTATCAATCAATTTTAATGAGACTAAAAATATTCAGTGGACTTGCTTTATCAAATTTATATTTTTATATATATATATACATATACGACTTATTCATAATATAAACTCTGCTTATTTTCTATATGCAATAAAAATCAATATATGTAGATTAAACACTTTTAATGAATTCAATCAATTCCAAATATAAAGTGTAATAAAATTGATATTCCATTCCACAAGGTATAGAGATACATATATTTCATAATATGTCAATATGGAAAAAAATACAAATTTTATTGATGCAATTACTTTAAAAATCAGAATGAAAATAAATATTATAAATTTCAATAATAATAAAAAATTTTATTACTTTAATAATAAAAATCGTTTAAAAACTGTTTTTCTTAAATATTAATTTTATAATTTAGAAAATTAATCATGAACAAAATTTTCTTATTAAAAGTTATATTTTGCAATATATTAAAAAAAAAAAAAAAAAAAAAAAAAAAAAACTTCAAAAGAATTTAATATATTTTGCTTTCATATATAGTCTTATGGTCTTTATTTCGGATTTTTTTTTCAAATCCCTTTAATATATTTTTTAGTAACGCTTTTTAATTTAAAAAAATCCTCTAAAATCCAGTCAGTTCTTACAGAAACTCTAATATCTTTTGATACCAAACACTTGAGAAACGTGAACTAAGAAAATACACGTTATATGGGGGATAATATTATTTATTTAAAGTAAGATTATAAGACTATATTTATAAACGAAATTTTAAATTAAAGGATTATTTTCATAAAATGGAATTTATTATAACACATCAATTTGAAATAAAATGTTTTAGGAATCTGTACGAAAATTTTTTTTAAATATAACAAAAAATTATCACTGAATAAATGTGAATTTATCACTCGGTCAAAATTAAATATAGATGAAAACAAATCATTATTTCTGAGTCAAGTAAAAAAGATTTATTTTCATTTTTATAATAATAATAATTTATTTTAATAATAAATATTTTGTAGACACTAATTAGTTAGTTGAAAATTTAATTCGATTAAAATATTATTTTAATTTTGTTGTTGTTTTTATAGGTGGATCTAGTGAATACCGACAGTTCAAACAACTCTAATGTGTCCGGAGTATTCATAAAAAATGTAACACCCAATACACCAGCTGGTAGGACAAGGGAGTTGAAGGTAACAATACTTCAAAGAATATTAATTATTTATATAGAGAATTTCCGGGCTTATAAATGAATATTTCAAGCTGGCTTTTCAAATTAATTTAAAATTCTATTTTTCTCCCTATAAACATTTTGAATTCTAAACTACTTTCATTTCTAAATATATATAGCGAAGCTCACTGTATTTTTGCATGTTATATTATAACATATGGGAAACAAGTCCCTTGGACTAAAAGGAAAAAAAAAAATAATTAACTAAATTTTTAAGAATCTAAAATGCGATGAAAATTTGTTCAATAATTTTGGTTTCCATATATTTGTAAGCAAAACATATTTTACAAAAAAAAAATAATAATTTTAGGTTAGCTGACAAAAAGTTTGAGGTTAGGAGTTTATACTATTCGAAATATATAAAATTATACAGGGTGTTCCAAAAGTATGGAAACTTGCAAATATCTCGAAAAGTACGAATTTTTGTAAAAAATGTTCAAGACAAAAGTTGTTTCAAACAAAAAAATTGGGCCCGGAGCCGAATGTTGGGCCCTACAATGAAAAAAGTGGTTTTCTTAAATGAGACCACTAATTTTCAGTATCAAATTCGTAATCCCCATAAAATTCTTCGTTCAGACATGTGGTATAAGTGCCCAAAATATTGGGCCCAATCCAAGATATTGGGTCCAAAATTTATCAACAGATAAATAAATTTTAAAAAATCGCATCTTGGAGGGATTTTGAGATCACAGGATTAGAAATTGGAAGCTAATTTTCAAATTGGGCATAGAGCCCAATGTAAGATTCCGCCGCCCAATGTGAGGCCCATGGTAAAAAAAATTAGTTGTCTTAAATAAAACCCATTAATTTTCAGTTTCCAATTCGTAATCCCCATGAATTTCTTGGATAAGACTTTTAGTAAAAATGACAAAAATATTGAGCCCAATGTCTGGGATTAGGCCCAACATTTTTCGTTAAATAAATAAATTTAAAAATCGCATCTTTAGGCGTTTTTGGGGTCACAGGATTAGAAATTCGAAGCTAATTTTCAAATTGTACACAAAGCCCAATGTAAGATTCCGCAGCCCAATGTGAGGCCCACATTAAAAAAAATTAGTTGTGTAAATAAAACCCACTAATTTTTAGTATCTATTTCAGAATCGTTATGAAATTCTGGGTTTAACCTTGTAGTACAAAAGCCAAAAAATATTGGGCCCAATGTCTGGGATTGGGCTCGACATTTTTTGACAAATAAATAAATTTATTAAATCGCATCTTTTGGAGTTTTTGGGGTCACAGGATTAGAAATTTAAAGCTACATTTCAAATTGCTTAATGTAAGATTCCGCAGCCTAATGTGAGGCCTACAGTAAAAAAATTAGTTTCCTTCCATTTCGTAATCGTTCTGAAATTCTGGGTTTAAACTTGTGGTACAAATTCCAAAAATATTGGGCCCTCACATTGGGCGGCGGAATCTTACATTGGGCTCTATGCCCAATTTGAAAATTAGCTTCCAATTTCTAATCCTGTGATCTCAAAATCCCTCCAAGATGCGATTTTTTAAAATTTATTTATCTGTTGATAAATTTTGGACCCAATATCTTGGATTGGGCCCAATATTTTGGACACTTATACCACATGTCTGAACGCAGAATTTCATGGGGATTACGAATTTGATACTGAAAATTAGTGGTCTCATTTAAGAAAACCACTTTTTTCATTGTAGGGCCCAACATTGGGCTCCGGGCCCAATTTTTTTTGTTTGTAACAACTTTTGTCTTGAACATTTTTTACAAAAATTCGTACTTTTCGAGATATTTGCAAGTTTCCATACTTTTGAAACACCCTGTATAAAAAATACACAGAAAAATAGGGAATTGCTAACTGATGTTTATGCTATCGAATCTATAAAAATTAGTAACCACAGCTAAATTTTTTGCTATAACGAAAAAGTTTGCAGCAATTCGCTGTCCCTATATACTATGAGTCCGTTTTCACTGTGTGGATAAATTTTAATCTTCCGAAAGGTTAAAGGCAGTAGATATATTCTGCGTTTGCGCAGAAGTTGCGTACAAACATTAATTCTGCACAGACGAAGAATATATCAACTGACTTTAACCTCTCGGAAAATTAAATTTATCCACACGGTGAAAACGGGCATCATAGGAATTTGTATACCTTCTCTCTATCCTAAAATTCTTAATCGCTAAATACATAAATCTAATAAATTTCAAATTAAATTCTATAATAGGGTAACTGCACCAGTGGTGGATCAGTTAAGCCCCTTAACTTTCTTATTTTGACTTTGAAGTTCTGTATAGGTTGTTTTTAGACAAATTCGAGGTTATTCTTTATAGTATTATGGACCAGATAGTTCCAATAGACATTTCCTTCAAGGTTAGACTTAATTTTGACACCTACGTTTACTTTAATGCTCCATCAAAGATAATTTGTCAATGATCCTATTCTGGATCACTGTTTGCACCAGTCATGGTTATAGATTGCTCCAGTGGTAGATCACTTAAAAAATCATACTAAAAAACATTGCATTTTAAAATTACGAGACTGAGACGTTTTGCAACTTTTATAAGGCTTTACGGACAGATTTTCAAATTCATTTTCCTATCCATATCCCCTCCTCTTTCATTTCTATAGGTATAATGTGACTAAATATTAATTAATCATCTTTTTATTAGAATTTTTGGTAATAAATAAATAGAAACTCTTAAAGCTTCAGTTTCAATGATAAATAACATTTATTAATTCTGGGTATTTTAATTCATCAAAAATTTAACAATTTGAAATCAGGGGGTCGATTACGTAACTTTCCCACTTCCTACATCCCACTTCCCACATTTTACATCCCACATCCCACATCTCACTTCCTACATTTTACATCCCACTTCTCAATTCCCACATCCGATTTCCCACATCTCACTTCCCACATTTTACATCCCACTTCCCACATTTTACATCCCATATCCCACATCTCACTTCCTACATTTTACATCCCATTTCTCAATTCCCACATCCCATTTCCCACATCTCACTTCCCACATTTTACATCCCACTTCTCACTTCCCACATTTTACATCTCACTTCCCACATCCCACATCTCACTTCCTACATTTTACATCCCACTTCTCAATTCCCACATCTCACTTCCCACATTTTACATCCCACTTCTCACTTCCCACATTTTACATACCACTTTCCACATCCAACATCTTTTAGGAAATGGGAGAGATGTGAGAAGTGGGATATAAAAGGTGGAAGCGTGATAAGAAAAGTGTAATGTACAATGTGAGATGTGAAGTGTGAAAAGTGAAATGTGAGAAGTGGGATGTGAAATGTGGGAAGTGAGATGTGGAATGTGAAATATGGGATGTGGTATGTGAAATATGGGAAGTAAGAAGTGAGATGTGAAATATGGGAAGTGGGATATGAAATATGGGAAGTGAGATGTGAAATATGGGATGTGGGATGTAAAATGTGGGAAGTGGGATGTGGGATTTGGGAAGTGGGATGTAAAATGTGGGAAGTGAGATGTGGCATGTGGGAAAGTTATTTAATCGACCCCCAGGTGTTAACAGTTAATAAACATTTGAATTAGTGTTAACTAAAATTTAACTCATAAAATTTTTAATAAAACAATGCGTCAACAGGCGAAAAGTAGGACTGATCCACCACTAGATTTTGTTACTTTTTTGGTTCCAGTCGTGGATCACCCCAAAACAATGGACACGCGCTACTTACAGACGTAAATATTGTTCTCAGGGCTCTATGGGGATGAAACGAAATGCCTCCTATTGTGAAAAGAATTAAAAATTGTCCTAAAATGGCTCCAAAGCTTTCTATTCCAAAATATACTCTTAACTTACATGCTAAGGAAAACTCTTGTTTTCTGTCACCACTTTAGTAATTGTTGTCCTGCTTTCTTCGCGATGAATTTAAAAATTTTTTTAAATTGTAATATTGATCTGTATAACTTTCTAAACAATTACCGACACTTGCGGTTCATTTACTTACAAACGTGTAAACACAAATGACCATTTTTCTCGCAGTTGATCCACCACTGGTGCATGATCCACCACTGGTGCAGTTACCCTATAAATAATGAAAAATAATAATGTGTATTTACTTACAAAGTACTGGAGATGATGATGGTCGACGTCACCAACCGCGTAGAATGATTTCAATAATTTCAATCCATTATAATGTCCTGTTCCACTTAAACGAATGCACTTGACACTTACAAAAATTTTCGAAGAACCACTTGACACTGTACGCGACGTTTAATATTACCAATAGTGAACACTAGGAGCGCTACCTTCCTCGGACGTGACTATTGCACTAATTGAGTTAGTAAAAACTTACAGTAAAATTTGATGGATCTACTAATTAGTAAAATATTAAAGTACTACTCAAAAAAGTAGAGTTTTTATACTAAAATTCAGATTTAGAGTAAAAAATTTTGTACTCTTTCAGTTCAACAAAAATAAACTGTATGATACTCCTGATGAAAGTTTTAGATTTGATTTGAAAGTTTTTATAAGAATTATTCCGAGCCAATCAGTTTTTGTTCAAATCAAAATTTGTATGTAACTCAACAGAAAAATTATTTCCTATCACAGGCCGAAAAAAAGTTGTCCTACTTCAGAACCAAGAATAAGACAATACTTTACCGAAGCATTCTGAAGTGCTGAATCTAAATCTGACCTCAGAATTGACCCAGCACGTCAGGTTTCAGAGATATTCTAACCTAAAAGTGCAAAAAAGAGGATTTTTGACAATATTTGAGGTTATGTAACATCAAGAGATAATTTTTTTCGAAAAGGTCGTTACAGCATCTGAAACTGCTATTCTTACCCTTTAAAATGCATTTTGAAACTTTAAAAAAATTTTCATTTGGCTCTGAGTTCTCATCATTTGAATTTTCTGAATTTGGTGAATATTTCAATATTCGTAAATTGAGTAGTATCAGATAATGCTTAAAAAATTCAAATGACGAATACTCAGAGTAGAATAAAGATTTTTTTTTAAATTTCAAAATGTATTTTAAAGGGTAAGAATAGTACTATTAGATGTTAAAATGAACATTTTGAAAATAAATTATCTCTTGATGTTCATGACCTCAAATATAGTCAAGAAACGTATTTTTGCACTTGTAGGTTAGAATATCTCGAAAACCTGACGTGCTGGGTAAATTCGGATGTTACATTCGGATTCAGTACGTCAAAATGCTTTGGAAAAATATAGTTTTTTGGTTCTGAAGTATAGGCCGAAATTTTATCGGACTCTGTAATCATTCCGAATCAATTCATTTCATTATACAAAGCTTAATTTTAATTCTTTAGAATTTCTAAATTTCATTTGGAATTTAAAAGAATTAAAATTTAGCTTTTAATTGATGTCAGAATGAAATGTCAGGATACAAACAGATTAAAATTCAGCTTGAATATTTGGTATGATTTGAAAAGAACTTTTTCTTGTATACAGATTTAGATTTTGATAAAAACTTTTTAGCTGGAAAAAAAAATTTCGACATACCTCGGAAAAATATCAAACTTGATTGAATATAAATCAGATATTTTCGTCAAAAGTACCACCCAGTTTATAATAATATTATTATTCATGTACAGCAAGAGTACGAAAAGGAAAAAAAAATTCCTCTACTCTCTAAATTTGAAATAGAAGAATTTTTACTTTTTGGTGTAGTACTTTAATATTCCATTAGTAGATCTATTAAAACTTTCATTGTAATGAATTAGTAGAAAGATTATGCAAAAATATAAATAATTAAAATTAGTCAAAATTAAGACTTCTTTTCATAAATATTTTTCACTAACTCAAGTCGTCTATAGTTTATGTCGATAGAGACGTTGATTTAGTTTCGAATCTGGAACAAGGATCAACACAATTTTAATTTTATATATATGCCCAAAACAAATAATATCAACGAAAATACTAATACTAATTAAAATACTAATAAATTAAATTAAATATGATAATGTTAATCAATTCATCATTATTTAAAAATACTAAATATTTAAGTGATTTTTATTTTAATTCTAAAATCAAAATTCAGTCTTCAAATTCAGAACAAGGCAAAAATATGTGATTAATTAAAATTCAGAATGTAAAATAATAATTAAAATTACAATTTTTATTTGCGTTTTAAAATCAGAACCAAAACTGTACATTTTTAATTTGAGTTTCCTAATCAGATTAAAATTGGTCTCAATTCTGATTTTTTAAACTGAATCAATATTAAAATATTGTCTATAGTTTTCTACTCAGAACTCGGTACTAAAATAGAAACGGAACTGTATTAGAACATACTTTGTTTCGATGCCGTTTGTAGAATCAGAATCAAAAATGGATGAACAAATTTTCATTTTCATTATGTATAGTAATATCAGTGTTGAATTTCAATTCGGTCTATATCAAATTAGAATCAAAATTACATTATTTACGCAATTTTGTTGTGTGTTTTAGAATCAGAACCAAAACTGTAAATTTTTAATTCTAGTTTCGTAATC
Organism: Leptopilina boulardi; assembly: GCF_019393585.1. Taxonomy (NCBI): domain Eukaryota; kingdom Metazoa; phylum Arthropoda; class Insecta; order Hymenoptera; family Figitidae; genus Leptopilina; species Leptopilina boulardi. The sequence continues at coordinate 2,703,234 of NW_026137881.1, read as the reverse complement.
AGATAAAAATTGCGTTTAGTCTTAATTTTTAATTTCTCAAACTGAATCAGAATAAAAATATCGTCTAGTTTTCTACTCAGAAGCCGTTAATGAAATAAAAACGGATATTAAAACATAATTTTGTTTTGATTCTGTTTCTAAAATCAGAATCAAAAGTGGATGAACAAATTTTAATTATCATTCTGTAACACTAATAATAATCATAATAGTACTACATTTTTGATTCTGATTTCCAAATCAAACCTAAACAGATTTTAATTTCATCTAAACCGAAATTTTGGAATCACAAAGAAATTGAATCCAAATTCGTAAAGTGTTAAAAACTGAATTTTCAATTTAAAACAAAAGCAACAAAATCTGTGCTTAATTTCAATTCGGACTATGTCAAATCAGAATGCAAAACCAGTATTTACACAATTTTGATTTGTGTTGTGGAATCAAAACCAAAACTGTAAATTTTTAATTCTAGCTTCGTAATCAGATAAAAATTGGGTTCTGTCTTAATTCTGATTCCTCAAACTGAATGAGAATAAAAGTACCGTCTAGTTTTCTACTCAGAAGCCGTTAATGAAATAAAAACGGAACTATATATTAGAATATAATTTTGTTTTTCTACAATTTATAGAATCAGTATCAAAAGTGTATGAACAAATTTTGATTTTCATTCTGTTACACCAATCAAAACAGTACATTTTCGATTCCATTGTCAAAATTAAAGCTATAAACAGATTTCAATTTCACCTAGAATGAAATTTTAAAGTCACAAAGAAACGGAAACAAAATTCCTCATATAGATTCAATCAGAATCTTTCACATATGTCGCACGTCAACCGATCAAAATCAAAAACCTGCATTATATTGTAATTCCACGTGTATATTACAATATATATTTTGATTTTCACATTAAATTTTTGACAATGATTTAACAATGATTTTTGAATTAAAATGAGTAATGAAGTAGAATATATTGCCATTATATTCATTTTCTCGCGTTTTCAATAAAATTTTAGCCTATACCTCATCGTGTGTTTGCGGATAGTCAATATGTCAGTGGAGGGTAATGGTTTCTATTTTATTTTATAACACACAACGTTCGTGTGTTTCGGAGGCTTCGCTAAAATGGCTCTGTGCGCATTTCAGTTTTGTTATAGTTCAGTGAGTAAGAGTACAGAATAAAATGATGCTTCAGTAGTAACAGTCGGTTCAACTGGTGCGCTATAGGTCACAGAGGAGACTCTCACCTTGCGAGCACGTGTGACGCTTTTTGAAGACATGACGTTTCATATAAACCCAAAATTGAAGATATTTGACAATTTCTTTTTTTTACCATAACTCGACAAAAAAAAAAAAAAAAATAATTTCTCCCAATAGTAACGGAAAGTGAAAGTTTTTTTTTCATAGAAAACTATTTTACTATTTTCTCATCTTTCTTTTTTTTCGAAATATTGATATAGAAAGTGATATAAAAAAAATATATTGTGATAATGATTTTTATTTCTAAAAAGAAAAGTTGATTTTTTTTGTGTCAAGTGTAAACACAAATTATCGGTTATTATACAATTCAAGTGGTTTTCTGAAAATAGGTGACAAAATGTGGGCCACGTTTCTTCAATGAGATGGGAGAGAGAGAGAGAGTGGATCTCAAGTTACTGACATAGGAAAAAAATATCGGTAGGGTGCTTGAAACTGTTCCTCTTCAAGAGTATATAGGAAGACGTTCGAGAATTTGTTATTCAAAGAAAAAGAAAAATTGACAAAAAAAAAGAAAGTATTTTCTGCTTTCGAGAAATACTTTTTTTTAATGAGTTTCTAAAAAAAAATATTTTACAACTTTACTGAATATGGATAAAATATCAAAAAATAATTTTCCACTATTGAAATGGAAAAATCTATTTTAAAAAACAATTTTGTTTACACACACTTTGAAAAAGAATAATTCGAAATATTTATTATTCCCTTCTAAATGTCAAAATTTCCATCAAAGAAACCGATTAAAAATATTATAAAAAATAGTATCGAAAAATTTTATATTTTCTAACTAAAATTTAGAATAATAAAATATAAAAAAAAAATCTACAAACAAAATGAATTAACCATTTTTTTTTCAAAAACATAAAACATTCTGTTGACCTAAAAAACAAGTCCACTTGAAGTATAAAATATTACATAAAATTTTTATCAGTTATCTGGCATATACTTTCTGACAATTGAGAACCTGTCATAAATTTGTATTCTTCAACACAAAAGAACACTGACATTTTTCCTACGCTACATAGAATTTTACTAAACATTTCAATGAACTATATATATATATATATATATATATATATAAAATACATTTATAAAGGGGAAAAAATAATGCAAAAATATAATCGTAAAGAGAAAATGTTTCTGTTACATTTTTAGAATCAAAAAACTCACACCGTCCTTATAGTTATTTACATTCAAACATTTTCTTCAAGTTTATGAAAAAATTTTATCTTAAAGCTTAATGAGCAAGATTGAAGCTAACAAAAGAGAAAATGAGAGAAGTACTTGATTGTCTGATGCTGGTCTCGAGAAAAATTTATTAAGGTCGACTTTGAAGAATCTTCACTCAAAAACATCGTAATGAAACAAAAAAAAAAAAAAACAACAAACTTCTTTTTTACGTAATTGTTGGGCGCATAGTGTCGTTTCAATTTTATTAATATATATATATATATATATCTATATATGAAAAAAAGCTACCTGTTTTAATTAAAAAATAAAAATTCTACTCTATATTATTTCTCAAGTTGTGGAAAATTACACAAATTGGAAATTTTAATTATGAGAATATTGTTGAGTAAAGGTGGAAGTTCTTGTGTATACATATATATGTGTGTGTGTACGTGTGAAGCATTCCACTATATATAATTAACATATTGAAACTAATGAGAATCTGAAACGTGGACATGCTCCATTAGAGGCTTTCAGGAATTCGCATCAACTACACAAATTACATATAATCGCAAGGATAAACTATATATATATATATATATATATATATATGTATACCAAATAATATATATTTAATACTATTTCGAAGAAAATGGCAAAGTAATTACTGAACCTTCAATAGGAGTCAAATCAATGTTGCAAAATTATACAATCAAATTGTAATTTCTATTGAGAAAAAAATTCTTTTCTTTGTTAATATTAAAGTACTTTTTAAAACAGAAATAGTAAACATTTTTTTTTTTGCTCTTGAATTATAAATTTTAGTAATTTAAAAGCAAATCGTTAATCACTAATTTCAATCAGTTAAATTTTTTATTAATTCAGATTAAGAGAGTATTATTATAAATTCATTTTGATAATTTTTTTACTGGCAAAAAAATTTATTTACAAAAATGCCATTTTTTTTTACTCAACACGTCATTAAAATACAAAATTTCAAAAAAAAAAAAAAATTGGTAACTATTGCCTTATGTTGCGGACGTCCTTCTAAAAAAGTTCCTATAAGTTAGGCAACAAAAGGAAAAATTTTTGCTGGAGTTACAGAAAGTTATCCCCGTGGTTGGGGTTATTATACCCATCAAAGTTCGTTTATTTACAAAATAGATTAAAATTTTTAAAAATTTTTTTATCTGTAAGAAACTTTTTCTGTAGGATAGTCCAGAATGCAGTGAAAAAAAAATTAAAAAGGAATTTTTTTGTTGAAATTGTTCAAAATATTTGAAAATTAATATTAAAAGTTTATTAAATTCTATACATTTCCCAACTAGCACGTAATATTACTGCAATATTACAGTAACATTACCCAGTAATATGACTGGAATATTATACTGATAATATTAAAATGTCCGCCTGATAATGATATTACCGAGTAATATTACTGTAATATTACGGTAATGTTATAGTAATATTACAGATTGATTTGAATTACTCATAAAGCATCACAATCATAAATATATATTTTGAGTCAGTGTGGCTTGTTGGTAAAACTCTGGACTTGTGTGCCTTGAGTTCGGGGTTCGATTCCCCGGTTGGGTGCATTTTTTTCGTGAAATAATATTCTTCTAATATTACTGTAATATTACAGTAATAATGCCTTAATATTAACGTGTAATATTACAGTAACATTATCCTGTAATATTACCATGAGGCGGACATTTTAATATCACTGTAATATTACAGTAATGTTACCCGGTAATATTACTGTAATATTACGTGCTATACTTGGGTTGTGACCCTCCATGAGAAAAGGGTTCTTATGGTAAAGAAATTTTAGGTTATGTTTAGTGATAATTTTACCTCGATAAAAAGTTTCTATAATCAATTAGGTAAAATCAGAAATAGTTTTATTGATTTTTTTGAATGTAATGAAGAACTAAACATAGATTTTTTGTATTAAGAAATGATTATTTTTTAGGTATTTTCACTTTGAAACTCACAAACATAACCTTAAATTATTGTACAATAAATTTAATAGCCCCTGGGATAATATAATTACCCAGTTTGACGGTAGTTAAATTTTTTACTAATTCAGATTTAGAAAGAATTATATAACTTCCTTTTAATAATTTTTTACTGACAAATAAAATTTATTTACTGATATTTTAAGGAGGATGGTGACCGTAACATAACCTTAAATTTAAAAAAAAGGATTTTAACGCAACAAAATTATTAGAAAAATTAATTTCGAAAAATCTAGTTCTATACATTTCGGAAAAAATTATTTTTAGTTAAAATCTGTTGTTAAATAATTTTTTTTTTTTAACATTTTGACTTTTTTTTCAGAACAGACAAAAATTTCAATTGAACTACCGGCGACCAAAAGGGCTTACGCGGTGTGAATTTCGTTGGCCCCGCGTTCAGCGAGTTTACAACTATTCCAGGGGCCATTGAAAACCTCGCGTAAGCCCTTTTGGTCTCCGGCAGTTCAATTTTTGTCTGTTCTGAAAGAAATAAAATCATAATGTTAAAAAAAAATAATTACTTTGAGGTTAGGAATTCAAATTCACTAAATTTCTAATATTTAAAATGACCGAATGATAAAATCAATTTTACTATATTTGAGGTTAGGAGTTTATGTGTTTTTAATCAATTGCATACGAAAAGAATTTATGTAATAATAACGTGCTTGTATACTTACAAATTACTGGAAATAATGATTGTCGAACGTCACCAACCGTAGAATGATTTTAATAATTTCAACACATTTTATTGACTTTTTCAATTAGAACGAATGCACTTGACACTTCCAAAAACTTTCGACGATGCAGAAACCACTCGACACTGTACACGACGTTTAGAATTACCGATAGTGATCACTAGGAGCGCCACCTTCGCGTCACTGGTCTATTTCACTATAATTAAGCTAACGAAAACTATACCTGAAAAAAAAAATTAAAATTATTACTCAATTTAATTAGTAATATTTTTGAATATATAAATTTGTTTCCAGTTTACTAATTCATTGTAGAAAAAATTTTGATATAGATATAAAATATTATAAAGTCCCACATAGCACATCTTTTTTCAAGTAGTTTGCAGTGCAAACTTGCTGCAAAGTTCTTGCAAAAAGAAGTGCTATCTGGGGTACTATTTGAGAAAGTAAAAATTCTACTAAAGAGAGTAAAAAACAAAATTTCTGTTTGGTTGAATTTTTAAATAAAAGAATTTTTATTTCACTGACATTCTCTTTTTACCAAAAATTCCATTTCGATGAAATTGAAAAATACAAATTTCGTCTTACAAAATTTATTGTATTTTTATTTAATCAAAATTTTATATATTTAACAGAATTTTTATTTAATAAAAATTAAAGTGAAATTTTAATTATAATTTTTATTTTACCAAATATATATTTATTTTTTACCAAATTGATTAAATTATTATTTAGAAACTAAATTGTTTCTTTTTTTTTTGAAAACGCTTAATTTAATACACATAAGCGATATTTTTATTCAGCAAAATTTTGCAAGAAAAAACTTTACCTAAAATACATAGAATGGAAACGCGAATGATAAATTTACTATACATATACAAAATTCGACTAAACGAAAATCCGTACAAATGGAAATTTGGTTAAATAGAAAATTCTGTTATATTAAAATTTAGTTAAATATAAATTTACACCGGAAAAAAATTTATTTGATCCAAATAAACTGTATTTGAATCAATAACTTCTGTATTGGAATCAAATACCATTTTATTGACTCAAATAATAATTATTTGATATAAATAAATATTTATTTGGTCATAGTCAATTAACCGATTATTTTAATCAAATTAATTTTTTTTCAGATTAATTAAATGAATATTTTTGCGCTAAACAGATCAATAATCATATGTCTAGAAAAATATGCAAATTTTCAAATTTTGATATGGATCGATGAGTTCTGCAGCAGGAACCTTAAAAATATAGGAATATGTCAGGTTAAGATTTATTGGATAATTGGTCATATTTTAAAAGTAGGTCGATTCTTGCATTGAAAAGACTGATAACAATGATAAACTTACTATCAAAGAACACTTTACACGTTATTCGCATAATATTTTATGAATCCTTTCAATTTTTCTGTCAATACATTGGCATCGATGCAACCTTTATTGGAATTCGCACATCAGATCGGAATATTTATGAAATAATCTATATAGACCCAGCCCTTTATTTTTTCCTTTTTTTTCTTTCTCTCTCTCTCTTTTTTTTTTGAAAATCAATGCGCAATAAAGCTTCGCTTTAATATCAAAAGTTCAGAATTTCAAAAGCAAAAGATTTATAAAGAAATTAATGAATGATACTAGAATATTTAGAGAGCGTCAGAAATTTCATTTGAAAATAATTTTTATATAAATGTGATATTTTATATAGAAAATTCCAATAAGTAGAAAGAATCAATATCAATACGGATCGTTTTTCTTTTTATAAAACAATTAAAATTTTTTTTTAAATTTTCATTGACAATTTTATATTTATTTACCATTATAATTTTCATTTATATATTCAAAATTCTCGCATATTCATATATAATATTTTTCTATATGCATTAATACCTCGATCAACGAATAATAATTAATATTGCGGTATGCATAAGAGTTATATTGCATTGCAATATTGACAAAATAATTAATATATATATTATATAACATAATTTATTTTTAATTTAATATTTTCTGCTTAATTCTTTAGACATACTTTCAACAAAAATTTACGTTTTAAAGAAAGCATTTTTTTTTGCACAATACACTGAAAAAAAATTTATTTGCTGCAAATAATTGATTACTTGACTATTATCAAATAAATAATTATTTCTATCATATAATTACCTATTATTTGAGTCAGTTAAATGGTATTTGTTTCAAATACAGAAATTATTGGTTCAAATACAGTTTATTTAGGGTCAGTAGTTGAGGTCAATGGGAACAAGGGGTAAATGGGGACAAGAGGTGTTGGAGCTTAATTTACAGTTTTAAAATGAAGTTCAACGTCAATATTATAACCTCAGATCACCTACAAGAGGTTCTGAGTATTGTCAAGCTTTTATCTTGACAATAATTGGCAGCAAGATAAAAAAAAGTTATCGCTTAATGCATAAAAACTTGACTAAACCTGTTTCAGTATTTTGTCGAGCATTTCAAAGAAAACAGACTTAAAAATCATACCAAATTTTTTTCTTATTCCTTATGACTCCTATAACAAAAATTCACTTCAATTTTTGATTTTTTATCAATTTGGTTAATAATAACAAGGTGTCCCCATTTACCCCAAAAAATTAAAAACTCAGGGTAAATCCCTTAATACAGTAATATATTTAAGAAAACTTTTTTCTTAAACCTTTCTTGGAAACTATACTGTCTCCATTTACCCCAAATTTTAGGAAATTTTCTAAATCTTGGGGTAAATGGGGACAGTCAGTTTCATGCGGTTATAGCTTATCTAAATTTTTTTCTGCTACATAAAATTAATCCTGGGAATGTAAATAACAACTTAAAAAAAAATAAACCCGCAAATATTACTTTTTAAAGGAAGAAACTTACGTAATTTATTTGTAAAAAATAGAGATTTTGTCCCTATTAACCCCAACTGACCCTAATTATCATTTCAGTCAATTAAATGGTATTTATTTCAAATACAGAAATTATTGGTTCAAATACAGTTTATTTAATGAGGGTCACCACCTTTATTTTGAGTTCTTTAAATTTTAATGATCACAGGAAGTTATTTTTTTTGCATCATTTAGGCCCTAAAAACATGCAGGATGGTTAAAAAAAATAAAATCTTAATTTTTGACCATTTTAGAAATTAAAGTCTTAAAAAATTAATATTTCAAATATCTTCTTTTACAATTTTAAGTATTTTTCATCGTCAAATTTTTTTCACACTTTTTTAATAATTCTTCAGATTCTCTCGCATGGATTTTCAAAAATATTAATTTTTTCAAAAAATAAAAATTCTAAAATGGTCAAAAATTAAATTTTTCTTTTTTTGGCCATCCTGTATGTATTCAGGACACACTATGCCTGAACCAAAAAAAAGTTTGACTAAAATGTATCCAAAATCGGGTTTTTGGGGATCATTCCCCAGGTGAAACGATTCTACAGAAACTACTCCACGGAAATTCCACACGGAATTCCGTAAAAATTATATACGGAATTCCGCAAAAATTTCCGCAAAATTTTTGAAAGAAGTTCTTTTGTAATTTTGCGAATTTTTTATAAGAATTACACACATAATCTCTATGCAGAATTGCACAAAATTTTTGTTAGAATTTCACAACTGTTCACTGAAAAAAATTTAGCCGAAATCCTCAAATACCTTTAGTTAACTGACTTGAAAGTAGTAAAAGTAGCTACTTTTTTGGTTATTTTAGCTATGTGCGCGTGTAGTCAATTTAACTATTTTTTATGGAGTTAAGAATTAGTAGTTAATTGTACTTAACAAAAGTAGTTAAATCAACTTCAAAAATTAGAACAATTACAAAATCTCCTTGACCCAACTAAATTCTTAGTTCTTTTAACTACTTTTTAATAGTCCATACAACTTTTTAAATTCAGTTAAGGACCTATTGAACTATGCAGGGTAGTTAAAAAGTAGTAAAATCTACTAGTTTTTTTATTGAGTGTATTTTTTACTGATTTTTTTGTAATTTTAAAATAAGTGCTGGTGGATACACTGAAAAAAATTAGTCGAGAAATTCAACTACCGTTATAGTTAGTTGACTGAAAAATAGTAAATTTCTTTTGGAAAACGTTTTATTGACCTCTCAAATAAGTTCGACTAGATATTAATTAATCTATCATAAATTCTATATTATATCCACCAGGAACATTATCGTCGACTAGTTTTCGTTATAGTAGCAGCAGTTATTTTAAAATCACAAAAAAATCAGCAAAAAATAAAGTTGTGGAATTTTATTGAAAATTTTGTGCAATTCTGTATGAAATTCTTCCAAAAAAATTCGCAAAATTACGAAAGGAATACTTTCAAAATTTTGCGGAATTCCGTATGGAATTTCCGTGGAGTGATTTCCGTAGAATCGTTTCACCTGGGTCTACATCATATCAGAAGTAAAAATCCGTTGAGATCAAAATCCTAGCTGCTCTTTTTTTCGAGATATCGGTATTTTCGTTTATTTAATTTTGCGAATATTATAAAAACACTCAGTTTGGAACTTGTAACTACATGTAGGCAAACAAATCTTACAAAAAGTAAAAACTTTTAAAATAAAAACTCAATGAAGAAAATTGGTTAATATTTGTCAATATATTAGGTTTTTTTTATATTGAGCTCAAACTAAGAGTCGATTTTGAATTTTTTTTTGATATTTTAGGTCAAAATCTATTTCCAAACCCTTTATATTTATGTTAAATATATTTTTTATATTTTAATACTTTTTGCACAACAAATTAATTTATATGATTTAGAAAGAACGAAACAAATTTTTTTATTACAACTGGTAGAGAATGATATTCGTAAAATATCATAAGCAAAATAAGTAGTTGAATAATTTTCAAATTAAACAATAGATTTAAAATTTTGAAACAAAAAATAAATAAAGCAAGAAAACAAATATAACTACCTGTCATCATTAAAATTTAAAGAACTCAAAATAAAGATGGTGACTCCCATATTAATTCAAATAAAAATTATTTGGTTCAAGTAAATATTTATTTGATAATAGTCAAATAACCAATTATTTGAATCAAATAAAATTTTCTTTCAGTGTATTTAATTAAATTTGTACCTACGTATGTAAAATTGTTATTTTATAAATAAATTTCATTATTTAAAAATAATTAAATTTTTAAATAACAACAGTTATAAAACTTTTGATTAACAAGACATATTGTGTTACTATTATATAATATCAAGCTCTAAATGTCTAAAGTGTCTGCTTCAGGGATAATACAATAATCTAACGCGTCCGTCAATTATTGTATATTGTGTATATATATGTATATATAATTGCATTAAATATTTATATAAATGAAAATTATTATAAATATAAAAATTTAGAAATTGGACAAAAATAATTTATATTATTACATTTAATAATAAACTAAATATTACATATATAGCAAAGCAATTCGTATTAGCATGAAAATATTATATATATATAGCGTGAATTTATAATTGGATCAATATTTGGAAATTATTAGGTTTTGACGGATGAAAATTGAATCAATAGTAGATTAAACATTTCAATTGATGGTACGATATTGCGGTGGAAATTGTTAATAATAATGGATAAATTGAATACAAATTGTCTGTTAGTAATTTAATATATGAAAATGAATTTGACATAACATTCTCTAAATTTTGAATTTATATCATAAAAATAGAAAGTGAAAATACAATTTGTTATATTGTATGATAAATTTGAAATCATTTCTATTTTGAAATTAATAACATTCAAAAAAATAATACATAATATTTTATACTTTTAAGATTGGAACGCATGAATACTTCTCACTTGTTGAAATTTTTGCTCTCTAAATTTGAAAATTCACTGATTCAAATAGCTTCGCCTTGTGCTGCAAATTTCACACTTGTATAATCAACGACTTTATGCACTTGTGTCATAAATAACTATTGTTTATTAGAATTGTTCTTTTATCGAATTTCTATTTATCCAAATATTCATAACAGTATTTTCATTAACTGAACTCCTATTTAACAGAATTTTTGTATAACGAAATTTTTATTTAACAAAACTTATATTAAGGAGGATGGACACTCTAACATAACCTCAAAATGAAAAATTAATTTCTAATAATAATTTTTAATTTGACACCAAAAAAATTCCGATAATTTTAATATGAGAAATATTCATGCGTCTTTTAATATTTAATTAAGAATGAAATTTTTGCCAATAGTTGGTAAACATCAATAAAATCTGAAGGAGTTTATTATATATATATATTGTTTGACAAGATTCCGATAATATTACAGTCAACTCTCCTCATTAGCTTACGAACCCTATTTTATTTAATATATGAAAATAAGAATTAATTTCTAATAATAATTTTTAATTTGACACCAAAAAAATTCCGATAATTTTAATATGAGAAATATTCATGCGTCTTTTAATATTTAATTAAGAATGAAATTTTTGCCAATAGTTGGTAAACATCAATAAAATCTGAAGGAGTTTATTATATATATATATTGTTTGACAAGATTCCGATAATATTACAGTCAACTCTCCTCATTAGCTTACGAACCCTATTTTATTTAATATATGAAAATAAGAATTAATTTCTAATAATAATTTTTAATTTGACACCAAAAAAATTCCGATAATTTTAATATGAGAAATATTCATGCGTCTTTTAATATTTAATTAAGAATGAAATTTTTGCCAATAGTTGGTAAACATCAATAAAATCTGAAGGAGTTTATTATATATATATATTGTTTGACAAGATTCCGATAATATTACAGTCAACTCTCCTCATTAGCTTACGAACCCTATTTTATTTAATATATGAAAATAAGAATTAATTTCTAATAATAATTTTTAATTTGACACCAAAAAAATTCCGATAATTTTAATATGAGAAATATTCATGCGTCTTTTAATATTTAATTAAGAATGAAATTTTTGCCAATAGTTGGTAAACATCAATAAAATCTGAAGGAGTTTATTATATATATATATTGTTTGACAAGATTCCGATAATATTACAGTCAACTCTCCTCATTAGCTTACGAACCCTATTTTATTTAATATATGAAAATAAGAATTTTACAAGAAACTTTTGTTTTTAATTATTATTCAGTAATAAAACTTTTTTTTTAATTTGCAATGAATCCTTTGTAATATTCTTTCAGAAAATCTTACGTATTTTACCGTTTCAACACATAAAAGATAAATGTTTTATTTGAATCAAATATAATGGGGCGAATGAATATCCCATAAAAATCATTAGCTAGAATTTTCATTTGTACGAATTTTATTTGACATAATTTTTTTAAGAATTTTCATTTTCCGAATTAGCATTTGAGTTACTTTCTTTGTAAACGAAATTTTATTTAACATAATTTTTAGGTACCGAATTTTTATTTGACATAAATTTTATTTTAACGAATTTCTTTTTATTCACCTTTTATTTAAAAGTATTATAATTTTACTCAATTTTAATTTATCAGAATTCTCATTTAGCAGAATTTTAGTTATTTGAATTGTGTCAGAATTTTTATTTACACGAATTTTAGTTATTTGATAGAATTTCTAAAACAGCGAATTTTCATTTGATAGAAATTATAAATGGCTGAACAAAGCAAGCGTCAGAAAGATTTCGGCGCAGTTTTTTAAAATAGACCAATCAGGAATTATTAAGAAAATTGTGATTGGTTTATTTTTAAATTAGCGCCGAAATCTTTCTGACGCTTGCTTGTTCGGCCATTTGTAACTTATATCAAATGGAAATTCTCTGTTTTAGAGATTCTATCAAATAAAAATTCGTGTAAATAAAAATTCTGACACATGGAAATTCGATAGTTTAAAAATTCTGACATTATACAATTCGAATCACTAAAGTTCTGCTGAATGCGAATTTTGATGAATTAAAATTGGTTTAAATTATAATTCTATAAAATAAAAAGTTGGATAACAAAAAATTTCGTAAAAAAGAAATTATATTAAATTAAAATTTGGTACCTAAAAACTATGTTAAATAAAATTTCGTTTACAAAGAAAGTAATTCAAATACTAATTCGAAAAATGAAAATTCGTCCAAATAGAAATTCTATCAAATGAAATTCATACAAATGAAAATTCTGGCTAATGATTTTTATCAGATAATCATGCGCTCCAATATAATATATTTGAGTTAAATAAACGTATATTTGTCTCATACCCTACTAGCCTATTTTTTTAGCGTAAATAAAATTTTTTATTTAAATCAAATAAATATTTATTAGGCTGTGAAACAAATATATCACTTATCTGGGTGCATGTTTTTGTAATTAAAACACTAAAAAAAAAAATTTTTAATGACTTTTTGCAATTTATTTTCGTTTTAAAAATTTTTGATAAGGAACCTCGTTATTTATTTATTTTTTTAATTTATGAATAATCTAAGTACCAACCATAAGATTCAAGCAAAAAAAAAAAAACATTTTAAAAAAGGTTGTAAAACTTATTTGCCAAGTTTTTGCAATCTAAAATTTATATATATATATATAAGATTGAGCAAAAAACATTAGTTAGAATTTAATCAAAACTTGGAGAATCCTGCACTCTCCGTAGTTTCAAATGAAACTTTATATTTATAAAATGCTGATAATTTCCCATCGGGAAAATTACCAAAGACAATTAAATTTTTCTTTCCAACAAAAGAAAAAAAAAAGAAAAAAAACTTTCGAAACATTTATAATAACCACTTTTCACGCGGTGGAAAGTTGAAGTTTGTTTAAAAGTAAACTTTTATAAGTATACACATTGAAGAAAAATTTTTCTCTTCTTTATTATTTGACATTTTTAATTTCAACGATATTTTTTTTTTCAGTTATCATATTTTCCATAACGTAAGTCTGTCTGTGAGTGTGTGTGTGTGTGCATTTCAAATCTTATTCCAGATATAACGCGAATTATATTTCTCCAATTCACATTGCGGTTTTTGCTTTATTTTTAGACGGGAGACAGAATAATCGAAGTGGACGGAATAGATTTGCGGAATAGTACATATGAAAAAGCTGTGGAGGTGATTCAAGCCTCCGGCAATCCGGTATGTCTTCTGGTACAGTCATTGGTGCATATGGTAAGTTCTTATATAATATATTTATTATACCGAAAAAAAAATTAATTTTATTTATAATGAAAAAGGAAAGGCAAAAAACTAACGTTTTAAAGATGTATTAAATAAATATGTAATTAGATATAATTAATTATTAGTTTATTATTTATTAATACGAAGAATTAATTAAATCGTGAATTTCAAAAAGGTGGCTTAACTCTAAAATCCGTAAGAGTCATTTTCACTATTAATTTCTTATGCAAAAATGACTCTTATGCTTTTTTGAGTTGAGCCCTTTTCGAAAACGATTCAATTCAAAAATAATAATATTTTATATAACTTCCCTGAAGTCGGCTTCGACGCTCAGCGCCGAAAATTGTTTTTCGCAGAATCAAAAATTTCAAATTATTTTGTTTTTAATTTTTCAATTCAAATAATACCTTGAAAAATACTTCTCAAGGCATTGTGTGGACCAAAAATCTTTTTAAATATGTTTTGATAGTTTTGATTCTGCGAAAAACAATTTTTGGCACTTAGCGTTGAAGCCAACTTCAGGGAGGTTTTATATAATGCAATAACATTATAAATTATTTATTTAAGGGTGAATCCATTATATTTCGACCAGAGTTGTTGCGGCCAATTTTTTTTTAAATTCTAATATTTTTAATGTAGGGTAATGTATCCATGAGTGGACCACCTTTCCGATTTTTATGAAACCAAATGCGAAATATTAAACTATTGGTTTTAACTAATAAATAACACCCTAAAAACATTTTTAGTGTGAATACCCATGTAAATCGACGCATTAAAAAATTACACTATAAGGGTTTTTAGGGTCGTTGATTACGAATCTAAAGTCAGTTTTTAAAAATTTAAAATGGCGGATCCAATATGGCGGACGACTTTTTAAAAACTCAATGCAATTAGCTTGAAACTAGTTACTTGGGGGTTTATGGGGTAGTTAATTGCGAATCTGAAGTCAGTTTTTAAAAATTCAAAATGGCGAATCCAATATGGCGGATGTCTTTTTGAAAATCTAATGCAATTCGCTTGAAACTTGTTACTCAGGGGTTTTTGGGGTCGCTGATTGCAAATCTGAAGTCAGTTTTCAAAAACTAAAAATGTCGGATCCAATATGGCGTATGACTTTTTGAAAACCTAAAGCAAAGCGCATGAAACTTGTTTTCGGGGGTTTTTGGGGTCGCTGATGGCGAAACTGAAGTCAGTTTTCAAAAATTCAAAATTTTACATGTATCCCGTCGGATCCAATATGGCGTAAGATTTTTAAAATCTTTTTAAAATCTTATGCAATTCGCTTGAAACTTGTTACTCGGGGTTTTTTAAGATGATTTGGTAGCCTTGAAAAAGGCTGATTGTTATAGTTGCTGATTACAAATATCAAGTTTGTTTTTTAAAAGTGGAAATGGCGGATCGTAAGTAAAATTCCATTTTTAGTTGTGATAAGCGGCGAAACACTTTCTTGCTGGCAATAGGCAGCGTTGAACATTGCAAGTTTTACAAATTCAGGATGTTCGCTTTTGGTCAGCTTTTGTACTACAATGAGCACATATTGGATCCACATTTTGAATTTTAAAAAACTAACATTGGATTCGTAACCAGCGACCCGAAAACCCCCGAGTAACAAGTTTTAAACAAATTTCGTGGATTTTTAAAATTTTTCTGACGCCATATTGGATACGCCATTTTGAATTTTCAAAAACTGACTTCAGATTCGTAATCAAAGACCCCAAAAACCCCCGAGTAACAAGTTTCAAACGAATTGCATTAGATTTTCAAAAAGTCGTCCGCCATTTCGAATTTTTAAAAACTGATTTCAGATTCGTAATCAGCGACCCCAAAAACCCCCGAGTAACAATTTTCAAGTGAATTGCATTAAGTTTTGAAAAAGGCGTCCGCCATATTGGATCCGCCATTTTGAATTTTTAAAAACAGACTTCAGATTCGTAATCAGCCACCCCGAAAACCTCCGAGTACAAAATATCGGTTTCCTTTTTACCTAAATTTTCTGTAATGAATTTTTTTTCCAAAATAATGAGTTTTTTGAAAATTATTTATTTATAATTGTTTATAATTTTTGCGTAAATATTGTTACTTTTATTTTCGTTTCATTCAATAATGTGCTCTCATTCACTTAAAAAAAATTAATGAATATTGCTTAAAAAACAGTAAGAAAAGTTGTAAATAAAATAGGTGGTAATCTGGGTTACCTCTGTGCCGCAAAAGGTTAAGCTATGAGCTGAGAGCGAATCAAATTATTTGGTTGTCGCAACCAAATTTTGGTTAGGGCAACAAACGATCATTTGGTTTTTTAGACCAAACTATTTTGTTATGTTAACCAAATTATTTTGTTGTCGAAACCAAATTTTTGTTGGAATTTAAAAATGTTTAACCAAATAATTTTGTTTGCAATTACTAAATTTTTTTTCTCATCTATAGCTGAGGAAGAAAATTCCTATGTGTATTATAGTTTTTAAATTTCCTTCACTGCAAAAAATTATTTGAGTAAATAAAAAGGTGGTCCACTCATAGATACATTCCCCTATATTTTTTATAAATATAATCTAGAAATTTTCAACTTACAACGTGAACTTACAACAATACAACTACAACATATATTTTTAATTATAGTTATTTTTCTATAAAATTTGTAAATATGTTTTAAATTGAATACTGCTCAATATTAAGTATTCTTTTAAATGTATTTTTATATTGTTGTATTGATTTTTTAATTTAATAATTATATAAATATGAAAAATAATACCTTTAATGTTGGGGTTTTGAGCCTTGTATAAGACTTTTCTAAAAATAGGTTACAACGACTTAGGGGTGAAATATAATTTGATTGACCCAATAGAATTTTTTTAATTGTGACTTACATAATTATAATTTTAATTCATCGAAGGCCGATATCACCAACTTTAATTAAAATAATAATCTATAATAATAATAAAAATTTTAAAAACAAAATAATAATAATAATAATAATAACTTTTGTCATGATTAAAGAAAAGTAATTACCGTTTAAAATAATTTACTAAATTTGCGACCTGTTAGCAAATTATATTAATATATTATAATTGTCAATGGAATATAACCTCAAAACGAAAAGGTTTACTTTACCCAAGTATATCTCTAAATTTGAATCAGTGGAATTTCACTGGAAACCAGTGTATTTAAGACACAAATATTATAAATTTTCACAGGGTACTTTACTACATTCACATTTTTTGTCATTTTTTACAGTTTTTTTATTTATAGTATTTTTTCACAAAAAAAATTTTGTATTTGATTTATTTACTTCTTATAAAATATAAGAGAAGAAATAAACACTTTCCACTGTGGTAAACAAAAAAAAGAAAGAACTAAAAGAAAGATATATTCCACTATGATTAAGGCCATGTGGGCAAAGGACGTTTTTTTGTGGTTTCCAACTTTCTCTGAAATAAATAATGATTTCGGATTAAAATATTCAAGACTTGATAAAGGAGGGTGCAAAGCATAGAGCTGTTCTTCACTTAACGTAAAAATAATAAAAATAAAGCAATAAATAGTAAAATAATGTATTATATCATAGTTGAATCAGCTGCCACTTGCTCGAATTGGCGCTGTTTACTGGAGCAGTGACACACTCAAGCAACGTCTGTGTATGCATCGCCATCTTTCTTATCATTTTCGTTTAAAAATTAAACTTTTTAATCTTAGATTTTAAATAATTTAACGCAAAATTAAGTTTTTTTTAAAAGAGCGCGGTGCATTGTACCCAAATATATCAACCCTCAAAATTTTAGCCTAAAATCTCTTTTCATTTTAGACAAAATTGGAATATTGCAAAACACATTTTCCCATGGTCACGTGGGTTTCCCCACATGCCGTTAAAGATGATTGGTCAAGAAAGTGCCTAACAAATTGTTATTAAATTCTACTTTTAGGAAACGCTAAGAAAATATTATTCTTTTTATTCAAACTTGTGTTAAATTGAATATAAATGCTGTCTTCATACGTTTTTTTAATTTAAAAAAATTTTATGTAAATCGTTTGTCACCGTTAAAAGTTGGTTCACGTAAAAAAAAAAAATATATATATATACCAAAACCAATGTGAGAAAAATAAAAGACCGATTTTAAATTCTAAACGAGTATCGGAACTTTCAAGTTTTCAAAGACCCGTGGAATTTAGAACTCTGCTGAATTGTGGAAAAAACAAAGCTCATTTAAAACTCCACTTTCGTGCAGAGTTGCTTTCCAAAAGAGTTTGATTTATTTTTATATAGGACGGCTTTAAAGTGACATACTTCTTAAAGTTTGAAATATATATTTTTCGCAAACAGTGACGTTAAAACTTTTTCAAATAAATTAGTTTATTGCCTTCTCTCTGCTGATTCTTTTCATTCTAAAGAGGATCAAAACCTTTTTTAAATTATTCTATATCCTGATGTTAAATTTATATCTATATATATATATATTGTACTTTTCTTTTCGTTGCGCTTATAATTAAAAAAAAGGAATAAAAAGAAAAAATACTTTACATAGTTCAACAAAATGATGAAGTCTTTTACTTCTTTATATTTATATATGTATATATATATATTTCAAACAAAAAAATATTCCTTAAGTTAAAGAAATTTTTTCCTGAAGCAAAGAAATATTTTTTCTCTCCCTCTCTTTGAATCAAGGAAAGAATTTTTTTTAATAGAAATATATTTAAAAAAGTAATATTTATAAATCAAAAAAATGGAACTTATTTTTTATCTTCTTTTTTCATAAAATAATTTACGAAATTTTTGTGAGAAAAAAAAGTATAATTATTCTTTACAGGAAGATGTGGATCAATCACGTTCAAGAGTGGAATTCGTTAAACAATATTCTGAGAAAAAATCTGAACCTACTCAACGCAGTTCAATGCGCAAGTAATTAAAAAAAATATATATTTCTAATTTATATATAAATGTAGAATGTGTTATTTTTTTTTTGTTTATTAAAAACGAGATTTTAAAAGTGGTTTATATACATTTCAAGAAACATGCGGATCGTATTGTGCACACAAAACAATCTTTTAAAGGCAACCTTTCTCATTTTGCTGGAAAAAAAAATTCTCTGACTTTACGATTTACTGAATCATAAAAGCTTTTCCCCATTGCCGTGATTATAGTCGTGATTGAAAACGAAAAAAAAAATTCAAACCCAGAATTCATATTCTCTTTTTCCTGAGAGTTGTTATTTATACTGGATTTTGTCACGAGTGATTTATTAATTTTATAATTTCAATTAATTAATTTTTTTTAAGTTTTAATGAAATTAATTTATAACTAGCGATGTATTCCTCGCTCGCTAACGCTCCCTCGATTATAGTTGTAGGGGAATAGTGTCAGGGTTGGACACTTGGCTTTTTTTAAATAAGAACACTAGCGCCACCTGTGTGCGTACGTGACGAATCTTCTAGTAGTATAACCTAACTTTTTGTGGCATTACATTTTAGGAGAATCAAAAGTAGCGTCTCTTGTGACTTCGGTGCAATCGAAGAGACAAAAAAAGTTTTGTTTGACTTGTGAATAAACCTAAAAAATGTGTAAAAAAAGCAAGAATTCGGAAAGATAAGCTTATTGAATGTATTGTGGGGTACATAATTTAAGAAGAAAAAAAGTGAAAAATCGAATCGCGACACATGTCTGGTTATGGTTAGCACAATTCGAAAATGATGCTTCTAGTTAGGGTTGGACACTTTATACAGTTAGGGTTGGACACCCATATTAATTATGAATTTGACGCAATTTATAAATAAATTTTATTTTATTGATATTTCAGTGCAAAATTGTGCCAAAGATATTAGAAAAATAACACTTAAATTGTATAAATTTTGTTCATCATTTCATTGAGTTATTTGGAACAATAAAGCGTTATTTTTTATAATTTGAGTTCATTCCTTTTTTAAACCCATGAAGCTTTACAAGTTGTAAACAATAAGTAAAGATAAACATGAAAAAATAAGAATAAAAAACATTACAAATGTTATTTTACGTTTTTACCAATAATGCGTTTCGATTTTCAAAAAGTGTCCAACCCTGACTGAAAAGTCCAACCCTGACTAGATTTTTTTTTTTAATGTTTATAACTTTTTTAATTTTGGACCAATCAATTTACGGTCCACAGCAAAAGTGTTCCTCTTTTGTAGATCTTTCCACCCATATACCACAATTGACTGAATTTATCTAAACAAAATATTTATAAACAAAAAACCAAAACTGTGTCCAACCCTGACACAATTCCCCTACTTATTGTTGTTTACTTATTGTAGTTTATGTATATTATATATATATAATTTATGTTTTAAATTAATATATTATTAATATTGTATAAAATTTATCTTAATTTTGATCAGTATCATTGAAGGATGAAATAACAATTGTTAAATGTTTTAATTTATTATAATTATAACAACAATATTAATTATATTATATTATATTGCTGTAAATTGCCCCACAAAGACATGGAGATTTTGCAAATTTTTTTGAAAAATATTCATAATAAATCGAAAAACCTTTTAAAATAAGAAATGTTAAAATTATTAAGTTAAAAACAATTGATTTCAATGACACTTAAAATTAGGCACAATATTATAGGTTCCTAACTAAAAATTTTAAAAAACAACAATAAATAATAAAAAAAACCATAAAAAATTGGTTAAAAATTGTTTATCAGTAACTTTTTAAAAATAGAGTAATTTTAAAGGTATATATCCAAAAATTCGTAAAAAATTGCATAAAATTGCAAAATAACCTTTTTTGGGATGATAATGCAAAATAACCCTTTTTCGGGTGTTAAAATTGAAAAAACATGTTGCAAAAAAAAGTATGTAAGATTTTCTAAAAGCATATGGCAAAGTATTTTGTTTAATTTAAAAATAAGTGGAAATAGATTTTCTAAGGACGGTGTCGAGGTCACGGTGTCGGTGTCGTTTTTGGAAATATGTTAACTTAATATAATAAAAGATTTCTATAATGAAAAGGTATTTCGAAATTTATTTTCGACCCAAAACAGTATTTATTCGAATCTAAAGTATGAAAGTGAATAAAAACTTCATTCCAGGATAATTCCAAATCGATCCGTTTTATTCCAAAGATAAATTTTTAACTCTGAAATTTCAATTCCGAATCAATCAGTTTCCAATTAAATTGGATTGATTCGGAATAAAATTTTAGGATTCAAAAGGATTCAAATCCGGCTTCAGAATCAAAGAGATTGATTTGAATAAAGAAAATTTAAAATATAATACAAAATTTCGGATAAATTTATTATTTGAGTCAATGAAATGGTATTTGTTTAAAATACAAAAATTATTAGTTCAAATACAGTTTATTTGATTAAAATAAAAATTATTTGGTTCAAGTAAATATTTATTTGATAATAGTCATAAGTAACCGATTATTTGAATCAAATAAATTTTGCTATCAAATTAATTATTTTTATCTAATTCGCATATTTAAAGAGTGTTTCAGAAACAAATTTTGGAATACCTTGAAATAATTCTTATAAAAAACTGATTAAACATTAATGCAATTTTTTTTGTCAATGTAATTTTCATAATTTTCAGATTTTATAAATAAATTTATTTTTTACAACGAAATAATTTTTTTATTATATACCAATTATAATTTTGACAGTTTTCAAAAAAAGCAAATAAATAATGAATTTATAAATAATAATTATTTTTAAATTTATAATAATAAAAAAAATTAATATATTTACTTTATTTATAAATAATATAAAATAAAACTTCAATTAAATGGAAAAATAGAACTTAATTTCTTTTTTGTTAAGTAGAAAATAAATAGAACATATATATAAAAGGAAAAATTTTTCTACAATAAATAAATCAATGTCACATTGTGTATCTTAGATCTTCTATGAAGAAGTCTATTCGTAAGAAAGCTCCATCACCACCAGGGGAATCCCAAATCATTCGGGAGATCACAGAAGAAGAACCACGAGAACCAGCAAAACCAGTACCAACACGAAAATACTCATCGGATGAAAGTTCCGAAGAAGAAGACGCTCGCGAATTAGAGGGAAATGTTTATACAAAAGCTGGCGTTGAAGTGAGTATTTTTTTTACATTCTCATCATAGTATGCTGAGAATTGTTTTTTTTTTAAATAATTTATTAATTTATTAAAGAAAATGCAATCCTCAGTAAAAATGATTTAAAAAAAAAAAAATAATTTACCCACACTTAAATTAGAAAATTTATAATTATTTAATTGTTAGATTTTTCGCGAAATAAAGAATACCCTCTCTCTTTCTTTAAAAAATACGGGCTTTTTTCTGAAGATAATAAATCCGTTTGCTCTTCGTTCTTTATATTGTTCACGAACAAAAGAATGTGCCTTTGATTTAAAGGAATTAGATCCTTCGGGACATTCGTTTTCTCTATGGCTAAAATTAATCAAATTCCTTTGTTTTCAAAATTATTATAATTAAAATAATAGTCTCTATACAGAACAATTAAAAAAAATGTTGAAAAAAATATTATTAAATATTTATAAATTGAAAAATTTGTAAATTTTCTTTGTTAAATAAATATTTAACTAATTTTGTATTACAAATAATAATTATTAGGTATAATAAGTTATTTTATGACTCAGTTTTTATATTATAATGTTTTATACGATAAATGTTCAATTTATTATAGTTTCAGGATGAATAGCAAAATTTTTCATGACAGGGAAAAATGTTGAATGCCACTTTATGCATAATATATATTTTGAGTCTTGAGTCGTTTGGGGTCATTATCTCAACTCTTTCCATTGTGTGTGTGTGCGTTATAAAAGTTTGCATTTTATGAAGTCTGATAACTACTTTTCATTGTTCATTATATACCAAATATTCCCAAAGTTTTTTTTTTTTTTTTTTTGATTATCATTCTTCAACAATAAACTATTATAAAGTTCAGAACTATGCAACATTTTTCAGGAATTCAATTTCTTTTTTTTTTAATCATAAATTTATACATATAGGATGTCTACTATTTTTGGTATGAAAAAATAACCGATTTTTTTTCTGGTTTATTTCACGCGTTAAAAATTCACTGAATTTTTATTTAACAACAGTTTTGTTTGCCGGAATCAGAATATTGATAACATTGAAATACCACATGCAACATAATTTTTATTCAATTGTTTTATTTTATTTTCTATTTTATTTTATTTTTATTATATTATTTTTTTATTCTTAGTATATTTTATTATAAATAAATTTATTAAAATATTCTATTGCTTCAAATTTTGGGACGCATGATTATGTTCTAAAAGTCGTTAAAATTTTCATTTTATGGAATTTGCAGAATTTTTATCAAAACTATTTTCTATATTACCAAATTTGTACATAACCGAAAATTCTATTTATAGAATTTTTATTTGCTGGAATTTTCATTTTACATAATAGGTATTTAAAAGAATTTTTATTGGGTTTAATTTCGTTGCATAAAATTTTCTTTCAGATGAATTTTCATTTGTACGAATTATTATTTGATATAATTTCCATATAACCGTAATTTTTTATATTTTTATTTTTCAAAAAAAAATTTTTTAACATCAGACGGTAAGGTAGATTTCTGTGTCGGTAATTTTTGTATTTTTATTTTAAAAACTGTTTTACCATCAGTCGGCAAGGTAGATTTTTTGAAAAGATATTTTTTTTACAAAATATCATTTAACAGAATTTCTAATTGATAGAATTTTCATTTGTCCAATATTGCAAATGGCCGAACAAACAATCGATAAAAAGATTTCGGCGCGATTTTTAAAATCAACCAATCACAATTTTATGGATAATTTTTGATTGGTTGATTTTGAAAATCGCGCCGATATCTTTCTGTCGATTGTTTGTTTGGACATTTGAAATTTCGGACAAATGAAAATTCTATCAATTAGAAATTCTGTTAAATGATTTTTCGGTTAAGTAAAAATCATGTAGTATGAAAAATCGGTTATATGGAAATTATATCAAATAATAATTCGTACAAATGAAATCTGAAAGAAAATTTTATGCAACGAAATTAAAACCAATAAAAATTCTTTTAAATGCCTATTATGTTAAGTAAAAATTCGACCAAATAAAAATTCGAAGAAATAAAAATTCTGTGAAGTGAATTTTCGGTTATATAAAAATTTTGTAATATAGAAAATCGTTTTGATGAAAATTCTGCAAAATACGAATTCGAGCAAATCAAAATTGGGCTCAAAAATAATTATGACAAATGAAATTCCATAAATTAAAAATTCTAACCAATTATTTTTACAATACTTTACTTTTTACAATACTTTTGGTAAAAATGAAATTTTCATTAAACGCAATTTTTATTTACTGGAGTTCTTAATGCAAAAAAAAGATTTATTTTTTTATTACTTTTTTTTTGACTCGAAGTAATCGATAACTTTTTTGTTATTATTTAAAATACGACCGTGCGAAAAAATCCTAATTCTCATTAAAATAATTACTATTTTAGCGAATTTTCGGGACGCACGAATATTTCCCACATTAGACCTGACGGAATTTATTTTGGTGTCGAATTAAGAATTCTCGAATTTTTATTTAGTAGAATTTCACTTTTAAAAAAACCCTCGTTTTCCAAAAAATTTTAACTCAATTTATCAATTATTTTTTGAGAAAATCTGCAAAGAATTTTATATAATTCATTCTTAAAAAGTTCGTATAAAAAAAAAATTTACACGAGAAAAATTCCATAAACTATACTTCATTTTTCAGATTTCGAGGAAAAGTGCTGGTAATGTAAAACGAACGAAAGCGGAAATTGAAGCTGATCCTGAAGAAGAGGATGATTTCGGATATACAAACAGTGAGAAAATGTGTTTCTTTATAATTTAATAGAAAGAAAATTTTCCTCCTTTATATAAGATTTTCTTTTCGAATTTCTTAAAATAGACTGAAGGAAAAAAATATTTTTTCAACTCTCAATTATTAAAGGAAGAGAATAGCTTTTTATTAAGACAATTTATATATAATACTTTAATTTTTTATACAAAATTATTTAAAATCAATTATATGGAAATTTGTACATTATCTTATTTTAAATATTTTTCTATTTTTTAAATTATTGATAAAAAATGTTTAAAAAATCTCTCGTTGAAAAATCAATATTTGCTTATTAAAAATCTATTATTTCTTCGTATAGGCAAAGTTCAGAAAAAATATCACAATCTGGGACCAACAGTCGTAATGGTCAAATTAGAGAAAAACAGACGTGGATTAGGAATTTCAATAGCTGGTCATAAGGATAGAAATAAAATGGCAGTCTTTATATGTGGTTTAAATCCAAAAGGAGCCGCTTTTCAAAACGGTGGACTAAAAATTGGAGATGAAATATTGGAGGTAGGTGAACAAAAATTTTTTTATCAAGAATTAATATTCGATTTTGTTTTAAAAATTTCAATTTTAATATTTAAAATTATGATAATTCTTAATTCCCTAAAAATTGTCTAAAAATATATTATTTATCTGAATTGACATTTGACAGGAATACCATAAAATTGATTTTCAATTCAATTTGCATTCAATCCAATTATAACTGAATTGTTATTTAAATATAGAAAAGTTAATTTTTAATATGTACAGAACGAAATTAAATAATTTCCTTAAAAATTAAAACATTCCTTCTATTTGTACTCTTTCTTATCTTATAAAAAAAATCAATAAGGTTTCCAATCTATGTAAAGTTGCTGAAGATGTAATACGTATATAAATTCTGCATCTTTATTGACAGGTTTTTTTTTAATACATTCTCTCAATCAGTTGTTATGACTGTACGTGACATTTTTGAAGTAAGCCACTTCCGCTTCTCAGCAAATGATCAATGATACCAATATAATAAGTGTACAACATGTGGTAAATATAATCTCACTTTGTCAAAGTACATTGATATCATTTACTATATCTATATACTGAGAAGCGGAAGTGAAAACAAATGAAAGAATTTCTAAAATCTTCAGCATAGTTTGTACAGTGAGAAACTTATTGAATTTTTGGGACGCATTAATAAGTTCTAAAAATCAATTGATATGATTTTCATTTAATAGCATTTTATTAGATATAATTTTCATTGAACCTTTCTGTTTGGAATTTTGCAATTTCAGATAAAAGAAAATTGTATTAATTAGAAATTCTGTTAAATGATTTTTCGGTTAAGTATAAATTTTGTAGTAGGATAAAATATCGGTTATATGGAAATTCTATAAAATAATAATTCGAACAAATTAAAATTCATCTGAAAGAAAATTCTATCCAATTGAATTCTTCCTAATAAAAATTCATTAAAATGGATAGTATGTTAAATAAAGATTTGGGAAATTAAAAATTATGGCAAATGAAAATTCGAGCAAATAAAATTTTGTGAAGTGAATATTTGATTATAAAAAAATTCTGCAATATAGGAAATCGGTTTAACGGCATGTGGGAGAAACCCACGTGACCTAGTATGAGAAAATGTGTTTTCTTAGGCAGACTATTTCATTGCAATTTCTTGTACAAAATACACCTAAAAGTGTAGAAAAAAATTGACAGCCAGATCCGAGTAGAGGAACACGCCTATTAGCACCCATAAAGCATTTTCCGTTATAGGAAAATTGACAAAAAAATTAAATGTTTCTTAGGCAGACTATTTCATTGCAATTTCTTGCACAAAATACACCTAAAAGTGTAGGAAAAAATTGATACCCTGATAAAAGTAGAGGAAGACATTTATTACCACTATTGAGTCCAGAACGGTCATAAAAAAATCTGCAAAAAAAATTCATTTTTTCTTAGGCAGACGATTTTATTTCAAATTCTTGCACAAAATACACCTAAAAGTGTAAAAAAAAATTGACAGCCCGATCCGAGTAAAGGAACACGCTTATTAGCACCCTTAAAGCACATTCCGTCACGGAAAAATTGACAATAAAATTCAATTTTTCTTAGGCAGACTATTTTATTGCAATTTCTTGCACAAAATACACCGAAAAGTGTAGAAAAAAATTAACAGCCCGATCCGAGTAGAGGAACACGCCTATTAGCACCCTTAACGGCAAGTGGGGAAACCCACGTGACCATGGGAAAATGTGTTTTGCAATATTCCAATTTTGTCTAAAATGAAAAAAGATTTTAGGCTAAAATTTTGAGGGTTGATAGATTTGGGTACAATGCACCGCGTTCTTCTCCTAAAAAAACTTAATTTTGCGTTAAATTATTTAAAAACTAAGATTAAAAAGTTTAATTTTTAAACGATAATGACAAGAAAGATGGCGGCGCATACACAGACGTTGCTTGAATGTGTCAGTGATGCAGTAAACAGCGCCAATTCGAGCAAGTGACCGCTAAATCAACTATGATATAATACATTATTTTACTATTTATTGCTTTATTTTTATTATTTTTACGTTTAGTGAAGAACAGCCCTATGCTTTGCACTCTCCTTTATCAAGCCTTGAATATTTTAACCCGAAATCATTATTTATTTCAGAGAAAGTTGGAAACCACAAAAAAACGTCCTTTGCCCACATGGCCTTAATGAAAATTCTGCAAAATTTAATATTTCGAACAAATAAAAATGCGATTCAAAAGAAATTAAATCTAATGAAATTCTTTTAAATATTATAACAATTGATTTTTAGAACTTATTTATGCGTCCCTACTTTACAGTAACCAAAATTTTAAACTTTGAAAATTTTTTGACCAAATAAAATTTAAAACAAAAATTCAGTGTAATAAAAAGAATTGACATTAAAAATATCTGATTAAATGTAAATTTACTTGCGATATGCTTAAATGAAAATTCGACTTAAAATTATTAAGTAGTTCGGTTGAGTAGAAATGCAATTAAAAACAATTCAATTAAATGTAAGTTTGGTAATTGGCTTTTAGATCAATTAAATATGTTAATATAAAGGAAAATTCTGCTAATTGCGACAATTGAGGGTAGATGCTTTTTTAGAAAATGAAAATTTTATCAACTGTAGAATATATTATGATATAATTATATTACAATTAAACAGGTAAATGGTGTGGTACTAGTAGCAAGATGCCATCTAAATGCATCAGCCCTTATAAAAGGAATTCCAGGACCAGTTTTTAAAATCATTGTTTTCAGGTAAGAAATATTAATTTTTTGTGGATAATATTAAAAAAAAAATTAAATTAGGGTCAATGCATCAGATTTTAGTCATTGTGGTCTATTTTTAGAAAAATTTTATAATCCTTAATAATAATTTTTGATATTATTATTATTATTATTATTATTATTATTACGAATTATAATCTCTAAATTTTAATTGGTGAGAATTCGATCATTAATTCAAATTAATAATCATTTTCACTAATTTTTTTAATAAAATAATACTATATAGTATTATTTATTTTATTATTAAATATTTCATTTAGTAATTTGTTTTTTATGCTCAAGTTTTAGTGAAAAATGACTAAAAATTAGTAAAAAATTTCACTAATTTAAATTAATGAACGAATTCTCACTAATTAAAAATTTATAAAGTAAAATTTTTCTAAAAAATAGTCCAGCAATTACATTTGATGAAATATAATGACCATAAGAAATACCTCGAGAGAAAAATTAGTAATTGTACACCAAAGAGAAATAAAATATTTACTTTAAGCAAACAGAGCTTTTATTCAGTGTTTTATTTGAAAATAAAAAGGAATTGAATAGCTTTTAGTTGATCTAGCTATACTATTCTATATGTAAAGTAAGAAGCCGCGAGCAACGAGTGTGACGAATGCGACTATTCGTTTTGTGCTTTGTAATAAAAGAGAACTGGTGTACATTACCAGCTATATAGAGTTGTTCAATCAGGGACATTGTATCACCCCTTTTCATATGCTCTCAAACTCAAATATGACTCAAATAAAAGAAAATAATTTGAAATTTAATATTTAAAAAAAAAAAATTCATTTACCATCCAACCGTATGTTGGCGCATTTAATAACTTGAAATAAAAAAATAATAGAATAAAATGTAGGTTTATTTCTTTTTTTAATGACCTTTTTAATTAATTTATTATTTAATTAATTAATAATTTTATTTTTTTTTACATTTTTTGGGATATTAAAAAAAATATTTTTCATTGTAATGGAATATTAAAAATTTATTTTTTCTTTTTATTTAGGAAAGCTGGCCGAGACGATCTTTCAGTGAGACCGATTACTCATTTTCCACCTTCTTTAGACGATGAGGTAATAAAGCTTTTTCATAATATGTGACGCCGCACGAGAAAAGGTACCTATCCCTGAAATAACATTAGGCTCAGTTTTCCGTGTATAGTGCACGGAAAACTGAGCCTAATGTTATTTCAGGGATAGGTACCTTTTCTCGTGCGGCGTCACATATATATTTATATTTTTTACTTGCAAATTATTAGAAACATTAAATTGTTGAAAAAATTTTTTTTATAAGTAACAAATTGTCAAAATTTTAATAGTTTTTATTATTTAAAAAAATTTAAATTTAATTTCCATTTAAAATTGGAAAATAAAGAGAAATAAGTAAAGATATAATGAAAAACAAAAAATTATACACGTCTGATTTTATTTATAAAAATAATATAAAAATAAAAATATATTAATAAAATAAAATATATTAATAAAAATAATATTTAAGTATCACCAAATATTTTTTAAATGAAAATTTAACAATTTTTAATTGTTTTTACAGGCAACATTCAGCCAATATAAAGGTGTACGAATTGTATCAATTAAAAAAGTAAGTTATAAAAATTTTTAAATATACATTTAAAAAAAGAATTTATTTGATTCAAATAACCAGTTACTTGACTATTTATCAAATAAATATTTTTAATATCAAATAATTGTTATTTGATACAAATAAATATTTTTTTGATAAAGTCAAGTAACTGATTATTTGAATCAAATAAATTTTTTTCAGTGTAATTTTGTTTAGAACTGTATATAAAAACGAAAGATTGAGAATTGAAAAATTCGATATTTTTAAAAATAATTTTTAATTCCATAAGAATTGAATATCCAAAGTGTAATTGCAATGTAAATAATAAATAAATAAATATTGGAGAATGTAATTAGTGTACCGAAAAAAAAAATTTATTGATTATTTGTAGTAGGAAGTTTCAAAATTTTGACATTATAATATACATGTAAATATCTATATTTCTTTAAATATTTAATCTGAATATTTACTTAGGGCCACTACGGTTTAGGCATCATGATTATCGAAGGCAAACACGCAGAAGTGGGACAAGGAATTTTCGTCTCGGATATTCAAGAAGGAAGCGCAGCGGAGATAGTAAGAACCTCATTTTGACGTTAATCTTAATTAACTCTATATACCAACATGGGAATTAATTTCAAACAACAGAGAGTTTGTGAATTTTTCACTAATCCAATGCATATATACAGTTCCTTAAGTTAATTCTCCTCTATAAGTGCTTTCAATATCCATTTAAATTAAAATAACAAAAATTTTTAGCAATATGTAAAATTTTTCAATTATTTCTACTGTAATTAATTTCTATCCAATTAATTAATTTAAAAAAAAAAATTAAAAAACAATGTTTTTCAATTAGAAAAACCTAAATTTTGGGAAAAAAATATTAATCATTTTAATTAAATTTTCCAGGCTGGATTACAAGTTGGAGACATGATTTTAGCTGTCAATATGGATTGTTTACTTGGATCCACCTATGACGAGGTAAATACAAACTTGATAAATTGTTTTAAACCAAAAAAAAAAAAATTCATTCTATTTTGAAAATTAAATTTTAACAATTCTTTTCTACTAAATATTTTTGTCTTATTTTTTTTATTTAATTTTTTACGCCCAAGAAGTAAGTTATAAACAGAACTTGCAAATAAACTAAAAAAAAATATTTGGACAAATAAATTTCATCAATTTCAAAATCGAAATGGTTTCCATCTTCAGGGAATTCATCAAAAGTATGAAAAATTATTTAAATACCAAACCAAAAAAATGCAAATAAAAAAAATAAAATAGAATATGAATAAATTACTCAATATAAAATTACAAAATCTTACCTAAAATTAAAAAGTTAAAATTACATTGTCAATAAATAAACACAAACGTTGGAGAAATATAGAGTTTGGAATCAAAAACCAAAACAAAATAGAAAATAGCAATAAATAAACAAATAAAAAAAACCAAAAACTGATACTGAACAATAAATTGAATGGAATTTAAAAAATTTTAATTATTTCAAAAAATATTTCTAAAATGGTAAAAATATATTTTTTTTAAATTTTAACAATATATAATAATTTTAAATTTTAAGTAACGCCAGAAATAAAATTAATTTAGATAGGTTGAAATTTTAACTGTTCCTGACCTTATAATAAACTAGAAAAAACAAATAATTTGAAATGAAAAGAAAATAATTTCTCAATATCAATGTTAATAGGCAACAAATCTTTTGAAAAACACCGAGGGAGTCGTTAATCTCACAGTGTGTAATCCAAACCAAAGTAAAGTTGCTCAAGAAGAAGAAGCTAGACAAAAGGCCATCAAAGAGGGCAAGGATCCAACTAAAATTGGTAATTTTGAAAAAACAAACATGACAAATTATCAATAAACACTAAATAAGAGCCTTTTTATTTTCCAAATGAAATCACTTTCCAAAATATTATTTATACGAGAATTTTGCTGATATTTAATCGAATTTTCATTTAACCGAATTATTATTAAAAATACGAATTTTCTTTTATTCGAAATAGTCCATTTAACCAAATTGTTACTGCGCTGAATTTTTATTAAACCAAATTTGGCTAATTGAAAATTAGACTAATTTGGCGATAATTTACATCGGCAAAGTTCACAATACGTTTATGATCAACGATTGAAAAAAAATATTTTTTCATTTAGAAAATAATAAAATAAAAAAAAATAAAAATTCGATTAAATGACAATTTGTTAAAAAAAATATTATCGGCTGTTTGTTTAATTTGAATATTCGATAAAATAACAATTTCATTTACCTAATTATTCATTAGTTTACTTTTTTTTTGTTAAATATTACAAAAAATAGTGTTTAAAGAATTTTTATGCGTCCCTTTATTTCTTTATTTTTTTTTTTGATAAAGAAAATTAATTACGACAGAATGTATGATAATAATTCGATTTTACAGAAATTCCCAAAGAGCCAGAAAAGCCAAAGGAACCAGAAGGATCCAAAGATCCAAAAGACTGTGCCATTGCTATTGGAAAAGATACCACAATTGAATTTCCAAAAGACAAAGACAAACCAATTGGTTTCACTGTTATCGGAGGAAATGATTCGCCTGTTGTGAGTTAAAATCGATATTTTTGCAAATAATTAAAAATCATTTTTAAAAATAGCATTTTTTAATTCGACTATTTTTTGAAAATTTGTAATAACGCAATTTTTTTTATATTAAAATGAAAAAAAAAATTTCGGTTAATTCTTTTTTAGAATGGAGTTTTTGTACTCGATGTATATCCGGATGGAGCAGCCGGTAAGGATGGCCGTTTACAACCAGGAGATCGAGTAGTAGAAATTAATAAAGAAAGTATGAAATCGATAGAACAAGAGAGAGCTTATCAAGCCGTTCTAAAAATCGTTAATGGACCTGTAAGTATAATTCTTTTACTGATTTAAAAATACGAATTATATTCTTATATTATATTCTAATTATATTTTTATATGAAATGTATGAATATTTTCCATACTAAATATGAAGGAATTTTTATGTTATCGATTTAAAAATTATTCAATTTTTATTTTGTAGAATTTTGTAAATTGAATTTTACAATGAGTCTAATTTCCATATCGAAGCATTTTTATTTAACTAAATTCTAATTTAATAGAATTTCTAATTTTTCAAATAATACAATTTCCATTTAACATAATTTATGTCTAGCTAAATTTTCATAAAAAATAATTTTTATTTAACGGAATTCTTCTTCAGGGTGGCGATAATTTTTATAATTTTAAATTCCCGGTCAAAATTTTGTAAATAATTTAATTTTTCACACAAAAAATGACTATGTTTCTAAAAAATTCATAAATTTTTTATTTTTTAATATTAATTCTTCTAATAAATTTTAATAATGCACTACTACAAAAAAGTAATTAGATACTTATTTTAAAAATACATTTTTTTGAGAAATTAGTGCAACAAGATGTAATAGACGATATAAATTTTTAGAATATCTGAAAAATTGCCGGTTTAACTATGAAATTCCCGGTTATTTCCCGGTCACATTTTAAATTCCTGGTCATTTCCCGGTTTCCCGGTTATATCACCACACTGCTTCTTTTATTAAATTTCTATTTATCGGAATATTCACTTAACAGTATTAAATTAACAAAATTTTAATTTAATAGAAATTCTATTAAGCTGAATTTTTAAATTGAGAGAATTTCTATTTCACTGAAACTACCATTTGACCGAACTTTCACTTGTCCGAATTGTCATTTAATAGAACAATTATGTTAAATGTGAATTCAGTTAATAAAAATATTGTCAACTAAATATTTGGATAAATAGAAATTCGATAAAAGAACTATTCTGTTAGAGGAAAAATTTTTATTATGAAAATTTTCTAAACATATAAATTGTGTTAAATGGAAATTGTTTTATTTGAAAATTCAATGTATTTATTACTACTATACAAAAATTCAATTAAATAGAAATTCCATTAAATCAGAATTTATTTAAATAAAAATTTTTCAATATGAAAATTAGGTTTATTATAAAATCAATTTTATAAAATTCTGCTAAATAAAAATTCGATATTTTTTAATACTCCACAAAAATTTCGACAGGTAAAGAATATTCATGCGTTCCATTAACATATTCAATTTTTTTTCATAATTTCAATCATTTTTCCTTATTAAAATAATCGAAAAAATATTAATTTTTCAGATCCACATGATTGTACATCGAGATCCAAAAGCCGTGGAGGAATTCGATGTTGATCTTCAGAAAAAATCTGGCAAGGGATCTGGACTTTGTTTGATAGGTTATAAAAGTGGAAAGGGCGCGTACGTTTCAGAAGTGGTGAGTTTATAAAAAAAAAAAACAACCCCAACTAAATTTCCCAAACAATAATAATAAATATAAAATTTTCACATTACTTTGAAAAATTAAAGCGGGATCTATATTCATTACACGGACGGAGAATTTTGATCGTGACAACGTTTTTTTTAATTTTTTAATCGAATAACACAAAAATCTTGAAAATATGACTTCGAGTTCTGGCCGTCGATATGAACGCCAATTTTTCTAACTGACTCCCTAGACCTCGGAGTAAGACGTTGTCACGTCAAAAAATACAACTAAATTTTTTGTAATAAAATTTTTTCAATACATTAAAATATTTACCTTAATAACGAATTTTCAACTTCAAGGAGATTCTTTCAAACTAAATAGCCCTCGGAGATCCCTATTTTCAAGTTAAATTTCCATTCAGAAAACGTGAAAAATAACCGTAAAAATAGACCGAGTTCTAAAAAGTTTGTGTGAATTGTGTGTCCTTCAAAGATATCTCTTTTTTTACGTTTGCCCTTATCTTTGAAGTACGTGACACCGCAAGCCATCGAGAATAGAATCTGCAATAAGAAAAAAAATTTTATTTACTTTAAATACGATTTTTTTAAAAATATTAAATACTTTTAAATTCTCATTGAATAAATTTTATTCAATGGGGATCTTTTTTCCCTTCAAAGGATAAATTAAAAATTAATCTAAAATGAGAAAAAAAATTCCAAGACAATTTTATTTTTCTCTAACAATATAAAATCTTGAAAACTAATTGGACTCTAAAATATACGAATAAAATTCAAGGCTTTTTTCATGGTTTTTTCCCGGTTTTCAAAAAAAAAAAATTCAAGATTTTCTAAATTGAGATTTTTTTTTTTGTTTTACACAAGTTTCAATTAAAAAGAAAATCAAATCGCAAATTTTTAAAAAAAATTTCAAATTTGAATTAAAAATTCAAGGTGAATTCAGGTTTTTTGAAAAAATAACAATTTTTTTTGACAATTTCAGGTGCCCGGTGGTTGTGCCGCGGAAAGTGGGAAAATAGTAAGAGGCGATCGAATAATTGCAGTTGGCGGACAAGACATTCGTGAAATACCAGTCGAAGAAATTGCTGTTCACGTAAAAATTTCCAATCCAGTGCAATTAAAACTTGCACGATATAAAGTCAAGTAACATGCTACATAGTTATTTTCCATGAAACACCATCCGCGAACTATAAAAATCAACAATTTTGATATAACAAAGAAAAAAAAAGAAAAAGAAAGAAGGAGGCGAAATCTCGCAAACAAACTTTAGAAACTAATAAATAATTGGACTATATAGATCAGTATTCATATTAGCAATGATAAAAAAGAAAAAAGGCGTGCCACGCAATGACTGGCAAAAAAAATGTGCGCTAAAATTTTGCCACATTAAAAAATATTAGAAAAAAAAAAAAATGGGCAAAATAAAAATCACAAAAAAAATGACGAAAAAAAAATAAAACACAAGGAGAGAAACTATTAATATATCGCTTTATAAAGCTCTTAACTCGGTTCTAACATATGTGATAATTGAAATAATGAATTAACGTGTTAATTAAAAAAAAAAAAAAAAAAAAAAAAAGATAACCAAATAAAAATGGAAGTTATCGACATAAAAAAAAAATTTCAAAAAAAATTATAAATCATAACGAATTTCACGTTAAATGCTATTATTATATATAATACTATTAAGAAGTTTACCAATTTATACCTCGATTTTGAAGCGCATTTTGTAGCCAGTCGTTGTAATTAGTACTATTAGAGGTTCGCAAAAAAAAGTGTATTTAAAGTTTAAACGAGGAACAAGTTTTTTGTCAGAATTTCTAGAAAAAAACATGTCCATTTTATATATACCTATAATATTGAATGTAGCAATCCTAAACATTCATCTCCCCTCCCCCAATCACAAAAAAATCATAGTTCTATTTCAATCTCTATCAAAGTTAAGGAATTGAGAGATTTGCTCGAGTATAATATATGTAAAAAAAAAAAAAAAAACAATTTCTTTGAGAAAGTGAAAGTCGACTGAAAATTCTGCCAAATAAAAAAATACGTAAACGGATTTTAAGGGATAATTAAAAAAAAAATTCTATTTTAATTAAATATTTAAATAAATTTTAAAAAAATAACTTTTCGAAATAATTTTGCAGAAAAATAGATTTTTTATGCGGGCTGTAATGAAATACTTGGAACTTTATGCATTCGAGTATAGAAATAAAATTTTTTTAAATATTTTCTAGATTTTAAATTCTTAATTTTAAACAAAAAATATGTATTTATTTTATTTAAAAAAAAAAAAAAACAAAAGTTTCTCAATTATTTTTCAATAATTATTTTTTATTATAAATTTTAAAAATAAATCAATTAAAATTTGGACAATTAATATTTTAGATCAATTAAAATTTAAATCAATCAAAATTTTGATAAATTACAATTAGTACAATAATTTAAAACTTTAATCGATTGAATTTGCATTTAATTAAAATTTTAAATAATACATTTATTTTGACCAAAAAAAAAATTTTGAATTTATTAAAAGTATAGAATCACATGAAATTTAAATAAAAATTTAGATTGAATTGAAATTTGTAATTAAAATTTGAATCAAATAAAATTTAATTAAATTTAATTGTATAAAGTTCCTGATTTTAACAATTATTATTTTCTATTGCAAAAAAAGATAAAATTGAAAAATATGCAACTAAACAAAATTTTTTCGAAGTAAAATAAAAATAAACTGTGAAATTTACTGAATGCTAGTTTATGCAACTAAAAAAATAATTTGAAGTGAAATAAAAATTAAATGTGGAATTTACAAAACTTGAAAAAAAAAATTGAAATTAGAATTCCCCTCCCCCCTCCCAAAAGAAAGAAAAAAAAGGAATTGAAAAGAAAATATTTAAAAACAGAGAAAAAGGCAGTTTTGTCCGTCCGATCGTTCACGCAAATTCTGTCCACTAAAGGGGAGAGAGACCAATAAATATCGAAAAATCCGGGACTGTCCCAAATTTCTAACTTTTTATATAATATAGAATCTTGTTTTTTTGTACGATAGAGTATAACTTTTTTAATAATTGGGTGTTTTATAAAAAAAAAAAAAAAAAAAAAACAACGACGACCCGGACGCTTGATTGATTCCTAAAAACGGTCCTTTTGTGGATCAGTTCGTCAAATAATCTGCCTATCTCTTTGTGAAGTTTCCCTTTTTGAAAGAAGCCAAAAAATCATTTACTTACTTATCATCTCAAAAGTTAACTTTCACTCTCTCTCTCTCTCTCTCTCTCTCTCTTTCTCTTTCTTCAACTTTTTTTTAATATATATTTACATTTACTTTATTCACAATTTCGATTATCATTATCATTATTATTATTATTATATAATATTCAATTCTTGCCTTAAGAAACTGGCTGCATTTATTAAAGTCGATTTTTGTTATTGATAAATATATAGATATAATATATAAATTAGTTGTAATTTTATTAATTGTTATAGATAAAGAGAAATGTTTTTAGTACAAACAATAACTGTGAGAAAAAACAATGATTTTAAGTTCAAAATGAATGCTTTTTTCAAATTTTTATTTCTAATTTTTAATTTTTTTTTTATTATAGTTAAAAAAATATAAAAAAATTTTTTTAAATATTAAAATTAATTAAGAATTTATTGTATAATTTATTTATATTTCAATGTAATTGAAAAAAAAAATTTTTCATTCTGAACTTTCATATTAGAGTTTTTTCTCACTTTGTAATGCTGTTGGAATGTTTTTATTATTCAGGTGTCAGAAAGTATTGAATGCAAAATAATTATAATTTATTTATAGAGCAAAGCTCTTATTTAATGTGCATTTATCTTGGTCCAAAAATCGATTTTCAAAAAGTAAAATTATAATCAACTTAATTTCATTATAAACTTAAATTAATTAAAATATTATTTAAATTAACAAATAAAAATATTGGATTATTTCATAAAATTGCCAACAGCAAAATGTAAAAATTGCAAAAAAAAAGTTTAAATTCATAAAAATTTGATAAAATTTCAATTTTAATACCTATTTTATTCTCAAATTAATTTTTAAAAAAATAAAAAAAACTTTCGAAAAAGAAAATTACTCGACATACATTTTTTTTAGAGTCGGAAAATATAAAAAATAAATATATATTCAAAATATAAATTAAAATAAAAAAATTTTAATTAAATTTCAAATAAAATATTTTTTCAACTACTTGAGTTTTTGATTTAAAGAAACTCGAACAAATTAAAAGTTCTCTTCTAAGTCAAAAAAAAAAAAAAAAAAACGGTTTTTGAGACCAATCTAAAAAAACATATATATCGTTTCTAGTATGTATTACTTTTATCATCTAAAATTAGTACCATGAAAATATTTATAAAGAATCGTTCGTAAAAAACGTTTTTTCGAGAAAAAAAAAAGTTGTAAATTTAGCGAAAGTTTATGAGCATTGCCTAAAGTCCGTCGTACTATAGTGATAGCAGAGCTTTAAAAAGGCGATTTTAGCCATTTTATCAGAAAAAAAAAAATTCTACGTTCGTTGCGGAAGTAAAAAAAAACCTAAAAAAAAGAAATCTTTTTAAAAAAAAGACGAGTATTATTATATTTACTTCCGAGAAAAAAAAGGGAACACGAGAGGATTCCGATGTAAATGCGGATTCTCTTAATATTTAAAAAGTAGTTTTTTCCGCGTATCCGCGCTGGTAGAGTAAAAAAAATTGATAATTCAGTGATAAAATTATTCAATAACATTTTAGTATGTATTTAATATTAATAATATACCTTAAATATATTTATGAGCATGGATTTGAGAAACATGTCTAGAAAAATTATATTATTAAACAGAATCATGTTTATGGATCCAGAATTTTAGATATTTATGTCCTTAGATGAGTTACTGTATATTAAATATGCAAAATAAATTCAATGACTATTTAGCATTAATTAATTTTTAAATAATAAAACTTTTTAAACATTAACCCAATTTTAACTTTCTCTAATCATCTATATTTACATTGAAAATTTATTCTTAGAATTAGAATAATTCTTTTCCGAAAAATGCAGTTGCATCCTCTTTCAATTATACTTAAGATATTTACAATTTATATATATATATATATATATATATATAAAACACACACACAATTTATCTCTTATTTTGACAAAAATATAATTCATGAATAAAATAAAAAATTAAATATATATTAGGAACAAAATTGTAACTCATCTAATTTTGCCTTAGTTTTTCGTGAAAAGGAAAAAAAATGCGGAAACCAGCGCGGACAAGTCGCTGGATTAATTATTATATATTATATATTATGTAAGACTTTGTGAATTTTCAAAATGAAATTATTATAAATATTTAATGAATTGTCGAAACGTATTTAAATAGTAGTTTTATCTTTATGAAAAAATTCATGTCTTCCAAAGGCAGAAAATAATTTTTTTCGATTGAATAATATAAATATTCGTGATCATTCCATTTATATAAATATAATTCTTCATTTCTATTGTTTTTATTTTTTTTTTGGCAAATTAAATAAAGAGGAAAAACTACCAAAAAAAAGAAACTAATGAAAAATTTGCTTATTCGGGAAAAAATTTCTGCATTTGAAGGACATTTATTGAATCGAAACCTTATAAAGTATATCTTATATAGGCACCTGTATATTTGTATTGGAAATTCAGAAATTGTAAATTAAATTCGGCTGTCACCTATTATTAATTTAGAGAAATATAGAATGTAAGAGAAAAAAGAAACTTTCGAAACCGAATAAAACAATTCATAAAGTATTATATTGTTTTACTAATTTGTTTAATTATTATTTTCTTACACTCGAAGAACTTAATATATTTATTTCAAATATAAATTTTATTTGTCGTTTTTTTTTTTATTTTAACAAAATTTAATTGGTTAATGAATATTTTATTTTAAATAATTGTTATTAAATATTAAATTCATTTTATTAATTTTGTTATGAGAATAATTCTATAAGAATATTATCAAGATAATTTATTTCGAATATTTCAGAATCAAACTAATTGTAAGACAAATTTTCAAAATTTTATTTAAGTAGGAGAAATTTCTAAAAAAAATTCTTAAAGTTCCATTTTTATAATTTTTTTTCAATTCTGATTTAAGCAATTTATTCAAATTAAAATTTTTGTCATAGTTTTGAATTTTGATGGTCAAAAAAATTTAATCAAGTTTTACAGTTTTTTAAATAAAAATTTTTTAAAAATAATAATAATAATTTTTGAAGCGTTAAAATTGAAATTTTTTTAGAAATAATTGAATTTCAAAAGATTTTTTGTTAATTTTCAGACAATAATTAAATATTAAAGTATTAAAAATAATTTATCAAAATAATTTTAGAAAACTTTTTTTCAAAATTAATTGAATTTCCAAAGATTTAAAATTTAGATTTTTGAAATTAATTGAACTTCAAGTGATTTTTAATTTTAAATTTTTGATGATTTCACTAAAAAATTTATTAGAAATTGCAGATGAAAATACAATAATTTGAAAACCATTTTTAAGTGAAAAATAGTTTCAGATAGTTGAATTTTCGAATAATATTATAAAAATCATTAAAAATAATTGAAACTTTTGCAAATAATAAAAATTTCAAGTGATTTTGAATTAAAAATGTTTTGCTAATTTTTTAAAAATTATAAACAATTATTTAATTTCATAAAAAATTTTAATTGAAAAATAGTTTAAGATAATTGAATTTGTGAAAAATTTCATTAAAATTATTAAAAATAATTAATTTAGTGAAGAATGTTAGACTAAAAAAAATTTATTTTGTTTAAATTTTTTTTTTAATGTAAAAATTAGTCGAATAAGTCGCATTTTATTAAAATAAATCAAAAAAAAAAATTCAGAAAAAGTCGTATAATCTGAGGCCTGAATTTGCGGATTTAATATTTCAAAAATAAATAAAATGTAAAAAATATCTTTTTAACATTCCGGGGATTTAAAAGGACACAAGGTTACAGATTTTAATTTTTTTAAAAAAAATAATTCAATATTTTTTAACGTTTTAAAATTTTTTTTTTACCAAATTTCAATGAATCATTTATTAATAAAAATTGTAATCGATCAAAATTTAAATTAATTCTAATTACAATTTAATTAAATTTTATCACATTAAAATGATCTATTTAATATAAGTTTTAATTTCAATTTCAAGTTATCGAACTTTCAATCAAATGTTAATTTTTATTGTTAAAACGAAATTTATTAATTTAATTTATCTAAGGAATAATCAATTTAAGTTCAAAAATCAAAATTTTTATTAATTTATTTTTTAAATTATCTGAATTTCAATTAATTTTTAATTTTTAATTGATTTAATTTCAAAATTATGTAAAATTTCAATTTATGGATTTTTTTAGTGATTGAATTTTTCAAAAATTAAATTAACCTCAATTTTATTTTATTTATACTTCAATCATTGGTGGAAGAATTAAATTAATTATCTTTTTATTTGCTTTTTCTATAAAAATATTCTTTGGGAATTTCTATAGAAAATTTCATATGTAAAAAATTTTTTTTTTGTAGTGACAAATTAATGTGGATGTATTAAACTGTTTTGCGCTTTCTCGTCTTGACATTTTTTTTCACTCATCAAATTGTAAAAATTATTTGAGTAAATGCTTTGTTAATTTTTGCAAGAAACTTGTACATATTTATATCATAAACTTTATCATTTTTATTATTACTGTTAAATATTTATTCTTACCGGCTTTAGACTTTAACGTTTAAATACAATTTTTTTTGGTTATGTGCAGGTTTAAACATATGCCGGCCGGCATTAAATTTTTATAAGGCTTTTCTTCAATAGCATCCCAAAGTTGAATCCTTGCACAGAAGTCGACATTGATGTGAACGGTGCTGACGCCATATTTCCACAAATCTTTCGACTTCTGTGCAATTGGTATACACATTCGTTTTCCCCCAATTTTCATAATAATTATTAATAAAATAAAAATGTTTTATTATTACGATTTGAATTATATGCGTATTTACCTGTATTTTTTAACACTGGGATGATAAACTTTTTAGGTTGAGTTTCCGTGTCAGCAAAATTTTATCGAAATGTACTAATTTTCTTCCTGCCTGCCAATAAACTTATATTATTTATTGATAATTTAGATAATTCTGAACCTGATTACAATTAAATATATATAATTCACTTCATGATACAACTAAGATTAAAAGATTAAATTTTCTCAAACATAAAATGGTTCTTCTACTGACGACGCCATTTGCAATGAGCAGAATGTGCAGTAATGCCAACCCAAGATTACAAAACTAAATTTTTTCACTTCTACCAACATAACGTGCTCCCAAGTACAAC
This sequence comes from Leptopilina boulardi, assembly GCF_019393585.1. Classification (NCBI taxonomy): domain Eukaryota; kingdom Metazoa; phylum Arthropoda; class Insecta; order Hymenoptera; family Figitidae; genus Leptopilina; species Leptopilina boulardi. The sequence goes on along the minus strand of NW_026137881.1, from coordinate 2,660,556 downwards.
ATTCAATTTGAATTTACAACAATTATAAATTAATTTTAAGTTTATTATACATTATTATTATTATTATTATTATTATTATTTATTCCTCATTTATAATACCATTTTACTTTTTAGAAATATTAAAAATCTCATTTTAATTTCTTTGACAAAAAAAATCTCACATCCATTCAAAATATCGCGCCTTTTGTATAAAACCGGAAGTTGTATACAAGAATTACGTATTATACGCAAAATTAAATTCGAAGAAAGTTGTTCCCATCTCTGTTGGCATGTGAAGCGACCTTAAAAAATAAACTTCATATTTTACTTGTCCAACTCTGACAAGAATACTAAAAACATTGCACAAGTTGCACGTGGGTGAATTAATATTTTTACTGGAAAAAACATTGTTTCTATTTGTTTTACAACGAAATATTTGTTACTAATTGACAATTATGGGTGAACCGAAAAAAACTGAAACTTGTAGTAAGAACAAAAGAAGACATGAATCCGAAAGTCAAATGGAGGTAAGGTTATGTTTTTTTGTTGCTTTTTTCATTTTTGTCTCAATAACATGTTAGTTAATTAAAAATAATTTATATTAATAAAGAAGCGTTAAAAACACATTTATCTAAATTAAAAATAAAAAATTTAAATTTATTCCCTTATAGATAAAATTTGTCTTACGTACGTAGGTTAACTTTTTTTTTAAAGTTCAATAATTTTGTTTTTTCAAAACATTTTATTTTCGTTCTTGTATTATTTATTTACATATATATAAACAGGCTTAAAAAATGAAAAAAAAATTCCTTTTCTTTAATTTATTAATTAATTAATTCTGTTTATTCATTTGGAAAATCAATTCGATATTAAGTATAATAAAATAAAAATTTTATTTTTTATACTTTCCTCTAGATTGAAGTTGTAAGTGGTGTGGAAGGAAAAGTAAAGACAAAATCTTCAGCAAAAAAATCAAGAAACGTTGGAGGAGATGAATTTCGCAAGGTAAATGAATTTTTACTTATCAATTGTAAAATTTACTTATTTATTTATTTAACGAAAATTCTTTTGTAATTTAATTATTTATAATAATTTCAATGAAATTCTTCACGAATTCAATCAATTTAAACCCATTTTTCAATTAAACATTTTATAAAATTCAATAATTGTCAAAAATTAAAGAAAAAAAAATCAGTAAATAAAACACCAAGAATTTCAATTCAAAATAACTTAAAATTCAACTATTTTCAAAAAATTTTAATTAAAAACCTAAAATTTAATTCTATAATTTTCCATGTAAAACTTTCTGGAAAATAATTATAATTATATAACTCTTCCGAAATTCAATTATTTTTAATAATTTATATATTATTCTTCGAAATTTCAATTTTGTAAAATTATTGTCTGTAATTTAACAAACAAACAAACTAACTCTTCAAAAATTTAATTATTTTTAATAATTTTTATACTTCTTTAAAAATTCAACTATTTAAAAAAGTTTCAAACAATAACTCTAAAATTGTATTGTCAGAAATTGAAAAAAAACTATAGCAGTTTAAATTTGCAGAAAATTTATTTCAAACTTAAAATCTTTTGCAATTCAATTATTAAAAAAAAAATTAATTTAAAAATTTGCAAAACTTAATTATTGTCCGACAAATTTTTAACCATTAAAACTAAAAAAATATACAAAAATTTTAAATTAGAATAAATTGATTAAATGAAACTTCAAAAAAATTTTAAAAATGTAACTTTTAAGAATTTTTTTTAGAAATTTGTTCTACTTAATTAAAATTTCGAAAATTTATTCCAAATAAATTTTCTTGATAATATTCTTATAGAATTATTCTTATTAAGGAATCAATACAATGAATTTAATGTCTAATAACATTAGTTATTCAAAGTAAAATATTAATTAATTAATTATTAAATTTAATTAAAATAAAAAAAATCGACATTTTTTAGAATGTAAATCGACTAAAACGACTTTTTTTTGTGCCTTAAAGTCGATTCAATTCAATTTTTTTAATTTATTTAAAATTAAAAAAAAAAATTATTTTCAAGGTACCCGTACCAGCTCATCGATATTCGCCATTGAAACAAGAATGGATTAAAATTTTCACACCATTAGTTGAACATTTACAACTTCAGGTACGTTTTAATTTGAAAAGTCGTAATGTGGAACTTAGAACATCGCCTGAAACGCCAGATATTTCAAATCTTCAAAAAGGTGCCGATTTTGTGAAAGCATTCATTTCGGGATTTGAAGTTGAAGATGCACTTGCACTTTTACGTCTCGATGATCTTTTTGTTGAAAGTTTTGAAATTCAAGACGTTAAACCATTGAAAGGTGATCATTTATCGAGAGCAATTGGTAGATTAGCGGGTAAAGGTGGAAGGACAAAATTTACAATTGAAAATGTTACAAAAACAAGAATTGTATTAGCCGACTCGAAAATTCATATTCTCGGTTCATATCAAAATATTCAACTTGCGAGACGAGCAATTTGTAATTTAATCTTGGGTAGTCCACCATCGAAAGTTTATGGTCAATTGAGAAATGTTGCGAGTAGAGTGGCTGAAAGATTTTAGAGACAACTTTAACAAAAAACAAAAGGTAGAAAGAAAATTATATAAAATATTATTATTAAGTTTTCTAGGATAGTTTGAAATCAATTAAATTAATAGGAATGTTTTTCTAAAAATGAATTTTGAAAAATTCAATATAATTTAATTTTTGTTTAAATTCTGTACAATTTTTTGCAAATCTATAAAAGAATTTGATATTTATATTTGCGAGGTACTTTATTTAAAACTAATCTTCCATCGTAACTCAACGATGCAAAAGTCCATGGATCTGCCGATGACCATTCAACAGCATAGACACTATCCTCGTGTTCTTCAAATCTACCAACAACTCCGTCTTCAAGTCTGAAAATAACAAAATTTTTTATTTCAGATTATTTTTTCTTTTTTGAAATTCTACTATTTTAAATATTTTTGTAAAAAAAAATCTTTAAAACCAAAATAGTAAATTAAAAATATTTAATTTTAAGCAAATTTTGATCAAAACATATTAATTCATATTTTAGAAAAAAATATATAAAAAAGAGTGTAAAGACGTTTGACACAAAAACTTTAAAATTAACTTGCATAATTATAATAAAATAATAATCTCGACTTTAAAATTAAAATAACGAAGTAAACTCGTAAAATTTTAGAAAATCATTGTCAAAAATGTACTATTAGAATATTTAAAATTATTTCTACAAAAATATTAAAAATATTAGAATTTTTGAAAAAATAGACTTTGGTCGAAATATAATACAGTGGAACCTCGATTATCCGAACCTCTATTATTCGAACCCTCTATTATCCGAATCGAAAAACATTTTATCCGAACTTCTATTATCCGAACTATTTTTTGGTCTCCCGAATTTTAAATTTTATTTTCTCTATTTATTTTATCATTCAAAGCAAAATAACCAAATTTATGCCAAAAAAAATCTTAAAAATTTCCGAATTTTCTGAGTTTTTAATATATTATTAATTAATATATATTTACATATATGTATATACTTATGTATATTTAAAAACATATGTATTAAGTTAAATATATAGTTCAACTGTACATTTCTTTACTTTAATTATAAAAAAAATTAAAATCTCTATTATCCGAATTTTCGATTATCCGAACCCGGCCTTGCCTAGATTAGTTCGGATAATCGAGGTTCCACTGTAGATTAATTTAAGTTCTTATGGAAAGAATTGTTCTTTCTCATTTATTTATTTAATAATGAAAATTTACTTTTCTTTGGTCGATGTTTCCTCGCCTTGTGTTGATTCTTCTTCTGTTGACACAACGTGTCCAAATGGCTCTGATGATATTGATGCAATACTGCAAAGAATTACTCGCGAATCACTGCTCGATGTTAATACCAATTGATCGTGAAAGCGATTAATTCGAACATTCCAAACCCAATGGGAATGTTCGATTCTTGATATAACGGGTTCGGTGGTCATTCGAATATCCCAAAATTTCATGTAACCATCGTCACCACAAGTGGACAAGAAATATTGACGATTACTGTTGAAATCTAAATCTCTAGATTGAAATTGGAAATTATTTCATTATTATTTATTGAACAAATTGGCACTAAAATTAATTATTTACAATTTTTTTTCTTGTAAATCAATTTTCATGTTTTCTAATTAATAATTGGTAGAATTTATTTATTTTACAAATTGGATAAAATTTCTGATTTGTTTATTTTTTAAAACAATTTTTCTAAAACTTGATTTACAAAAAGAAAAAAAAAATTACATGACTTTTTCACTTTTTTTTTTTATTTGATTAATTTGTGGGTGTAATATTTCAAAAACAATTGAATTTATAATGTAAAAACATTTATCCAAAATTCAATTTATCCAAAATTCAATTTAATTAAATTTTATTCGATTCAAATATTAATTCAATCTAACTTTTAATTTAAATTTTACGTTATTCAACAGTTTACAAATTGTCTTTTTTATTGGTCAAAACAAATTTATTAATTGAAATTTTAATCAAATGCAAATTCAATCGATTAATTTAACAAAATTAAAATTAAAAATTAACAAAATTTAAATCTGTTTTAAAATTAATTGATTAAAGTTTCAAATTGCCGAATTGTAATTTATTCAAATTTTGATTGATTCAAGTTTAAATTTATCTAACATTCAAATTTTCGATGAATATAATTTAATCTTTTTACTTGTTTTCAAAAGAAGTGCTGTTCTTTTTTATTTTTACTTAAGTTAATTTTAAACTTTTTAGAAAATAAATTTGATGAAAAATTAAAAAAAAAACGTAGAAAATTGAAGAAAAGTAAATTCAAAACAAATCACCTAATTATTATTTTTGTTTAATTTAAATTTTAATACCTGACAATTTGAGAATGAGCGTTTGGTATATTCCAGGAAATATCTGACGGATTTCTCAAGTCCCAACCATGAACATTATTTTCGTTTAACGTGACAAACTGATTGCAACTATTGTGTGGATTCCATTTTCCACTTGTAAATTTTGAAGAATTTTTACCTGACGTGCCAACAGTAATTACCTACAGGTACATAGATATTCATTTACAATTAAAATTTTCAACTAAAGGCAATTATTATTTTTTTGTAAATTAAAAATTTTACTCAGGATACATTTTCACCAAATATTCATTGAACAAATAAAACAAAAATTTTTTTTTTTTTTAATACAATTTCAAGTACTTTGCAATATTTACAATATTTTTTCAAATGAAAAATATAACATTTTAAAAACAATAATTAAAAAAAAAAAATTTTTTTGAAAGTAATAGGATTTAAAAATTTTTGTATTACAGAAAATTGAATTCTACACTATATTCGAATTTTTGAAATTATATTTTTTTTTTAAAATGAAACAAAAAATGGTTTTAACAAAAAACAAATTATATTTTTTGTTATCGAATCTTAATAGTTGGAATCAATGTTTTTATTTGTATAAAAGTTTGTTAAATTTCGAAAAAAATGATAAACTTCTTAGAAATGTTTTTAATTTAAAATAATAATTTTAATTCTTTAATTCATGTTCAAAATAATTTTATTTTTCATATTTTGTTTTAAATGGATTATTTTCATTTGAAACATTAAAAAAAAAATGTTTTTAAAAGTCTATTTTGAATAAGAGGAAAATTTAGTTTAAATGAATATGAAAACATTAAATCATTTCTGTTTTAGTTTTTCATTTAAATTAATTTTCCGTTTTCTTTTCAATTTGACGCATGAAAGTTTTTATGGTTCATTTAGGAGTTTTTCCTTCTTTTTTTTTCTTTGTACTTGTAGCACTTTAAATCAAAAGAATTTCATTATAAAAAGAAATGTAAATTTAAATATTTTCTCATCAACTTTTATTTGAAGTATAAAGGATTTCTTTTTCAGAATTCTATTTATTTTTCGTGACACTTTTCCTTTTGAAATAATCGCGCATTCAAAATAATCTTCAAAGAGAGAGAGAGATAAAATTTGTAGTTTTAAATTATTTTTATTTTCACTGACACTTGAAAATATATATTTAGTGTCAGAATTTCTCAAACGTATCGCATAAAATTAAAGAAATTAATTCTTAACAAAGAATCACTTTTTTTGACTCTTTAAATCAGTTTCTGAAATTATTGATATAACAAATTCAGGCGACTTTTTTTTAAATTTAAAAAAAAAAATTTTAACTAAATACATTTGTTTTAATATAAATTGCAAATCTTCTTCAGATCTTGTTTATTTCAATTATTTAACAAATTTTTAACTAAAATTCTTCTCTAATTTAATTATTTTAAAAAATTTTAATGAAATTCTTCACAAATTCAATTGTCTTAAACTATTTTTCAATTAAAATTTTTATGAAATTTAATAATTGTTTATAATTTTTAAAAAAATTAGCAAATAAAATTACCAAAAAATTTTAATTCAAAATCACTTGAAATTTAATTCACTTTTGGAATTCAATTTTTTTTTTTTTATATGATTTCTAATAAATTCTTTATCAACAAAAATTATTAAAAATTTCTCTTATAATTATTGTCTGAAACTTAAGACAATCTTTTGAAATTCAATTATTTTAAAAAATTTCAATTTGAAAGCTTCTAAAATTTTCTATCAAAAATTTTTTGAAATTTAATAACTTCAATTATTACTTTCCTGAAATTCAATTATTTTTAATAATTTTTATAATATTCTTCGTAAATTTAACTATCTGAAACTATTTTTCACTTAAAAAGTTTTAAAATTATTGTATTTTTTTCTGCAATTTCTAATAAATTTTTTAGTAAAGTCATCAAAAATTTGAAATTAAAAATCACTTGAAGTTCAATTAATTTCAAAAATCTAAATTCTAAATTTTTGAAAATTCAATTAATTTTGAAAAAAGATTATCTAAAATTATTTGATAAATTATTTTTAGTAACTGTAAAATTTAATTATTGTCTGAAAATTAACAAAAAATCTATTGAAATTCAATTATTTCTAAAAATTTCAAATTTAACTCATTCCAAAATTATTATTATTTAAAAAATCTGTAAAAAAAATAATTAAGTATCGCCTGAAATTTTTTTGACCCAATTATTTTAAATTGATATTTAAATTATCATACATTACCTGTGGATTATCATTTTTTAGATCCCAAAGTATAAAATTATTATCAACAACCGAAACAGCTTTTGATCCATCACTAGGATGATAAGTAATTATTTTCAAATCATTTCCATAAGGTGTTGTATCAATATCGGCTAATTTTTCAAGTTTTGAATTTTCATTCGAAGATTCATTTATCATTGGCAATTTCCAAAGAGCTCCTTTCATTTGACAAACTCCCTCTTCTTTTAGAAAGAAAATTTAACAGTTAATAATTATTATAATCTAATAATAGATAATTAATTGAGACATAAAATTTTTTTTTTTGTTACGCTAACCATTTAGAGTATTGTAACAAGTGACAAATTTATCAGGATCCATAGAAGATGCTTGTAAAGACCATATTTCACCAATGGGATGTTGATAAACTTGTGTTTTTAAATTTCCCGTTTCTTCATTAAGTTCAACTAAATGCACTTGATTGTTGCTGAATTTTAACGATTGAGTTCCAACCATAAAACGAACAACGTCAGTCTCGGCAGTTTGTGCCGAAAGTGCTCTTGCCTAAGTTAACAATTTTTTTTTTATTGTTTCCATTTAATTATTTTACTTTTATAAAAAAAAATTCAATATTTCCTTCTGGAAAATATTTTATAGAATTTCGTACGTAACATAACCTCAAAAATATGACAATGTTTAATACACAGTAAATTTAATTACATTTACAATTATTTCTTACCTGAAATTCCAGACCGTATATCACAGGATTATCGTTTTCCATTTTTAAACAATTTAAGAATTATTCAATATTTTACATATTTTTCTTTTTATTATTGTTTGACATTCGCTGTTTGACAGCTCCACGCAGTATGCCAACAAATCATTTTCATTCATTTCTCTCTCACTTTCATGAGAGACACTTGAAAATTCTTTATAATTTTTTTTTTAATTTAATTTATTTTTACTATTCACTTGACAAAAAATTCAAAACTATTTTTAGTGAAAAATTATTTTTCTATCAACAAAATATAAATATCTAAAAAAATCGTGCTCTAAATATCGTGCTCCTACAGAATTACAAGATCTAATCAGTAGTGTTTTAGAGATTATCATTATGCAGGCGCAATTTTAAATTGTTAAAGATTTCTATCTTATCGACTCTTGGTAAAATGCCCCCTCTATTTTTACAAGGGCTTGAGTTGTGCGCGTGCGCACTTCAGTTGACGTGGGGTCACCAAATGAATTATGTCAAACAGACCATCATGCCAGAGACCCACAGTTGTTCCATCAACATTGATGATGGGAAGTTGAGTTCAATTAACAAAAAAAAAAGGATTATTAATAATGAAAATTAATATTTCTTCAATGAAACGTGTCTAAAAAAAGGACTTCATCATATTTTTTTACTTGTAGAAATCTGTCGTTTTCTTGATCCTGATCTTGGTCCTCTGTAAATATATAAAAAAAAAAACTTGCTCTTCCTGTGTATGTGTATGTGTGTTTGTTTGTGTTAGTGTTTCGGTTCGCGAATGAGTGCACCTGTGCCCTGTTTTTTGACGGAGATATGCTGAATTTACAATTGTCACAAGTAAGTAAAATTAAAATTAAAAAATTTATAAATTGTTAAATATTGACAGGGATGTTGTTAATGAAAGTTCAATGTTTTGACGATAAAGGATGAATATTGTCAGAGACAGATAGAAAGGACTGTTCACACACTGTATGGCCTTTAAAACGGATCCGGTTTTAAGCCACCTTGCAAAAATTTATCAAAAAAAAAAAAGGAAAATGTTATTTCTCAAAGTCACTTTGTCTCTGAAGTTTGTAAATTGTTTTCTCTGTTTGGTTGCGACATTTCCATCGTTTTCTTTCTTGAGCAATGTAAACAGAAAAAAATAGAGTCATATGGTAAACTTTACCTATTGGTTTTATTGAATGTAATATTCTAGAAATATTGCAAAAAGGAGTGTTGAAAAATAACAAAGATTTCTTCAAAAAAAAATAAATAAATAGAGAGAAATTATTTAAGGTTATGATTTGTTTAACTGTTTATTTTTTTCAGTTATTACAATTTCGTCATCTTTGCCTTTTTAAAAAAAGGTTAAGATTGATGACATTTCAAATATTGTAAGTTTCCTAGAATTATTAAAATTGTCATTTTTATTAAATTCTAGTTTATTAAAATCAGACTAAAAATGTTCATTTATAGAATTTTTTTTTTTTTTATTAAAATAATACTTTGATTTACTTAATATGAGCAGTGATTTTGAGAAATATTTATTATACATAGGATTTGTTATCAGGGTTCTAGTATATCAAATTGATAACCCAATTTCAGAATATGATATATAAATACAAAATTAAAGAAGCAAATTATAATTTAAATAATTCAAAATTTTTACTTTCTATCAATGATAGAATAAAATGTAATGTCAATTAAAATATAAATAATAAATTTTAATACAAATTTTTCAGTTATGAATTTTTTTTTCTCTTTTAAATAAGAATAATGAAAAATTTGTAAATAAAAAAAAAAAAATTAACAAAAAAATAAAGTTGATGCTGTGGAACAGTGATTCGTTTACATACATAAAGCTAAAGATGTTGGTCAGTTATTTTTTTCCTTTTTTTTTTTTTTCTTTTAAAAAGTGTATGTCTCGTGTGTGTATATGGAGGTAGAAGACCACGTGATCAGGTTGCCATACCCTGTTGCCAGGGAATTGACCGGACGTGGAGGCGCGAGCGATCAATTAAATCTGTCTCGTCGTTGAATATAAATCCGTAAAAAACAGTTTTCCGCGATTAGGATAATTTAAAAATAAAGAAATTATTTCACTCTTCGTATATATATATATATATAGCTATCCGGAAATATTAACTAATACTTAAATTGTTTTTTTTTAAGGATCTAATTGTAGGTTTCTTATTGTCATTACTATTCTTATTTATTAATTTTTTTTCCTCACTCTTTTTCTCACTTTTTTCTCAATTAGGTATTTAAGAAATAAATAATTTTCTCTAAATTGAAATAATTAATTAAATTATTGAAGATAAAACAGTTCAATTAGTGTAAAATTATACTTAAATTTTTTTTTACACCAAAAATTAGGTATACTATGTGAGACCATAATTAAGATAAATATTTATTTATTAATTAATTTATTATTATTATTATTATTATTATTATTCAGGGTGTCGAACAGTCAGAGAAAAGTCAGGGAATTTCTTTAATTTTCTGGAATTTTTTATAAATAAATTAAAGTAACTATTAGTTTCAAAAAATTTTTTACTTTTTTCCCAAAGAAAATGCAAATTAAAAAGTTGGCCTTCACACTCAATTATTAAGCATGTGATTATATCTTATATTCATTAAGTAAATAATTATTTACTACTATTTATATTGAATCTAATAAATAATTTTTTAAACTTGCGGATAGCAATTAATTAATTTTTTTCAGTGAAATATTTGGTTTTTTAATATAAATAAAAAATTATTTGATGAAGCTGAAGTATACTCAACGTTTATGATAAATGATTATTAAAGAAATAATTCTTTTTAAATGAAAAATTGTATAATTTTTCGCCTAAAAATTATTTCTTGTAGTTTTTATTAATCAACAAATTTTAAAAAAGTATTTTTTAGGCAAAAAATTATAGAATTTTTCATTTTAAAAAATTATTTCTCTTAAAATAACGTTTATCATAAACGTTGTGTATATACTTCAGCTTCGTATTATTTGATATAATTTTATTTTATCGGTTCAACTTCAAATAAAGTAAATTATTCATTAATACGAATAATTTATTATTTAATGCTAATACTCACATTTAACTTATAAAAATATTAACGGCGTCGAATCTTAAATTATCGAATTTCTATTTAGCAAAATAATTATCTATATATAAAGTGGATTTTATATTATATGCAAAAATTTTCAATTTACATTTAACTATAATTCGATTTAAAAGAATTTCTATTTATCAGAACTTTTATAAATAATTTTTTTCTAATTTCTTTTTTTAAATTTTAAATTAATATAATTTTAATTTAACGAAATTTATGTCTTCTACACTGAAAGAAAATTCATACTACTAAGTATTAAACTAATATTAGAGTTTAATATAAATGTTACAATTTAGGGAAAAAGTGCACCTATGTTGATTACTATTACAGTTTTTATGAAAATATATAATGAATTTAAGAGTAACTATTATTTTAAGAAATAAGAATTAGTATATTTATTTTAAAAATTAGTATTTTCTTTATGAATTCACAGAATACGAAATATTATAATAAATAATTTCACAAAATAGTAAGAAAAATAACATATATCCGTATACTTATTTCACATTTTGTAAAATTTTATATTAAAAGTCACGGATTTTCCCGAGAGACTACGAATTTAACCGAAGTTCTGTCTGTTTGCGGCTTCGTGTCCTACTCGAACTTCTACGACTTGATCCGATCTTCGAAAGTGTTGTTAACCAGCAGAACGTACCTATCAACTGTCAACACACGTGTTTCAAATGTTTATAATGTTTTAAATTCTTTTTAATTTAAATTTATTTTCAATTTATAAAAAATGTTTTATTAAAGTTATTTAATAATAATAAATTTATTATTAATTATTAAATTTATTATTATTTTTATTAATTTTTATTTTTTGATGTCATCTTTACAATTATTTAATTTTTATAACAATCATAATTTTTAATCTGAAAAAAAAGAAAAATCTATATAAACAATTAATAATAAAAATGAACCCATCGTAACCTCTATAAAATTACACCATTGGCACTAGTAAACTATTTTTTATTATTAAGTTATTATAAGTAAACTTCTTTCTCGCAAGTGGTAAAAATATTCAGTAGTTAGTATATAAGAAAACGATATATGCCGACCCCCAGCGAAATTTATCGTTATGCGTATAGAATTGTAAGTGTAGGTTTCGTTGCGATCGTGTAATGTCTATGTATAAGCGAAATGAACGTGCGTGTTCATTAGTATGTGTATTAACCTGTATCGTAAGTGTGAATGTGTTGTTCCTAGTCTCACTCCTCTTCCTCCCGAGAATTAACGGAAACGTCCGACAGTTTCCGCTTTTTTTCCCTTTTCTTCCGACATTCTCAATTTTTCGTATAAAGTTTTACAAATATTAGAACGCTACATTCCATATAATGCAACAACTCTATGAGTTTTTAAAAGTTCATAATAGAAATTTAATATAATATTTTCAAATATTGGTAATCTTTTTACGTTCTTTCTACAATAATTATTAATATTTGAAAAAAGATTTTAAGTTGGAACTTTAATATAAAGTATATTGAATTTTAATAAAAAGTACACTTTTCCCTAAATTCTAAAAGAATATATTAAAATGTAATACGCATTTTGTTATTTTTTCCTATGAAATTTCTTTCAGTGTATAAAAATTGACAAAAAAAAGAACTAAGTAGAATTTTTCTTAAATAAGACTTCAGTTAAATAAAAATTAGTTCGTATTAAAATTTTCTTTAATAAAAACTTTGTTAATTAAGAATTTTGTTAAATAAAAATTCTGTTAAATTGTGGATTTATTCAATGACAATTCTATTAAGTAAATATTTTGATAAATCAAAATTTAATAAAATTAACAATTTTGTTAAAAAAAATTTTCTTTATGCAATTTTTCTTGACATAAATTCCGTTAAATTGAAATTGTATTAATTTGAAATTCGATGTACTAGAAAATCTGCTTTATACCTATAATTTTAGTAAAGAAATAGGTATTTGATAATTTAAGATTTGACGCCGTAAAAATTCTTTTAAATTAAATATTGAGAATATTTATACGTCCCCAATTAGTTTATTTATTTCACTTAAATATTTTATTTTTTACGAAACATTATTTATTTAGTTCAAATACATATAAAATTAGTGGATAATAGACAGGTAAATGATTTAATTGTATTAAAATAAATTTTATTTCATAAAAATAAAAATTTTTTAGTGTAATTTAGGTCAGGGAAAAGTCAGGGAATTTTTTTCCTATAGCAGTTGTTAGACACCCTGATTATTATTATTATTATTATTATTGTATATTATAAATATTATTAATTAATAATAATTATTAATTAATTTAACAATTAATAAATGTTTTTAAGTAAAATACATTTTTCAACTCTTTTTTAAAGACGAAGAATTTATAGTTAAAAATTGTTTTTCTGTTGATTGATGTTTTTGCTTTTATCGTACCGTGTTATTTGTAATTTTTACGCAAAGTTCTTATTTCCTGGATAGAGAAAATTTTTCGGAGTAAATTTTGAGGGAAAGGAATATTGTCAGAGGCACGTAAAAGCAATTACAGTTAAGGAATCATTGTTGCTTAAACGTGATGTGTCACAACACGAAACATAAAACGTGACAATGTTATCTTTAATGTCGATCGTGAATTCTTTTTCTCTATAGCCTTCAGACTTCAACGCACTCTTTAAACGTGCTTAAGGGCCAGTGATACAAAATAATAGGCACTCAATCCCTTTGAATTTAAATTATTTTTGATTATAAAAATTAATTAATTAATTGAATTTTCTATGTCTTTAATAAATTTAGGTTTGATTAGTTTATTTTTTTTAATTAGACAAAGTTTTATTTAACAGAATTTACCTTCATGAAGTTAGCGCCGACGTTCAGCGCCGAAATTTGTTTTTCACAGGACCAAAAATGTTAAATTATTTTTTTAAAAATATTTTTGGTCTAATTAATTCCTTGGGAAATATTTTTCAAGGTATTATGTGGACCCAAAACCTTTTTAACAATAATTTGATATTCTTGGTCCTGTGAAAAATAATTTTCGACGCTGAGCGTCGACGCCGACTTCATGGAGGTCAGAATTTTTATTTGATTTAACTAATGACATTTGATCCCGTGCAGAAATTTTGACCGGGCCCTGGTCTGGCCCAAACCATCAGGCACGGCTGGGGCCAGATCTGGCAACCTGATCTGGGCCCGATCAAAATGAAACAGGGAACCCGACCAGGGCCATGGTAATTTGCCCGATCTTATATAGTAATTGTAATTTTCAATAAATTATAATTATTTATCTCTAATTGATAAATAAAACAATAAAATTAATTAATATTATTTTATTTTATGAATCTGCATTTTAAAAAACAACTTATAAAATGAAAATGAATTAAAAGGTTGAAAAAATTTATTTGAAAATTTGTTTCGTTTACTCTCTACATCTGAATTAGTATAAAAATGTTTACTAATTTAAATTAGTGACTAACTTTTTGCTTACGAATTAGTAATATTTTACTAATTCATAAGCAAAAAGTGAGTTTACTAATTCAAATTAGTAAACATTTTCACTAATTCAGATTTAGAGAGTAAAAAATCCCATAAAATGCTATAAATGTATTTTCATTAGTTAGGTCGGTAATCGGGATAAAAAGTGGCAATTTCTGCACGGGGATTAGTACACTGAAAAAAATTTATTTGATTCAAATAATAATTAATTACTTTACTATGTATTATGAATAATTAGCAAATAATTTTTATTTGAATTAAATAAATTGTATTTGTACTAATAATTTCTTTATTTGAAACAAATACCATTTAATTGTCGCAGATACACGGAGAAAAATGGAAAAACAAATAAAGTAATTCTCACAATTTTTACTTCAGAAATAGTACAATTTACTATTTCCTAAATAATTTTTATTACTTCAGGAGTAAATTTTAATATTTTCTTCGGAGTAAATTTACTCCTGAAATAGTAAAAATTATTTCGGAAATAGTTAATTTTACTATTTCTGGAGTTAAAATTGACAGAAATGCGCAGAAATTTCAGACAGTTCCGGTTTTACTTTTAAAGTAGTAAAAGTTACTTTATTCGTTTTTCCATTTTTCTCCGTGTAATAATTATTTATTACAAATAAATATTTATAAATAAATAAATAAATAAATATTTATAAACACATCGAGAAAGAGATAGATAGAGAGAGAGAGAGAGAGAGAGTATCAAAATGTAATTTTTTTAAACTTGATCTCGATATGATTCTTTATATAGCTTATTATATTCATTAACGTACACACCCATCGGTAGTTCTATTGTTCTAAAATTCAAGGTCAAATTTATTACCAGATAATAATGCTGTCCACTATATATATATATATATATACACATATATTTGAAATCATTTATTTTAGAGACGCAAGTTTACGGTGAAATTAAGTTCAACGAAAATTTATGTCTTGGAAGTATTTGAGAAAATTGTGTTGTTATAGTGAATAGTAATATTCCAATTGAAAGAAATTTGTAAAAGATATAATAATTTAGATCTATTTTATTTTTATTACATAATAATCGTAACATATTTTAACAATAATTGTTATTATACGTAACTATTTTCAATTTTTAATATTAACTACGAAAATTAAATTAACATTTAAATTAAAATTAATTTTTCAAATTGTTATATTTTAAAATTTTTCCGAATGTATAGTAAATTGTTTAAAAAGAAAATTATTTAGGTATTAAGAATTAAGTAAAAAATTCATGTTTTTCTGAAAAGTATATTAAATAAATAATAATAAAATAATAATATTTTATTATTATTGTAAAAATAATAATAATAATAATAATAATAAATAAATAAAAAATTGAAGTTTATCTAGTGCTCTAGTAAAGAAACCTATTGGCAATCAATTAGTAATCCTTTCGTCTCTATCTTGCCTCTTAAATTTCATTTCGTAATTTCTCTTCCATTTAAATATATAGTCTTAGTGTCAAAGAGATTCAATTTCGATACCACTTTCCAATAGTAATTGCCTAATTTCCCTCTATATTTTTCACAAGAAATTTTCTATATATATAAAATTAACCTTTAAAGGATTATATTATACATAAATATGGACTGACGCGTGTGTTAACAGAAAAAAGAAAGCAATAAAAAAAGAAATAAAAAATATACAAAAAAACATCTGTAAAATTTTAATTTATTATTAATTATTAATTTATATATTTTTTATTGTAGGATCTAGAATTTTAAAAAATTAATACCGATTTTTTTAAGTATCTGATTTTTTAAACTTAATTTCTCTTTATTTTTATAATTTAACCAAATTTTTACTTTACATTTAGTTTTTTTCAATCAATTATTTTTTAATTGAAATTTAAGAAAATTTGAAAATTTTGACCTACATAAAATGTTTAAATTGAAACAAATTATTAAATAATTTATACATGTATAATGCATCCTTTACATAATAATTGTGTTTAATGTAAAATATTATCTCATTTATTCTCAAGTAAAAAAAAAAAAACATTAAAAATTAATTAAATTATTCACACCTATTCTGAGAATGCAAAAAATAGATAATTAAAGAAATTTGCAATTTATGAGCAATTTCAAAATTAAAATTAATTCAGTTTCCTTTGAGCTTAAATTGTGTCATAAATATAATACAGAAATTGTAGCAGCTGTCGAGAGATAAAATGTATAAATTTCGATAAAAAAAAGGTGCATTTACGCACTGTTGCTCTCGCAGCAAATAGTCTGATCTATTTTGTTTTATTTTTTTTTATATATTGTTAAATGTTGCGTGTGTAGTCTTTTCGTAATTATTATTATTCCTTTGAATTATATATATATATATATATATATATATATATATATACATGTATAAACGTACAATGTAAATTTATAATATATTTATTTCGGGTCAACTAGAAGCTTCGAACCATGAACCGTTTCGATTTCCTGACAGGTGTTAAAACCAGCTCTTTGTTGTCAAAAGTTGTGAAATTCGTGCACGTATATGTATGTGCAATGTTATTATTTGACGTTAAAATACTCACCTCTTCTTTCATTTAAAATCCTGAAACATTTGTAGGTATTATTTCAATGTTTTCAAAAACACTTGTTTCATATAATTCGAGAGTGTGTAGCTTAGTCAATATAGGAATTGGGTCGTTTTTTGTTTAATGTCTTCCTTTTATTGTGAGATTTATTATTAATTTATATAATTTGATAGAGATGCGCAATAATTTATTTTTTTTTTTTATAAAAAAATTTTCGGCTTCTCCGAAAATTGAATATTTTGTGTTATATTTTTGAAGTTCGAAATTTGGTATATTTTAAGATCAGAATCACGGTGCGCCAGAAGGTGGTTTAAATAAAAATGAATTGGCACTTAAAAATTCTTTTTGATTATGATTCTTAGATGAATAACAAACATTTCTCAATAGTTTTTAAAATCAGTTTACGTGCCCGATTTAAATAAAATTGAGTTTTTATATAAAAACAGTGTTTTATGGGGAATCAGAATTTATTTAATCTAATAAATACTGTAATAAATGATAAAATAATTACTTATTTTCAATTTTACATATATAAATAATTATATTGCTGTAGTGTTTGTGTCCAATTTAAAAAAATTAAATTATAATGTTAAAAGAACGATTTTAAGAGTGACAAAATTTATTTAAGAGAGTCGAAATTTTTTGGCAAGAAGAGACCTTTAATTATCGCTCTATAAAAACGGCACTAAACGTGAAAATGATAAACATTGACTTTAAAATACTTTTTCTCGAAAGACGGACACTTTTTACAAAAGCAGCTAGAGATCCTTATCTTATATAAATTTCCTAAATCCTAAAGATTATACGAATCCATACAAAAAACACGATTGCAAAACGAAAAGTAATATAATGACAGGTACATTACCTCCTGTCGCCGTCAGATGGCAGCAGCATGCAGGGCGCACAAAGATTACTTTTCTACTTTTTGTTTTGCAACCATGTTTTTCTATGGATTCGTAGTCTTTTAAATTTAGGAAATTTATAAGATGAGGATTTTGGCTGATTTTGTTAAAAGTGTTCGTGTTTCGAGAAAAAAGTATTTTAAAATCAATACTATTTCACGTTGAGAGCGATAATTAAAGCTCTCTTCTTGACAAAGAATTTCAGATACCGTTCGACACTCTTAATGCATAAATATAAAAACGAAACAAGAAAATAACTTCATTGTTAATAAATTTGTATGAACCCAAATCTAAAACATCCATTATCTATACGCATATAAGTATACATTAAATAAATTCTGGTTCCTCATAAAACACTATTTTTAAATATTTAAATTTCAATTTGTTTTAAATTGGGCACGTAAGCTGATTTTAAAACCTATTGAGAAAAGTTTTTTATTCATCTTAGAACCATAATCAAAAAGAATTTTTAAGTGCCAATTCATTTTTATTTAAACCTCCTTCTGCCGCACCGTGGAATAGGATTATGGTCAGTTTGGGTAAATGGTGACAAAATCCCTATTTTTTTTACAAATTACGTAAGTTTCTATTCCTTTAAAATGTAATATTTGCGGGTTTATTTTTTTTAAGTTGTTTTTTTACATACCTCAAGATTTAGAAAATTTCATAAAATTTGGGGTAAATGGGGACAACATATAGTTACTAAGAAAGGTTTAAGAAAAAAGTTTCCTAAAGTATATATTACTGTATTAAGGGATGAAAAAACTTGAAAAAAATTTGTAGTAGACATATAATAGTTGAACGAATTGAATTTTTTTTATTTTTTTTTATTTCAGTATTTTGTTTCGCATTTCTAAAAAACAGACTTCAAAATCATACAAAAATTTTCTCTTATTCCTTATGACTCCCATAACAGAAATTCATTTGAATTTTTGATTTTTCTCAATTTGGTTAATAATAACAAACTGTGTCCCCATTTACCATTTACAGTCAAACAAGTAACTTAAAATTCTTGTGGATTTGGGTTTGAAAAGTTTTTGGGGTCGCTGATTACGAATCTGATCTCAGATTTTCAAAATTCAAAATGGCGAATGCGATATGACGGATAAGATTTTAAAAACATTATTAGATTTTCATGCGAATATATATATATATTCTTAGTGAACTAATTTTTATAGTTTCTATAAAACCAGGCTTGATATATATTATGTTTTGAATCTTGTTTAGAAATCTTTGAATAAGAGATTCAGCCTACAGCGACATAAATGGAATCTTATAAGTTTTCTGCGGTGAAAATGATTGTGTGTGTGTGTATGGGTGTGTGTTAGTTGCACTGATAGACATACGATCGTGACATTTTCCTTACCGGTTTACCTGTCCTTAGACTCCGTCTATTCAACCTACGTGAATGATTCAAATACGTTAAATATCCTCTAAGGTTCATTTTAAAGCCTTCTTTATGTGCGACCATATTCACTAAAAGCGCATTAATTGCTCAGTAAACTACTATCTACAATTATCTATATTTATTGATATGTAAATTACGTCCATTTTTATGAAAAAGTAACAATTACTTGTGCGTTTATGTATTCTGATAAAATATTTTATTTTAATATCTTATGTTTTGAGACAATTTTTTTTTTAAATAAACAAAAACTGATATAATTATCCCAAGTGCGAAATGCCAAGACTGCCAATACGGACCAATATTGGGCCAATATTGGCACCGATTTTCGGTTACTCTAATTTGCCATTATTGGGCCGAACTTCGTCACATTACTGGGCCAATATAGGCACCAATACTTGGTAATTTTGATTTACCATAATTGGGCCGTACTCCATCACATTACTGGGCCAATATTGGCACCAATACTTAGTAATTCTAATTTTTCATAATTGAGACCAACTCTGTCCCATTACTGGGTCATTATTGGCCCATTGACGGCAAAAATGTTGAATTTATTTTGACAAGTCATTTTTGCCAAAATTGGAACGAATCTTGGCCCAGTAATGGCGTATTAACGGCTAAAATGTTTCTCAAATGCAGCTTATCAAAACATTTTTGTGTTGAGATTCCCATATCCGCGTATAGGGTAGTGGTTAGCGTGTTAGAGTTCGATGCATTAGGTTGCGAGTTCGGTTCACGCGAGCGTTACAAATTTTCAAATGTTTAAACAATTGCGCTTTCTGTCGAGACTTATATTATAAATTTATAATGAATTAATTAGTTAATTAAATAATAATTATAACTTTTTAAACTTTGACAATACTGGACCACTAATGGCAGCCAAGATTGGCCCAGTAATGGCGTCTGATACTTGGCTGCCGACGTCTAACCGCGGTTAACACCACAAGAGTCGGCCCAATATTGTCTGCCAAGGCTCGGTGCCAGCTTTGCCAATACTGGGCCAGTATTGGGTCGTGTAGATTTTCGCACTTGAGAACCTATTTTATTATCGACAATTATTGTATAGTAAATTTAAAACTATAGATTTATAATTTGCAGTTTAAAATTTTAGTATAAAAAGACGTTTTAAAACAAAAATTAGGAAATGAAATTTTTGAACTTTATTTGTCTCTTGCAGAGATTGGTACTTTCTGTTAAACGTTCCGCGTTCTATTTTTATATATATACTAGACAAAGACTGCGCGCGCAAAGCGCGCGCCTTTTTCGTTGGTGTTTAGTACTTAGTCAAAAAGAAAGCGAGTTATTAAATTTTTCTAAAAATATATAAAGTTGTTGCATAATTAATTTAAATTTTTGTTAATATCAGCAAAATACTTTGTAACTGCACTTTTATTACACTAAGTACACATAATTGTCAGTCTAACCATTTCTTGACAATCATAGAAAATTTAAAAAAGAGCCCGTGGAGAAGTTTCCCTAAGTTTCCTTATCGAAAACTAAAATTTGGTAAGTTTCTGATATGGAAAAATGCAGAATTCTGGTTAGGTCCTGATGTTTTTGGTGACGCTTGTTTTTCTCAAAAATTAGTTTTAATGGTTAATAGTGAGAAGAATAACAAGAACCCTACGATTGCCCTTTGAGAACTTTCAATTTAACTTTCAATTTAACTTTTATTTAACTTTCAATTTTTGATTAATTATAATTTCAGGTTATATTACTATATTATTCTTTATAAAAAATATAATTAAACTGTAAAAAGAAAATTTGTAGTTTACATAATTCATTAGAAAATATAATGAATTTAAATTATTAAGAATGTGAAAATAATTGTAAATATGAGGCAAAATTCCTGAAATGTCCAAACAAAAAATTAAACGTTCTCGAATTTAATCCATACTTTTCTAAAATATTATTGAATTTAATAAAATAGTTTTTGAATTACAACGTTTTTAATGTTTGACTTTTGAAAAAAAAAATTTTTTCAATGTACAATATTTATAAGTAGAATGCATAAAAGTTAACATATATATAATGATTTTTAA
Source organism: Leptopilina boulardi (assembly GCF_019393585.1). NCBI lineage: Eukaryota > Metazoa > Arthropoda > Insecta > Hymenoptera > Figitidae > Leptopilina > Leptopilina boulardi. The sequence goes on along the minus strand of NW_026137881.1, from coordinate 2,639,237 downwards.
AGCTTTTTTGACGGGCTACACGCTGTTAATAAAATTTTTTTTTTTAAATAAGATTTGACCTTGAAATTCAAGGTCAAAATGTTAATTTACGTTTATCTCAAAATCCGATTTTTTAAAATTATTTTTAACTATCTCAATGGAAAGCTTGACTAATTTCCTACAAAACATGTAATTTCCAGAGTGGGATCTTTTAAAGTTTTTGAGATATTAATTAATTAATTAATTAATGTTTATAACAAATGAAATATTTTACAAACGAATACAGTTACCGTAATTCTGAAGTTAGCAATTGAAACTTAACGTAATTCCGCATCCAACGAGCCCTGTATGAAGTATTTTGGATAAGTAGATTGTTAATAAACAATTAGTTAACATTGCAATTGTTAACTACCAGTCTACTTATCCAAAATACTTCATATAGGGCTCGTTGGATGCGGAATTACGTTAAGTTTCAATTGCTAACTTCAGAATTACGGTAACTTTATTCGTTTGTAAAATATTTCATTTGTTATAAACATTAATTAATTAATATCTCAAAAACTTTAAAAGATCCCACTCTGAAAATTACATGTTTTGTAGGAAATTAGTCAAGCTTTCCATTGAGTTAGTTAAAAAAAATTTTTAAAAATCCGATTTTGAGATAAACGTACATTAACATTTTGACCTTGAATTTCAAGGTCAAATGTTATTTAAAACAAAAAATTTTATTAACAGCGTGTAGCCCGTCAAAAAAGCTTTAAAAATCATTATATATATGTTAACTTTTATGCATTCTACTTATAAATATTGTACATTGAAAAAAAAAATTGTTTTTTCAAAATTCAAAAATTAAAAACGTTGTAATTCAAAAACTATTTTATTAAATTCAATAATAATTGATTTTTAGACTTTCACCAACAATAAAAACATTTAAGAAAAGTATGGATTAAATTCGAGAACTTTTAATTTTTTGTTCGGACATTTCAGGAATTTTGCCTCATATGTAGCAATCAATTCGAAGATATTAAAAAATAAAAATGTCTTATTTAATGGTAAAATCTCCTTGAACTTTGAGAAATTATTTTGTATGATGTTTTTGTAATACAAAAATTATTTTATTAAACCTTAATATATTACCATATATTAACTATTTAAAATATTTTAATCCCAAAAATACAATTTTTTTAAAAAATTATTAATATACTCTGGCACATTATAACAAAACCTTTTACTATTTTTGAGTTGTCAAAATCTGCGCAGAATATATTTATATGTGAAATCACAAAAAAAACAGAAGATGCTTTCCCGACAAAAATTGATTTTAATTAATCATATTATTCTATTTGCTGCTTTTTTTAAGGCCTACCCTTATAATGTTATTCTTGTTCCTTAATAAATATATATGACAGTCATAATTTTATAAATAAAAAAGAGTATATATCAAAAAACATTGAGGTGAGATTTTAAATATTTTCTTGACAAAAACAATAAAATATTTTGTTTATAATTTTCTCTTTTACAAATTATTGATCGAAAAATTAAGTAAAATAGTTTTTATGCAAGAATATGTAAACATTTAAATAGAAAAATATTTGTTCTTCTAAATCGTTGATTAGAAATCGTTGTGAACCTCACTAAAGTAATTTATTAATTATTAGACTAACTATTTGATTTCAGCACATGCACAAAATAACAATATTCCTGGTAACACAATATAAAAATCTTAATTTTAAGTTTCGTGTTAAAATGATACTGGTCCAAATTTTCTACTATTTATAATAAATAATATAACCTTAAATTATCATTCAATAAAAATGATAGTAAGTTGAAAGTAATCGAAAGACGGTCGTAGGGTTCTTACTATTGGGTACTATGAATCATTTTTATAACGTTTATTTTACTTGTAAGTATATAATTAAAACTTGAAATAATTGAAAAAATACATTTTCATTATTAATTAAAATTAATTAATCATTATTTTTAGTAGAACTTATTTAAAAACAATTATAAGATTATGATGCTGTACAAATTTTCTAATATATTTGTGCATCAGTAGAACTTTATTCGGACTGAATGTATTATATATACATAACATGCTTGCATGAAGAAAGAAACTAACGCATACAATGCTTTTATTCATATGTGAGTGTATATTCGTATATACGGGCTAAACGTGTCTGATAATCGTGCTTGTAAGACGGAGAAAGACGAAGATGACGAATAACACTTCGACCAATGGGATACAGGTTACTGTGACAAAACTTCGAGAGTTTATCGATTAGAGATTTATTATATAGGATATATAAAAGCCCTTTTTATCCCCATCTGCTTTAGATATCACGAAAACTTTTTTTGTGTACACTAAAATTTTTATTTTAATAAGCACTCCAAGAGATAGATTCAGACCATATATATACATAAAATACATATGTTCTCGTATATATATATATAAATAGTGTAGCTCTATTTGTTTATTTTTATCTCATATTTTGATATAATAGTTCAATATTTATCTATATCTTTTTAAATAAAATCAGATTTCTGTTTGAAATTTGAAAATTTTTATTTACGCGCGCTCTTTTTTTATATTTCTATATTTTCAATATATTTAATTAAAATCATTGTTTTTTTAATTAATTTTTTAAATTAATTGAAATTGGAACTGTCTGTTTGTATATGTTGCAATATTTTATTCACGCACATCATGCAAAAACGGTTCTACAGAATCAAGTGAAACTTGCGGTAGTTTGTTATAGGGGTCCACTTAACTTTTTGTTTCTTTGGATCATAAATTTTCTAATAATAATGAAAAAAAAAGAATTTTCCATTGTAAGATGAAAAGTACCTATTGTTTTCCATTGCATTAAAAAATCGTGCCTCAGAGGTTCAAATTCAAATTTTTTAAATATATACCTAATGAAATAAAAAAATAGTTAAATAATTTGGATTATTAAATAAAAAAATAAAAAGAAAATAGTAATAATTTTGTATCTAGTAATATTAAATTAAATATTAGTAATAGAATAGAAATCAGAAGTTTTAAATATAAAAAAATATTAGTAATATAATATTTATTTTAGTTTAAATAATTATTTATTTGTAATAAAAATTTTAAATAAATATTTGTTTCGCTCCTTGACAAATATAATTCTTTTTTTCACTGAATATATACCTATACATATGGAAGCTGCGCATATACGGAAATATTTGATAAAAAAAAAACAAACAAAAGATACTGATTGAAAATGACGAGTAAATGGTGCGAGAAACTGAAAATATTTGGACCCAAGCTTTGTATATATGTATACATATATATGTATATATGTTTTTATCGAGCGAGTTTACCCAGATGAAGTCAAGGGGAAACACGTGCATATAAAATAGTTGCAGAGGAGAAAAGTATGTTAACGAGTCTTCTATTACCATCGACCCCGTTCGAAAAATGCCGACATATTCATATATTGATAAGAAACAAAATGAAATTGTTCACTTCCAAAAAATTTGCACAAACTAATTGTATATATAAAAATATTTCCGAGATTTTGTAAATAAAGTTGCGAATACACTTGGATCAGACAAATAATCAAAATAAAAGTTAGTCCAACTTCATATTTATAAATATTGAAATAAAAGAATTTAGATAGACTTTATATAAAAGCGTTTTAATGCAAAATGTAAACAATTTAATTTTTAACTTTTCGATCCATTAAATAATTTTAACAAAACTTGTATAATTTTCTAACATTATAGGTAATGATTTAACTATAATATTAAGTACTAACGAAGCTGAAGTACGCAACGTTTATGATAAACGATTTTTAAAGAAATAATGTTTAAAAGGAAAAATTCTATAATTTTATATTCATCTGAATGCAACTTTAAATGATCCTGAGTGTTAAAAATAAAATTGTTTACACTTTTATTGAAAAACTGTTTTTAATTAAAAATTATTATTTTTTTTACTTAAATATAAGAAAACGTGAAGAACTAACTTTTTATTTGAATTTTCCGTCTGATTCTTCCTTAAGGATAAAAGCGTTTTTAATTTTAATATAGTTATAATATAACATACACTGAGAAAAAAAGCACGCCGTTTCAGCGGTAAAGTCATGCAGTTTCTGCATTAGTGACACTGCAAACAGAAAACGGCTGTTTTTACATTGGAACACTGCAGTTTCTGCATTGGAATACACAGCAGTTTTTGGCAGTGCTGTACAAACTTAAAAATTAATTTTTAATTCTATTAAAATACATTTCTTAAACATCTTATAGTTAATTACTATATAGTAATAACAAATGTTTTTATAATAATTATAATTTATTTCATAATAATATAACTTATTAATATATATTTATGCACAAAAAAATTAAGTCAAATGACAAATATAGAAATTAATTTAATTAATAAAATAAATTTAAAAAAAATAATAATAATAAAATAATGAATAAATAAATAAAAAAAATTAATATACGCACGTAGTTTTCGTAAAAAAAATGACCTAATAATCAATTGCAAAGACATTTTACAATATATTATAGGTTAGGATTGTCCATTCGGCATACTTACTTTCAAATCTGTCAATGAATTGGTCCAGTTTCCAGTTATATAAAATATTTTTAACAAATTCATCCATTTTTCACTAATTATTATTCACAATAAACATTAAAATATTAAAATAATGAAAAAAACGACACAATTAATAAATATACGCAAGCGCGTCTGAGAGGAACACAACGAACGGGACATGTGACACGGTAGTTATAGCAGAAAACTCATGCAAAAACTGCAGTGTTCCCACAGTCGTTTCAGCGTTCTTAAGCAAAGCTGAACCCACATGAGTGGATGGCGCTATTTTGGCATCGTTTTTTTCTCAGTGTATAGGTCCATTAACTTCCATTTATATCATAATTTATATTTAACAAAACTTTTATTATATTAAAGAAAAATTGTAAATCGAACTAATTTTTATTTAACAGAATTTCTACTTAGCTGAATTTTAAAGTGAGTGAATTTCTATTTCACCGAAACTTCATTTGACCGAACTTTTATTTGTGTGAATTGTTTTTTAATAGAATTATCGCATATCTGATCATACACTTTGGCCTACAAATTTCAGCGGAAGTTTTAAAATGGATTTTAAAACTTCCGCTGAAATGCTTTCTAATTGAATGTGTGAAAGTTCTATCAAATGAAAATTCGACGTTTTTACAGTTCTTTCAAATGACAATTCGGTCAAATGGAGTTTAGGTGAAATAGGAATTTTCTCACTTCAAAATTCAGGTAAGTTGGATTTCTGTTAAATAAAAATTCTGACTTCAAAATTGTATTCAGCGACCCTGAAATCCCCCGAGTAAGCTTTTTTAGCTAAATTCGTTGACTTTAAAAATTTTTGGTCACCACATTGGATCCGCCATTTTGATTTTTCAAATTCTGACATCAAATTCGTAATTAGCGACTGCGAAAACCCCCGAGTAAGCTTTTTCAGCTAATTTGGACACACTTTAAATTTGGCACATTTAAATTATTTTTTATAATTTTTTGAACTTTTCGACGCCATTTTAAAAAATAAAAGTCAAGAGGAGAGGGGGAATATTTTTTGTTTGACGTTTAATAATCGAGTGCACGATTTATATACTACTTGATGGCTGTCGGAAAAATTGTTTTCCTTTCGAAATATTTGTAAATTTATTGAAAAATCATTAAAAAAAATCGCGTCATTTTGCAAATAAACATTAATCAACATTATTTAACATTTTTGAAGCCTTCTTTTGATAGAATTTTCGGAAAGAGTACACTCAAATACTAATATAGGTTTTCCGAAAAATTGGGATTTTATTTCTGTAAAATATCATTCCTTGAAGTTAGACTAAAATTTCAGTGCATATTTGGGGCTTAATGGGTTAAATAGAAATTATTCGATATGAAAATTCGACTCATTATAAAATGTACTTATATTTATTAAAAAAAAGTTCCAACAGATCCATATTGTGCGGAAAATATTTATGTGTCCTGAAACAAATTCTTTAATCAAGTATGAGTCCGTTTTCACCGTGTGGATAAATTTAATCATCTGAGAGTTTAAAAGCAGTAGATATATTCTGCGTCTGCGCAGAAGCTGTATACAAATATTCTGCGCAGACACAGAATATATATCTACTCTCTTTTACCTCTCGGAAGATTAAATTTATCCATACGGTGAAAACGGGCTCTATATTTTGAGCTTATATTTCCTTATAAGAATATTTTTTAATTTAAGAAAAAATGTTTAATTACACAGAACCATAAAATAAACAAATCTTTTCCAAGGCAAACCGGAATATGATTTTCTGACGTATTTTGATGCGCTGAACACGAATTTGAAGTCCGATATGCTCCATCATGTCAGTATTTTTTTCTAACCTCAAAAAACATCTAATCAAACAAGTAACATAAAATTCTTGTGGGATTGGGTTCTAGAGGTTCTTCAGATTCGTGTTCAGCGTATCAAAATACGTCAGAAAATCATATTTCGGTTTGCTTTGGAAAAAGTTCGATTTTTTTTGTGGTCCTGTGTTATTTTAAGATTAAACTTCAAAAATTTTGATTGTAAATAAAATTAAAATAAATATAGAAAGCCAGGAATATTTTTAAATTATAAACTTTTTTTAATAGGTAATAGGTTTTAATAGGTACTTTATGTAGAATTTGAGAATTATGTACACACACCTTTTTTTATTATTTTTTTTTAAATTCACTATATATATATATATATAAATTAAGATACTTTTGTGTCGACAATTGTATAAGTAACGTCTAATACAAAAACCATGAGATTATTAGAGTAGAACGTCACTCGTGTAGAGAGACAATGAACCATTATAATTCGATCGTGATTGTGAAAGTTTCATATATACGCAAAAAAAAACTGATTATCTTTTGATGAGCAAAAAAGTATCTGGTCATTCAGAGAAATACGGTTTTCACTCTTGAAATATTAGGCGTTTCAAACCTATTATTCATTTTCATTTTATATGCGTGTACTGTGTGCTATACAATATATACTTTATTCTCTCAAATCAAGAATATTCTCCCACAAAGCGTATAGAAGAATTTTTTTTTTCGAAAAATAAAATTGTCAGATAGAAGTAATTTATTTTTTAAAATTTTAATTTAGTTTTCCTATAAAAAGCTTTTAATTAATATATATTTAGAGGAAAAGTAAGAAACTATTACAAAAAAAAAACTAAATTGATATGCTTCTTTAAAAAAATATTACAAATAAACGCACCTTGAATAAAATATAATAAAATAATTCACTTTGTAAAATTAAAAAAAAAACAAACAAAATAAGGAAATAGTTTAACTTTCAATAACAAGCGATAAAATTCGCTAATGAAGCCACAAAGAAAAAAGAATGTTATAGAAATTAATAATACCAGAAAAGAAATAATAGAATTGAAATTTAATTTCCCCCTTGAAGTGTGAGATCAAAATTTTTTTTCTATCATTATTCTGTGAAAGAGAAATATGCGCTGTCTTTTTTTTTAAATCGCGTCTCGTTTTCCCATTTCTTTAAAATTCTTTTTTTTATATAATAGCGCCAGTTGACTTTAAATATTTTGCGCGCTCAAATACCTCGTATTATAATTGCATTATTTTCAAGTTAATTACTTCTCTAATTATTATCAAACGATTAAAATACGTGAGTTATATATACACAGTTTTCAAGCACTTTTAATTCGTGTATATAATTTAGACAATGAATTTTCTTAAATTCGTGAATCATGAATAAACAATTATGGGATTATATATATATATTTGAGATTTAACGATGACAATTATATATAGCCCTCTTATTTTCTCTCCATTTTTGGATTTTTCTTTTTATTTTGTTTGTTTTAAATGTATAAAACAATTGAAATAGAATTTATTCTGACGTACATGTTAAATATATGTGCGCGTGTGAATTAGAAAAGATCTTTTCTGCATTCGCATATATTTTATGTATATAACAATTGCGACAAAACGTTTTATGTAGAGTAATTATATTATCAAAACAAGAAACTTTGTGTAGATATGTATACTGAATGAAATAGAGGGAAAGTTTTAGGAAGAAATAAGATGTGGAGAAAATAAATTTTTTTTTAAGACACTTTTTAACCTTTAAACTGCTTTAGCGGTCTGTGGGACCGCTAATGATGCTGAAATCCGTAATGTTTTTATAAACGTAAACGAAAAAATAATTAGAGATATGTATTACTTTGGCTTAAAATTAAAGTTATTCGAGGGGTATAACTGCACTGTAAACTTGATGGTATCATTTTGGAATGCAACGTTTTGATTCGACATAAGGTATCAAATTGATCCAAGTATTTGGATCATTTTCAAAAAATGATCCAGAATATGGGATCATTTTTTGATACGTTAATTGGTATCAAAGTATAACTGTCATGGCTGGCATGCTCTTATTGACAAGTTTATTAATTAATTTATTCACTACACTGAATATTCAGATATTAAAAATACTTTTATTATGAATTTTAAGAAAGAGAGAAGCGAAACTTATAAATTGCGAGCAATTAAATAAGAAAAATTTATTTCGAAATAAAATGAAATACCTTTATTTATGTTTATCACATAAGATTTAATTTAAGTTCACAATCACAACACTTGAAAATTTTTCATTATTTTTATGGTTCGAATAATTATCAATAATTATGTCCAACAATGATTTTCAGAAAGTGTATGCATTTTGCAAATTCTCGCTATGAGCTCTCAGTTATCACGAAAAGATTCTCAACCTGTTTATAAAAGTATATAGTTTAGTTTCATTGATTGAAACAATTAATTTAAATTAACATTAAACATTAAATTTCATTAGTTAAAACATTGCAATTAAGAGGTAAACGTGAAACAGACTATAGTTTTTCATGTTTTTGATCAAGACAACGTTCGACACTCTTATCAGAATTTCTAATTAATAGAATTTTCATTTGTCTGAAAAAAGATCGCAACATTTGAATTTTTTTCATTATTTTAGTTAGTTAGTCAAGAAAGAATTTTTTTTTTTGTCATTTTCTAACTTCATTTTCGTAAAATTTTATTTGTTCGCAAAATTTCGTTTAACTCAATTTACTAGTTTAAAATTTTAAGGACAAATGGAATAGACAGTCAAATAAAAAATTATAGTCTAACGACATATTTTCTTATTTTTAAGTTATTAAAAAAAGCCTGTTATAATGAAAAAGTGTTTTAGTGAATGTAAACAATTTTATTTTTGCTACTTTGAACCATTAAAAAATTTGTGACTGAATAAAGATTAAAAAACGATCCATTTTTTAAGTTATGTTACTGGTATTATTTTCTAATCTTAAAATTTTGTTTTATCTTCATCCAATAGCAATTTTTAATTGTTCAAATGTAGTAAAAAATAAAATTGCTTTCTTTTACTAAAACATTTTTTTATTTTAATTAAATTGTTGTCAATCTAAATTTTTTATTTGATCGTCATTTTAATTGTCCGAACAAATTATAAACGTTAGATGTTAGTTTTATAATAATTTATAAATATAATTCAGTTTTTATAATTTGTTCGAACAAATAAAATTTCGGTTAAATAAAAAATTTGGATTAATGAGAAAATTTTATTTAAAAAAAAAATGAAAATAAAGACAAATAAAATTTTAAAGAAATGAAAATTTTAGACGCTTAAAGAATTAAAATTTTGAGCAATTAAAAACAATTTATCAATTAAAAAGTGAAGGTGAAATAATTAAATAAAGAAAGAAAAATAATAAAAGAATGTGATATTCTCTCTCTTTTTTTCTCATTCTGTATAGAGATTTGAATGAATGAATGAATGTTGAGAGGATGAATGAATAAACCTTTTTCTCTCGAGTTCCATGACTCCTACGCGAAGTTATATCCGCAAACTTCTATTCATTTGCAAGCTACTCTCTTGTGTGTCTAGTTTCTAGGCGCGCAAAGTTGTGATTGTCGATAGTTAACACCTACGGTCAGGAGAACCGGAAATTTGTTGACAGAAACCCGATAAGAGAAAATTTCTCGAGCCGAGAGTGCAAGGTCATTGCGAAATTTAATTAAGTGATAATTTTAACATTGCGCGCGAAAGTTATTTCTCCTTTCCTTGAACATTTTTTTTTATTTATAAAATAAAATATTTCTTTCAAAAATTACAATATATAGTTCTTTACAATATTATATAGTTAAAATTTTCAAATTGTATTAACAATTTTTTATATCTCTACGCAATTAATTTTTGACAATTATTTAATAAAATTTTATATATATTTATGTTGGAATTTAAATTTTAAAGATGAGTTGTACAGAAAGAAGGTTAATTTGACACTTGTAATTAAAATCATATAAATAATATATATATATATATATATATATATGATTATTGTGTAAAAAACGAAAATATTAACTGAAAATTAATTTTTAAATCAACTTGTGAAATGTAAGAATTTAAATAAAAATGAACATAAAAAGTAGGTGGTTATCTAATGTCAAATTTTGATAAGATTAAATTAAAGATTAATTTTTAAACTTACTTGTGAAATGTCAGAATTTAAATTTAATAAACATAAAAAAGTAGCTTGTTACCTAATGTCAAATTTTGATAAGATTAAAAGGAAGATTTAGTTAAATAATAAAACAAAAATTGAATTTCTTTTTTAAAAAGTTGTTATTTATATTTAAAATCAGCAAAAATTCTCAAAACTTCAACATTCAAGGTAAATTTTTTCATATGTCTATAATATAAATTTAAAAAATCATCACGATATGGTAGTACATTAAAATTATACTTAATATTAAACTATATTTAATAAAAATAATTTATAAATTATTTCTATGCTTTTAATAACATTTTTACAACTGTCTAATTACAACCTTTTTTCTGTGCACCTCACCTTTAATATAATTTAAATTCCAAGGTACATATGAGCCGCCGAAAAGTAAAACCGCACACATAAAATTTGTACAGCCTTTTTAGTTGTCCCGTGACAAACCGCAAAATCGATTTTTAAACAAAAAATTCAATTATTATAAATTTATTGGTAATAATAATAAGGTAAATAATAACTAAAATTTTTTTAATTTCGATTTTGAAGTTATCAGGTGTCAATTCAAAAGGCCGTATAAATATATAACTTGTTTTAAGTTCCAGTGGCTCATATATAAAATTTTATGAACCACAACGAAGTTAGGTGAAATATAATGAATTGACCCATATATTATATTTCTCAAATTATAATAATTTATTAATATTAATGTTTATTTAATTTAATTAATTTATTAATATATATATATATATTAAAAAACAATATTAATAAATTATTATATTTTGAAGAAAAATGAGAGAAAAAATACAGTAGGTTTCGACATTATATTAATAGAGGTTTGATGAAAATTAAAGATGAAATGATCCATAAATCAGGACGATAAGGAACACTTTCTAATTGTGATTTATTATTAATCATTTGAAAATCGTTTTACTGCGGTTGTGGGGCAATAATTCTTGACACACACATACACACATTATTTTATTATATATTTCTACCTCTTTTCGATATTACGAGAGTGCAATTTCAGCATTTCCGTTATCTATCTTAACGTCCTTCATACTTGAACGCCAAACTAAAACACTTGAAGGTTCTTAAAACTATTAAAATAATACACTTGAGTATATAGATCTTAATTACAACTTTTATATATGTAATACTGCGTCGCTCCTATTTTTTCCAATCACCATAAACATTTAAATATTTCTAATTTAACAATCTGACAAATTCTTTTTTTTTCGAAATAATGGTATTAGCTAATAGTGAAGCGTTTTTTATAAGGTCTATAATTGGAGGATAGGTGCATTCTACACTCCTCTCTACAAAAATGCAAGTCTGGCTGCACACATCCCCTGCGTTTTTACATATGAAACAGTTAAAAAAAGTCGACAATTTATTTAATATTTATAAGGACCAGATTCACATGGCGTCAATCCTTTATGTCTAAATGTCATAAAACAATATCTGCCAGAAATTAAATGAAATTCTTTCGATAACACGGATTTTATATTTATACTCAAAACAATAAGGAAACAGATTTTTAAAATATTGAAATGTATCAACAAATTTTGCTGGTTTCTGTAAATTAACCATTTCCAAATTACTGACAATTAAAAATGATTAAGGATAAAATATTAGTTTCGAATATAATACTGGCCGACAAAATTTTGCCCTACTTTAGAACCAATGAATCACACGGAGAAAAATGGGATTGTTGTGCAAACAGTTTTTGGATTGTTGTCAGTAGATTTGTTGATATTGCAATTCGAAATGTTAATATTACAATTCGAATTGTTGTCAATACAAATGTATGTTGTTTTAACAACAATACAAATTTTTTGTTGTCTGTTTGCAATTTCGTACATTTGCAGAAGCAAACTTTTTGTCGATTGCTGATGGAACAATCTGGATTTGTTCAGCTGACAGGTTTATTGTTCCATGTCACGTGGTCATCTTGAATTCTTGCAAACTGGCGTGCAAATCGTCACGTCGTTTGCTTCTGGCACATGTGCCACTTTTGCTTTTATTATTAGTTTTTTTTAAATGACAGAGTGGCGACAGAAGGCGAAGAAACTGAACAAATTGTATTAGACGGATCAAAGCTTTATTAATATAACAAATTGTATTGCCGATGATTTATCAATTCAGTTAATTCCGAATAGTTTTAATAACAATTTTTTTTTGTCCCAAAAACAAATAGAACTGCTAGTTTTATATTGACAAACCGGAATTGTTATGTGGACTTACTTTTTAGTAACCACAAGAATTCTTTTTTCTCCGTGTAGACTATACTTTTCTGAAGTACAGTCGATCCTCTATAACTGAGACTTGCCTGATTGTGAGAAACCTCTATAAGTAAGAGGAATTTTCAGGTCCAGTTATTTTTACATGGAAAAACCTCTATAAGTGCGAGAATTTGTAAGTTAGAATCATTTTTCTTAATTAGACCTCTGAAAGTGAGAGAAGCGCTTTTTGTTCAAACTACAATTATACCTATCACACAAAATAAAATTTAGTTTCAAAACGACTGTAATAAGAAGCTTTTGCGAATTCCTTTATTTCTAATATTCAAAATGTCGAAGAGTAAACTTAAATCTTTTTCATTAAGTAAAAAACTTAAAATTGTAAAAGAATTTGAAAGTCGAAAGACAGGGTGTCCGCAAGTCAGGGAAAAACTGGAAATCAAGGAAAAGTCAGGGAATTTTGTTAGTCAGGGAGAAGTGATGGAATTTTTAAAAATTCTTTAAAAATCAGGGAATTTTGATTAAAAGAAACAATAAATTAAAATAATTTGATACATAAATGGCAATTCAGTTTTTTATTTAGACGTTTTTGTGATATAGCTCATGATAATGGTGCCGTCAGATTTTTCATTTTTCAAAGTATTTACTTTTTTATAATAAAAGTTTTAAATATAATAAAATTTTGTTATTAAACAATTTTTAATTATCTTATCTTTTCCTTTATGAATAAAATTGTTACTTAAAAAACATTATAAAAATTTCAATCAGCAATGCAGAGTATTAAATAATTTAAAAGTTTTTTAGTCAGAGAAAATAAAAAATTAGTCAGGAAAAAGACAGGGAATTTTGAAAATAAAATTTTGCTGCCACCCTGAAAGAGCAGAATTTTCAATTCCAAAGCAACAAGAAGTTTTAAATGCACTACAGACAATTCACAAATTTTTTTAATTTTCGACAAATATTAATGAATCAGTTTTTGACAAAATTTATGAGCTTGAACATCATGTTCAGAATTGCACAACTTGGATTCTCACTTATCGAGGTTTGACTATATTTTGAATTTGAATCTGACTTCAGAATCGACCCAGCACTAATAAAGAATTCTTTAAAGTTTCAAAATGCTTTTTAAGGGGTAAGAATAGCACCTTCGGATGATGTAACGGCATTTTTGAAACAAAATTATCTTTTGATGCTACATGACCTCAAATGTGGTCAGAAAACGTCTTTTTGCACTTTTAGGTTAGAATAACTCAAATACCTGAAGTGCTGGGTCAACTCTAAGATCAGATTCGGATACAGCACGTCAAAGTTTTTCGAAAAATTATAGTCTGATTCTTGCTTCTGAAATAGACAAAAATTTTGTCGGCCTGTGTAATGACTTTTGATTATTTTTAATATAAAATAAAAATCAAATCACAGAAATAAACTCAAGAATTTAAATGGAAAATTGCTCACAATTTATCCGGATTATTAATTAAATTGTGTTTGGCATTCCGTAAAATATAAAACGACATTACTATGTACACGATAAATATGTTATTGGCATGCAAACAATATAGCGTCTCTGAATATATACATACGGAAATTAATGTGGGTAGTATATATAATGTTGTATGTGTATATAAAATCCGGAATTTAAACTCCAATGAATCAATGAACTAATAGCGCATTTTACATGACAAACGTTTTAATAAGGTCTTTATGCAATACTTTCGAAACGATAATAATGTCTCAAGTGAAGCATAACATTTCTTAGAAATTTTGCGCTCTCTGTGTTCCATAATACAGAAAATATTTTATTACAGTCGCAATGAAACTGTTTAAATATTGGTAGTAGAGGCAAAATTTGGAAAATTTAAATTACTGTTTTGTAATAATTTATATACAAAATTTCAAAATAAATAAAGTATAGATTTTCTTTTAAGAAGGAAGTTAAGATTTGAATTTTATTTGAAGATGCAGAATACAATAAAAGACGAGACGAGTACTTGAGCAGTTTACTGTTTGGGTCGTTGACCAGCTGCCAAAATCACCATAAACAGTGTATGTGTAGTGTGCAGTTTGAGTTTGACATCAATTGCTGCTTTTTATGACTGTTGGTCTCCCGCCTTTGGGCTGTAAGTCTTCTGGAATCTCTCTTACTAAAAGCCTTTGCAAAACAAATTTTTATACTGTAGATGACAAATAGTCTTTAATATTTTCTCATGCCTTATATAGTTCAAAATAATAGGTTAAATACAACAGAAATTATTGCAGTTAGACAAATAGTTATTCCGGAAAATGAAATTAAATTACAAAATTTAAAGGATTAACATAAATAGGAGATTATATTAACAAAATGAAAAGATCTATTACTAGTAAATTATTAGTTTGGTCAGTAAATGTACTAAAACCTATACTATAACAACCGAAAGGAAGGTCACCGAAAAGTTTAAAATTCTTGGAAATTTTTCTCTTCCATTCTCTTATTGCGCTTCATTTAAATATTTTTGTTACTTTTCTGTAACAACTCATATATTGTATACCTGGATTATGTAAATTAAGTGCCTAATTTTAGTGACAAATTCTTCAACGAAATAACCATTGGAATATATTTGAACCGTTTCTATAATTCGAAGAATTGTGGAAAAAAATTATTTCTTAATAATTTTTTCTATTTGATTTTTAAAATTTGGAAAACTTGTTTCTTATTGAATGAATCTTTATTGATTATTATTTTTTGATCACAGTAAAGGATACCATCTTCAATTAATATTTTGTTATTGGAAGAATATATTTTTGCTTTTGATTATTATCATCATCGTATCAAAAGGGTTGAGTATTTATTATTGTAGTTGACTTGAAGACTTATTGCCAATCAATTATTTGGAGTCTCTTGTAAATGTCTCTTTGTTTTAACGGTAAATTTAAGTTGTAAACAAATCAATTTATTGGTCAGTATATGAGAAATCTTATCCTATTATAATAAATCTCTCCTCGTCAATGTTAATTGTCGGTTTCACTGCCTTTACTTTTTATTGTAGAAATTATCAGTGTTTTAGAAATTAAAAAAAAATCACATTTTTTAATTATACTTTTTATTTACTAGTTGTTTAATATTATTATTTTTATATTTGGCAGTACTACATGACTTTCTAAATATAATAAAACAATATTGTAAATTCGAAGAAATCAAAATTTGGCTAGAAAAGAATTCTGTCTAATATTTTTTCTGCAAAATAAAAATGTTTTAAATTTTTATTCTGTTAAGTGGAAATTTGGTAATAATCAACTTAATTAATATAATTTACTATAAAGGACATAATAATTATAATTTAAAATAATACTAATTATTATTAAAATTTATTTTTTTCCCTCGTTTAGTTCTGTCAAATTAAAATTCGATGAAATAAAAAGTCAGGATTATAAAAATTCATTTTATTCGAACGGTCTCTGAAATTCTTTGACAAGGAGAGACCTTTAGTAATCGCCCTATAAAAACGACACTGAATGTGAAAATAGTAAACATTTATTTTAAAATACTTTTTTTCGAAATACGGACACTTTTTACAAAATCAGCCAAAACACTAAAGATCCTTATCTTATAAATTTCCAAAATTCTATTGTGTGAATCCATACAAAAACGTGATTTCAAAACGAAAAGTAGGAAAATAAAATAATAACAGCTGCGACTTTGTATTCCCTGCATGCTTCTGCCATCTGACGGCGGCAAGACGTAATGTGTCTTTCATTATATTACTTTCCTAATTTTCGATTTGCAATCGTGTTTTTGTATGAATTCAAGTAATTAATTTTAATATTAAGCTATAGAAGGACAATTAATACAATAGGGTGTCATAAATGGTTTATTATGACTAGACTTAAAGTCGTCACTATTGTTGTTATTGTCACATTCTCTCCTTATTTTTCTTTTAAAATATTTAATATTTTAATTTAATATTTTAACGTAAAATAAATTAAATGTCTATTTTTAAAAAATATATATTTATTTATTTATTTATAAACTGAATAACAATTATTTCACAATTGTTAAATAATAGAAATAAAATTTTTCTTAAAAAGAAAATAAGTTTCTCATTGGTAAAATTAGGTAATTTATAACCGAAAGAAACAAAAATGATGTTTCACTTTTTATTTTCAGTCGTTTTCTTAAAAAAGAAAAATTGTATTCAACATTTTTAAAATTAAAATAAGAACAGAAAAAATTTATACTCTATTTTAAAAATTATATATCACTTTGGAGAACTCTGATATTTATTTTGCCCTGCTTTTTTTAATGCTCCCTGCATGCTTCTGCCATCTGACGGCGGCAGGACGTAATGTACCTTTCATTATATTACTTTTCTAATTTTCGATTTGCAATTGCGTTTTTCTAGGAATTTAAGAAATTAATTTTAATATTCAGGTATAGAAGGACAATTAATACAATAGGGTGTCATAAATGGTTTATTATGACTAGACTTACAGTCGACTATATTATAATTATGTTCCCTTCTCTCCTTATTTTTCTTTTGGAATATTTAATATATTAATGCAATATTTAAACGTAAAATAAATTAAATGTCTATTTTAAAAATATATATATTTATTTATAAACGGAATAAAAATTATTTCACAATTGTTAAAGCATTAGAATGAAATTTTTCTTAGAAAAGAAAATAATTTTTTCATTGGTAAAATTAAGTAATTTAAGATCAAAAGAAACAAAAATTATGTATCGCTTTTTATTTTCATTTCCAGACGTTTTTTTAAAAAAGAAATTATTTTCAAAAATTTTTAATTAAAATAAGAGAACAAAATTTATACTCTATTTTAAAAAGTATATGTCACTTTGGAGATCTCTAATATTTATTTTTCAATACTCCCTGCATGCTTCTGCCATCTGACGGCGGAAGGACGTAATGAAACTATCATTATATTACTTTACTAATTTTCGATTTGCAATTGCGTTTTTTTCTAGGAATGCAAGTAATTAATTTTAACATTCAGGTATAGAAGGACAATTAATACAATAGGGTGTCATAAATGGTTCATTATGACTAGACTTACAGTCGACTCTATTGTAATTATGTTCCCTTCTCTCCTTATTTTTTTTGGAATACATATTTAATATATTAATGTAATATTTGAACGTAAAATAAATTAAATGTTTTTTTTGAGCAAATAAAAAAATAAAGTTTTTTTTAGTAATTTCAATTAAATTTTTTTTATTAAAATGTCTGCCATTTTGTTATTTTTGAACATTTTTTAATTTTTCCAACGGATTTTGAAAAAAAATAAAGCTCTTTCAAAGGCAAAAAGAAAAAAAATTAGACATCTAAATTACTTTAAAAATTATAATACTTTAAATTTTAGATAAACGACTTTTCAACCTGCCTGATTTGAAATAAATTTTGTCTTTGTAATTATTAAAATCATTCTATTGTTGATGACGTTAAAAAATAAAGCTTTTCAGGACTTTGAAAGTATAAACATGAATTTTTTTGTGATTAAACTAACCTAAAACTAGACAGTAACTTACGCATTATTTTTTATAAAATAAAACCCTTTTTGCATTATTAGATTTTTTTTTACTAATTCTTAGTGATTGACTTTTGCCTTTTTCAATATAGTGATATTTTACTAAAAATTAGTAGAATTTTATTACTCTACAATTATTTGTTTAAAAGTAAATAAATATATAAAAATTATTTTAAAGTTGAATAAAGTGTTTTCTAAATTACATTTTTTGTTCTCTAGTAAAATGACTTTTTGAATAAAAGATTTTTAATTGAAAAAAACGTCAATTTTTATAGTTTAAAAAAAAAGAAGAGGAAAAAGAAAAATAATTAAAAAGAGTAAAGTTAATAAAGCGTGAAATTCCAATTTAGAGAGGGAAATTGAGCGTTGAATTGTTTTAGAAATCGAAGAGTTTATAAGCTTGTGGTACGTGCCGTTTACAATTAGATCGTGTATGACCCCAGGGGTCTGGAAATGTTGCTATGAATATCTTACTTTGCCTCCTAGGGTTACACAGTATATCTAAACTCTAAATTCACAAGGGATTGTCGGACTTAGTAAGCTTGAAAATTCCCTCGTTACAATATAATTGGTTTGCTAGAGTCACCCTTCCCTCTTTACAGTAATTTATAATATATAAAAAAAAATTTCATTTTATCTACATATAACATTTCCGATATAATTTTTCGTTGACGAAACATCTTTTATTCTCGTGAACAATTTTGGTGACAATGTGGGTCAATTGTTACGCGTGTTGTCATGCAGATACTGCTGACATAGTTATATTGTGGAAGCTTCTATATAATGCCATAAAATTTGAACTGATTTTTTCCTTATTTGAATTTTAGAAAATATATTTTTCATATTTTTAACGTACAAAAGAAATTAGGAAAGTGAGAACAATTTATTTTGAAATTAATAACAAAATTTTTATTTGACAAATTCTCGGCAAAAATAGTTGTATAAAATTATAATTATAATATTAAATTTACATTATACAGATAAATTTTTTTAAAAATCTTTTAAGAAGAAATTTAAGCACAGAAAATTAAAAGGCATTAAAATAAGCGTTGCAGCTTATTTTAATACCTTTTAATTTTCTGTGAGAATGAGGAATTTTCATTTTATAAACCATATAAGAAATTTGTTTTCATGTACCTAATATTATTTTTAATTATTGGTGAAAAAAATTAAAAATTTCTTTTCTTTTTCATTCTTAATAAAAATCTCAAAATTTATATAGGTGAAATAATATTGCTAAATTGAAAATTAAAATTATATACGAAAGTAATTTAAATGTGTCGAAGCGGTTTTGGGATTTTATTACCTTTATACCTGCATCCAGAGGTTTATGTTTACATTGAAGTACAAAGGGTACGTTAAATTAAAGGTCATAACAATTTGAAATAGGAAATCCCAAAGATAATTAAATCAGTTGGAATTCGTGTACTGACCTGTTTAGACGTAATTAACATGAGTGTAAATTTTGTAATTTTAGAAGCGATTGTGTTAATTTTTTTTATTGTTAATTTCAGTAAATTGCTTTGTTCCGGAAGTGTTCGAAATTCCTAAAATCGCGATTGCTTAAATCTTTAGGAAAAGTTTTTTTATTTCCTAATTTATAAAAACGTAGTTTCCGGAGTGTTTTGAAATTTTTTAAATCGATTGTACACGATTAGAGGCATTTTTTTATAAATAATAACAACACATTAAATTGTTTTTCTACTAAAAAAATTTCAAAACATTTTTTTTTTATACAAAAATATGGTGAGCTTGCTATTTGATTTATAAAAAAAACCTCCGTAAAGTTGGCGTCGACGCTTAGCGCCGAAATTTTTTTTACAGGACCAAAAATGTCAAATGTTTTTTTTAAAATATTTTCCGTCCAAATAATACCTTAAAAAATATTTTTTAATGTATTCTGTGGATTCAAAACGATTTTAAAAATGATTTGATATTTTTGGTCCCATGAAAAATAATTTTTGACGCTGAATATAGACGCCAACTGCAGGGAGGTCTTAAAAATCTATATTAAAATTTTCATTTGAATAATTGGTAATACAGAATTTTAATGCAAATTTTGAAATTCAGTATCAAAAATTATAAAGAAAATGATAATGATTTTAAAATTCTCTGAAATGTCCACAAGTTGATGAATGAATTTGATAACAAACGAAATGAAAATTTGGTTAAATATTTATTTTACTTAAAAAAAATTTGCATAAATAACAATAAATAAATATTGTTTAATAAATATAAAAAATTTTGAATAAATATAGTAATCCAGTTAAACGTTAATTTGATTAAATAACAATTCGGTTAAATAACATTTGTATAATATATTCGCATATTTTTTTTTATCCATATTGTTATTTAGGTATATTTTATTTTTTAATTTTATTTTTAATATATTTTTACTGTTTTTTTTTTTAAATTAAGGAGTAGAATTGAAAATTCTTTTCTTTATGGAGATATTTAAAAGATATTGTTTCCTTTTCAGTGAATTTTGCAATTTTAGCAAAAATAAAAAAGGAATGATAATTTAATACTTTGTTTCCGGCTTCAAATAATATTAAAACTATAAGCAACTCTTAAAAATGTTGCTGTTGATCTTTGATAATAAAATCCTTTCTTACATAAAATTTTTTAAAAATAAAATCGTTATTTATTCAATATACAAAAAATATTTTTAAATTTGTAAAAGAAAATTGAGTTTTTATTATTTTGTACTCTGTAAATTTGAATTAGTGAAAAGTGAGCTACTAATTCACATTAGTAAGAATTTTTACTAATTTTTAGTAAAATATTACTATTTGATTTAGTAGTTTTCAATTTTTTGACTAAAGTTTTAGTAAAAAGTGACTAAACATTAGTAAAAATTGTTACTAATTTAAATTAGTAGCTCATATTTTTTCACTAATTCAGATTTAGAGAGTATTTATAGATTTTGTCTTATTTTATTTGGATTCTAAGTATAAAAAAATTGATTACATTGCCAAGTTAATTACAAAGTTTTTACTTAAATGGCACGAGATATTTAGAATGAGTATAATATTCTATTTAAAGAACTCTTGACCATTTTAAGAATGGTGTTTCATGTCATGAACGAATTTTCTAGTTTGTGGAAATTGACACGATTTTTAAAGGCATGTGATACAAGACTCTGACATAGGCGTTACAAATTGGCATTTTAACATTTTTTTATAAACGTTTAAATAAGAATTTTTTTTTACAATAATTTTTATCATTTTTTCATTTTAAAATAATCATAAACTGTTATTTATTATTATTATTATTAATTTTATTATAATAATTATTACCTATTATTATTGAATGCATAAATTTTTTTAATATAGTTCTAATTAAATTAAACTTACGTTTATAATAATAATAATTCATTTTTATTTCGACTTTTCAATTAATTCAAATTTAGTTATAAAAGTTATTATAATTTATTTTTTAAAAAAAATTTAACTCGTGTCTAATTAACAATACACTGCGATTGTAATATTATTTATCAGGTCTCATTTTGGGCTATATATAATACAAATTATATATTATATGTAACCCTAAAATTATAAAAATTACAATCTTGTAATATTAATACTATATAATATATTGATATCATTATAATTATAGATGTTTGAAAATTTTTTAATAACTGGGTCAGTGACGTTGTAATAAATAGGATCACAGGAAGTAAAATGGAAATTATTCTTTTTTTTCAAAAATTATTTGTCAAGAAATAATTTTCAATGACTTTTATTAAAGTAGATTTCAATATAATAGATATTTTTTAATAACGTACTTTCACTTTTCATTCATTCAGACTCTAACCTTATATTACCGTTGCTTATATACTTTAATTGGCTGTCGACGCATTAACAGTTATTTATATATAGAATATAGAAATAGATGGTCAAGTTATTTGTTTTAAATTATTTTTTCTTATTTTCCAAAACCGTTTATATATATATAAATAAATAATAATTTTATCAGTTTGTATATGTACTGACAAAAATAATTATTTTATGCAAATAATTGCAATTAGTTTTAACTTCGTTTATCAATAGTAATTTATACTTAAACCAATAAATTTTTTTCTATTAAAATTAATTATTATTAAACACAATTATTAATTGTGTACTGTCAACCGGGGCTATTATACTCAAAAAACGATACTTTTTTACTCAGTGCTTCACAAAAATTCAGAATTTAAATTTTAAAAAAATTCCAACTGTTGTGTTATGTTGTTGTTGTTGTATTCTATAAGTTAGATGACAAAAAAATTTTTTTTACCAGAGTTATGAAAAATTAAAGTAGTGAGTACAATAGCCCCGAGCTTCGGACCATTATACTCAGCAAAGTTTGTTTATTTATGAAATAGCCTCAACATTTTTTTATACACTTTTAGCTATATAAAATATTTTCTGCAGATTGGTCTAGATTACGATAGAAAGATAAAAAAACTAAAAAAAAAAATTTTTTACGAAGAAAAATGAAAAAACAAATATAGTAATTTTTACAACTTTAAAAATAAAACCGGAGCTGTCCGCAATTTCTGCGCATTTCTGACAATTTTTACTCCAGAAAGAGTAAAAATTATTCTCGAAATAGTAAATTTTACTATTTTTGGAGTAAAAATTGCCAGAAATGCACAGAAACTGTGATCAGTTCCGGTTTTACTTTTAAAGTATAGTAAAAGTTATTTTATTCGTTTTTCCATTTTTCTTCGTGTTTAAAAATTGTTAAAAATATTTCGAAAGTTAAACATTGAAATTTTACAAAAATCTATATTTATTAAAAAAGGTAACATTTTTTTAAAATTAACATTTTTTATGTCAAAAAAAAACAACTCAATATAATTTTTAACAAGCTTTTTAAGTTATTTTAGGAGAAAAAGTTACTTGAAAAACATATAAATATTAATGAAAGTTAATTTTTTGAGGTTATGTTGTACCCTGTGAAATCTTATAATTTACAAATTCTGATGGATTATTTTTTTTTACACAAAAGGATGTCAAAAATATATACAAAAGATCTAGGCACTTATTTACTTTCTACAAAAAAAATTTTTACAAAATAATTACATTTAAGAAGTGCGAGTATAATTACCCAGAATTCTGGTTTTCTAGTTTTTCACACTTTTTTACTTAAAATATGCAATAAAAAGTTAGCGCATCACGTGTACATTCATCATAATTAAATTGACAACACTTGCAATATTTTACGAAATACTAGAAAACTTTTCGAAATACACAAATAGAAAAATGAATAAAGTAACTTTTACTATTTTAAAAATAAAACCGGAACTGTCCGCAGTTTCTGCGAATTTCTGTCAATTTTTATTCCAGATATAGTAAAATTTATAAGGTACGTAATAATTTTTACTATTTCAGGAGTAAATTTTACTATTTTCGGAGAAAATTTTTTACTATTTCTGAAGTAAAAATTGACAGAAATACGCAGAGACTGCGGACAGTTCAGGTTTTACTTTTAAAGTAGCAAAAGTTACTTTATTCGTTTTTCCATTTTTCTCCGTGGTAGTATAAACTTTGGAAATATTTTAATAATTAAAAACTGGCACTGAGTACCACGGTAATTTAACAAAATTTTACTTAAATTGACTAAACTAATAATTATTTGATACAAATAATAATTTATTTTATTTTTTTAGTTAAATAAAAATTTTTAATTTCATTTTTTTTATTTATTTAGTAAATAAATATTTATTTGATTATTTATAGTCAAAATTAATCACGATTATTTGCATGAAAGAAAATTTTTCAATTTGAAACGTCTACCGTTGTATATATAGAAGGGTGATTAGAGAGAAAGAGAGAGAGAGAGAGGATGAGAGAGTCGGGTGGTATAACAAAAGGAAGTGTCTTGTCGAAGTGTGCGCGCCACGAAAACGCTAGAACACGTGCCTAAAACGAACTCTCCTCTTTGGCGCAATACTGATTGCTAAGTACTTCCGGTGTCGCGATCCCACTTGAGGAGCGAACACTTGAGACCAGAATGCCAATCTTTGTGTTTGAGAGTCACTTATATACATATATATAGATATGTACGTTCCTCAAGATCCCGTTTATCGAACACACATCGAAACTTTTGCCACACTTGATATCATCTCTCTCTCTCTCTCTCTCTCTCTCTCTCCTCTTTGATGCCCCTCTCTGAGTGTCTATAACGTACGAGTGTACGATTGCATAAGAGAGACTGTGTACAATCGAACACATACACTTATATACTTGGTCTTCAAAGAGGACTCACACCTCTTTTTTTTTTTTTTTTTTGTTCAAGTATAAGTTGAACGGTCTTGCTCTTTCAAGAAAATACCGCTTTACCAATGCTTTGCTTCTCATTCACGCTCAATCTATTTCACATTTTGGCTATGTAATGAAATAAACCGTTAATATCGATCGTTGATCGCAAAAAACTGGAATTTATGTATACATATATGTACCATTCGTCCAGATACTTTTTTTTTTATCATTTTTCGGAGTAACCTCAACAATTTAAATGAAACCTGGTATAGTATATTTTTTTTATATGAAAAAAATTTGTTTGATTCATACCTAATCGGTTACTTGGCTATATTATCAAATAAATATTTATTCCCTACATGGAGAAAAATGGAAAAACGTATATAAAGTAACTTTTACTACTTTAAAAGTAAAACCGGAACTGCCCGCAGTTTCTGCGAATTTCTTGACAATTTTTAATAAATAGTAATAGTAAATAGTAAATTTTACTATTTCTAGAGTAAAAATTGCCAGAAACTGTGGGCAGTTCCGGTTTTACGTTTAAGTAGTAAAAGTTAATTTATTCGTTTTTCCATTTTTCTCCGTGTATTAAAAATTGATTACTGTCGCGATACTGGTACCAAAAGTACGCCAGTGGTGAACTTTGGAAATTTTTGGTAGGATTTGTATTAAATAATTATTATTTGAGTCAATTAAATGGTATTTGTTTTAAGTAAAGAAATTATTAATTCGAATATAACACAGCCACACAAAAAAAAAAGTTTTTATCTGGGGGTCTGACTATGCCTGCTTTATGTTTTTTGGGTCGCTGAATCCGAATTCGATGTCCGTTTTACCCCATCAGATCAGGATTTTGAGATAACCTCAAAAAACCAATATGGCGGACACTTTTTCGAAAAATTCATCGGATTTGCCTGAAACTCGTTACACGAGAGTTTTTGGGGTCGCTGATCACGAATCTGATGTCAGTTTTCAAAAATTCAAGATGGCGGATCCAAGATGGCGGACACTTTTTTCAAAAAATGACGTCATGGCAGATACACTTAAGAAATTTGTTACCATGCCATCTTGAATTTTTGAAAACTGACTTCAAATTCGTAATCAGCGACTCCGAAAACCGAAATCCGATGAATTTTTCAAAAATGTGTCAGCCATTTTGGATCCGCCATTTTGAATTTTGAAAAACTGACATTAGATTCGTGATCAGCGACCCCATAAACCCCCGAGTAACGAGTTTCAGGCAAATCCGATGAATTTTTCGAAAAAGTGTCCGCCATATTGGTTTTTTGAGGTTATCTCAAAATCCTGATCTGATGGGGTAAAACGGACCTCGAATTCGGATTCAGCGATCCAAAAAACATAAAGTAGGCATAGTCAGACCCCCAGATCAAAACTTTTTTTTTGTGTGTGGCTATTAAATAAATTGCAAAAATTCTTTTTGGACATTATTGCACATTACATAGAGAAAATTAAAAAAATATTTTTGAGTGTATTTAGTTCAATTTCTTAGCTGTAGGTGGCGTCCTCTAAAAGGTGACTTCTTTTTGCTACAGGTACCAGGTGATTGCGGACAACCTGTAATATATAATTTCAAATTCCAATCGCGAATCTCTTCATAAAGGTTTATTCTAGACAATAAACCTAAAAAACGATTTTTTAGAAGGTTTTTTTTTTATTTTTTATGAACATTTTTCTTAAAAATTCGAAAAAACACAGTGTTTTTGGGGCAATTTATCCCCATATAAAAAACAGGGGGTAGAAAAATAAAGAAATTGAACTAAATACAAAAGAATTTTTGACAAAAAAAAAAGTTCAAAATTTTCCTTATTTTTATGATTTCATATAAAAAAAGTAAATTTGGGTTCTAGATGTTAATTTGCTCAAAATTTTATAAATTGTTTTTGTTTTTTTTTTATTTAAAAATTTTTAATTAATTTTAATTATTGAATTAATTATTTTAATCATCTGTTATATGGCTGCGCTATTGGTATCACTGACTGGAAAACAAGAAACGTCGCGCGCAGCCATAACAGCTGATTAAAATAATTAAAAAATAACTGTATCTTTTAAATAAACAATTGTTTTTACTTAAAAAATGGTTTTTTGGACCAACAAATAGCGTTATATTAAAAGTTTCATTTAAATTGGTGAGGTTACTCCAAAAAGTGTTAAAATTACCTAACTTTTGGAATAGCTTAAATCAAATTATTATTTAACTTAATTGTTGTTTAGCTGAATTTTTTATTCAATCAAATTTTTATTTAGCTGAATTTTTCAATCGAACAATCTAACCAAATTCTTATTTAATTAAAATTTTTATTCAATCGAACTGTTATTTCATTTGAATACTATTTAGCCGAATTGTTATTTTATTGAAATTTTAATCAACTGTATTTTTATTTAACTAAATTCTAATTTAATAAAATTGTTATTCAGCCAACTTATTGTTATTTAACCGTATTCTTAATATTTAACTTCTAATTCTTGTTTGTTACAATTTTTTTATTCGTATTGATATTTAACCGAATTCTTATTTCATCAAAGTTTCATTTAACCGATTCGTTATTTAACTTAGTAAATTATTTTACCAAATTTTATGTAAACTAAATAATTATATTTAATCGAATTCGTATTTTTAGATTTGGTAAAATTTCTTTCTACAAATAATTATAAATTTTCCATATATTATGTGTAACTATATAAAGTATTTTAACTCGAATGATTTTAAAAATTCTCGTTAGACAAAAATTGTCAAAATATATATATATATATATATATATATATATATATATATATATATATATATATTCCATTCCCCCTATAAATATAGAGAAATATTTTACTGATCACGTCAGGGACCAGGATTCTCTCTCATTTCTTTGCTCGCGCGTGGTCTAGTCATTTTTTTTTTTCTTTTTTATTTCATCATCAACATCATATCATATCCCAATGGAAAAAGAAACTCTCTCAAGTTTTTCTCTTCATCTCTCGTTCAAAACGATCATTTATAAAAGCATATAATAGTTTCCTTGAATTCTTTACCAAGCTTAGTCAATTCCCACCGTCAATGGAAGTAGGTGTACTATATATATATATATTTTTCGATCCTTTTATGAATCTCTCTTTGGAGAAAGAAATGGGTAACGGTGTCAGCCGTTTTGCAGTAAAAAAAAAAGAGACAAACAAAAAAAAATTCTCTTCATTACAATCTAGATCTTGGGGAAAAAAACGCTTTAATATTGCCCAACATTATATATAGGCAGATATATATATAAAATTCGTGAAAAAATTATGTGGTTTTAAATTATAACTTTTTAACTAAACAGAATTAAATATATTTTTGAAAAATTATTTGATTTTCCTGTGTGTTTAAAAATTTATGAGGCATTTTATTTTAAAGGACTTTTATAAAGTTGAATTTTTACATAGAACAAAAATGAATTTTCAGACTGAAAAATTTTTATTTAACTGAATTTTTCTTTAAAAGAGAATTTCTAGGTAACTGAATTTTTAAACGACATAATTTCTATTTTATAGAATCTTTATTTTTTGAAAAAGTAATTGAATTCACGATTTTTCATTAAACTGAATTTCTGAATAGAATTCTTGACTCAAATTTTAATTAAACTGAATAGTTATTTAGTTGAGTTTTAATTCTACACGGAGAAAAATGGAAAAACGAATAAAGTAACTTTTGTTATACTTTAAAAGTAAAACCTGAATTGTCGGCAGTTTCTGCACATTTCTGTCAATTTTTACTCCAGAAATAGTAAAATTTACTTCTGAAATAGTAAAAATTATTCCAAAATTAGTAAATTTTACTATTTCTGGAGTAAAAATTGACAGAAATTCTGAGAAACTTCGTACAGTTCCGGTTTTACTTTTAAGTAAAAAATTTGCAGAAATATTATAATGATAACCGTAAAATAAAAAAATATTTGAAAAACTTATTTTCTCTTTTTTCTGATTAACCCAAAAGTTATTTACAACAAATTCCTTCTTTTTTTTCTTTTTCTTCTTTCTCGAAAGGAAATAAATTGAATTCTATATAAAAAAAAGTCGCGAGTCATGTATATATATTTAAAGATTAATATAATACAAAGAGAAAGAAATAAAGGAATGTACATCCTCGCAAAGTACAGAATTAAATTTGGCTAATTGAGAACCGGAAGGTCGGGTAGATAAAAAAAAATAAAAAAAAAATAGAAAATGAAATAATCAACTACTTGAATGATATTATTAATGATGTATTATTAATTTTTTTTTTGTCTTTCTTTTTTCTTGCGTAGAGGGCAGACAATAGCGAGGAAATGGGGTTGAGGCGTCGACGCAATAAATTAAGGTTCAGGTCGGCAAAGTGATTGTTTAATGCTCAGGACAAAGAGGCGAGAAAATGATGACTGCCATGGCCCGGTTGCCTTGCAAGCAAACCTCGCCGTCTCAACAACCAAAGCTCAACAATTTTAATAACAACAGAGGCTACTGGGATATGCAACCTCAACAACAAGTTGTTGCTGCTGCACCACCACCCTACGTCAGGAATCATCATCGTCAACATGATTATTCAGGTAAATTGATTTGAGATTTTATAAAAATATGCTCTGTTATTAAAGTAATATAAAAATTTCAAAATGAAAAAATATATATACATACTTAAATGCCCAAAGTGCTTATCACATAAAGGCCATTCGGTCTTAGACACCGAGCCGTGACAATGCTGTGCTTACAAGGATGCGAATCATCAAAAAAAGGTGTATCGCGATTAATGATCATTTACATACATTCATATACAACGAATCTTCTAAATATATAACATTTCAATACTGCCTTACAGATTAAAAAGATCCCAAGTCACATTGTCGCTTAGGTCGTCATTACTATACTATAAACATGAGAATATCAACCTAAGCGACAATGTTGCATATATGTCGTTGTGATTTTTGAGACGCATTAAAATTCCCAATAGTTAATATTTCAGAAATTCCAATCGACAGAAATTTATGTAACAGAAATTTCATTTCACAGAATTTCCGTTAAACTGGTGTATTATAGGTAACAGATTTTTATTTGGACAGAACTTTGGACAAAATTTTCATCCAACAGAAATGCCTCCTAACAGAATTCTCACCCAACAGAATTTTCGAGCAGAATATGAGTGAACAGAATTTTTATTGGACGGAATCTCGTTCTAGAAGAAGCAAGAAGTTTCGAATAGCAGACCTTCTATTAGATAGAACTTTGATTCGATTGAATTTTCATCTAACAGAATTATCACTTAACAGAAATCTCAGTTTTCTGTCAAACGAAAATTCTGTCAGGTGAGATTTCTGTTAGATGTAAATTCTGCCAAATCAAAATTTTTGTCCAATAGAAGGTTTGCTATTCGAAACTTCTTCTAGACCGAGATTCTGTCCAATAAAAATTCTACTACACTTATATTCTATTAAATAAAAATTCTGTTATGTGAGAATAATTCTATCAAATAAAATTTCTGTAATGAAAAACAATGAAAAGCATCATCCGGAAATATGATCAAAGGGCAAAATGTCGTTAATTCCGGAATGATAATTTTGTGCGGTGCGAGTTATGAAACTTTGGAAAAAATGGATATTTATTCCTTATGTTTACAAACAAGTGCATTGTGTTCAAAACTGCTTACGATTACAAGTGCTTTTTTAATTAACAAAATAAATAATGACATCAAAAATAAAAATTTGACTTGTTCCTGTAAAGTGGGAGAGAGCCAATCGTATAAAAACGTTTTAGTTGTAAAGGGATAGGGATTCTGTAGTATAGGTAAACATCAGAAATCATTTTAGTTTTGTTATGAAGTATAAAGAAAACGTTATATTTTTAGTCATTTTTAGGACTCTTTAAAATACAATTCCAGATTTTTAAAATTAATCCCTTGTACAAAAAATAACTATTTCCAAATTGTAAACAAGTATTTTTGTGAAAATTTAAATATTCGCTTGGTTATTTCTACTAATTGGCACAATTGGGAAGAAACGACATGTCAAAATGAAATGATAAAAATATAAAGCACAGTTGTATTTGATGATGTTTCAAGACCAAAAATCCGTTCTATTTAAAATCCTAGCTGATTCTTTTTTCGAATTATTATAAAAATACGGTTTTAAAAAGATTATGCAATAAAATACAATATTTAATAGCTTAATAATATGCATATTATTTTTATTTTATATTTTATTTATAAATGTAACATTATATATAGTGACAATTCATAACAGTTAAATCTTACATTAATATTTATTTCATGTATGCTTAAAAGAAAACTCAACGCGACAGCTTCTTTTTACTTTGTTCCATATAAGCAAGAGAACTTCAAGTGAATTGATTTTAGAACGTTTCCAAAAGTCGAGAAATACTATACATGCACAGGTTTGACAGCTTGTTCAGACCGTATTCATAAACCGTCACTGCTTAAACATCAAGACATTGCTTCAAGTATTTCGTAAGTGCAGGAATTTTTTAAATTTTGGAAACGCCAATACTTTGCAAAACTTTTACAAGTTCATCCATATTTTTATCCAAATCATTTTTTTGATTCTTGACAGAAAAATTATTATTGACAATTTTATTCATTGCTGTAATAATTTTTTTTGTAGAATCAGGAAAATGATTTGGATAAAAATATATATAAATTTGTAAAAATTTGACAAAGTATTGACGTTTCCGAAACTTTAAAAATCCATTAGACAATGACGGTTTAGGACTATGGTCTGAACAAGTTCACTTGATGATCCTGCTTATGGAACAAAATTAAAAAAGCGGTCGTTGAGTTTTCTTTAAGAAACGGAAAATTCAGATTAGAAGCAAAACAAAAGTGTTTTTGAATTTTGTTTTGATTTCGTTAAAGTCTCTCTGTTATTAAGATATTAAATGTTGTTTTTTGTTGCACAATCTCCTTAAAACTGTATTTTTATAATAATTCGAAAGCAGGAACAGCTAGGATTTTAAATACAACGGATTTTTCGTCTTAAAACTTAACTAAATACACTGTAAAACGAGAGGTATTAATTTAATACCAACTTTAGGCACTAAATTGCCTTTTGGTTCTATTTTAATACCTAAAAATTGATACTATTTTAGTACCTTCTTTTTACAGTGTACAAATGTGCTTTACATTTTTGACGCAATTTTAATTCGACTTGTTATAAGGTTCCACAGAAAATTAAAAGGCATTAAAATAAGCTGCAACGCTTATTATTTTAATCCAATTTTGCTTATTTTAATCCATTTTGGTATTAAAATAAGCAAAATTGCATTATAATGATAAGCATTGCAGCTTATTTTAATACCTTATAATTTTCTGTGCTAACATTATCAGAATAGACTCCTTTGTTGTTGAAATCAGAATTCAATTTCGTTCCCGCACTTTGTCGTTTTGGTGGTTGGAAATATATATTTTAATTATCTCCATATATGTGAAATGAATTGAATGAAATTTTTATATCCATTCCTTGTCCAACTATTGATTGCCAATAGTGGACCACATTTTATAAAATTATAAGATGCGATATTGCCATTAATAGGCATCCAATATTGTTTGTGAACTTCAGCAAAAATAATGATTAGTTCGTTTTGCTATCTGGGTTTATATACTTCGGCTTATTATGTGCATAATTTTCTCCCCCTAAAGTTTACCATACACTTCATCTTTAATTGAAAACATGAAACTTCTCAAAATAATTAACAATATATAGAAAAAAACGAACCAAACAAACATTAATCAACAAATTCAACTTGATATTATACATATAATAACGACTCTTATAATTAACTCCTGTAAAATTGCGCAGGTGAATCATTAAAGTCAAGTATAAGTAACGTAATTAAGAATTCTTTGACTACCATCATCATTTCTTCATTCCCTTATAATTGATAATGACAAAATGACGTAATTCAAGGACTAAAACAAAAAATGAAAGAGGGAAACCGTGAGCGATAAAATAATTATTATTGAAGCAGCTGTGAAAACAGAGCTGGGCAAATAACACTTTTTAAGGAAGCCTCTCTCTCTCTCTCCCTCTCGCATCTTATCCTTTTTTGATGTCGTACATCGTTGTTATAAATGTCGTGAGATGCGATAAGTTCGTAGAACTATGCTGTACTTGTTAACGCATTGTTTACACGCGTTCACATTTAAAATTACAGAAAACATATTTCTCTCTATCTCTCTCGCTCTCACTCTCACTCTCCAAGTTTTAAGTAAATTCGTTTAAAATTTATTATATAGTTAAGATTTGAATAAAATTTAGTTAAGGACAGAAATGAGCGCAGACCTCAAGTAAAAAAAATTTATTTGACATTTAAAAAATTAAAATATTAATAATATCTATCGGAAGAATAGATATTAAGTTTTAAGAAAAAAATTTAAAACTTACAAAAATTATTTATTTACATATATTTTGCATATAATCAAAATTTTTTTTATATCGGTTATTTAAAATTTTTTTAAAATGATTCGATTTAAATGAATCATGGCTTATTTTCTTCAGAAAACAATTCTTAACATCTTCACCACAGGGATTTTTAAACAAAAGCATCATTTTTAAAAATATTATTTGTTTAAGAAATAATTTTCTCTATTCATGAACAAATAACCTATTTTAAAAAACGGTGCATTTGTTTAAAAATCTCGGTGATGAAGATGTTAAGAATTATTTTCTAAAAAAAATAAGTTGCATGATTCATTTTTAGAATCATTTTAAAAAAATTTTTAAAATCGAAACAAAAGAAATTTTGATCGTAGGTAAAATATATAATTAAATAATTTTTGTAAGTTTTAAAGGGAAAAAATATTTACCTAGAACAGCGAAAGGTTTCACTATAGAATAGCAAAATTTTTAATAGTATTAGTTTTAGTTTTTTAATTGTTTTCCCCAATTTAGTGAAAGTTTTCGCTATTTTTTTCCGTACAAATTTTATCTTAATATTTAGTATCTGTTAAATGTCAAATAAATATTTTAAATCAAACTTTTTTCTAAATGAAAATTTTACTATAAGCAAATTCTACTTAAAGTTATTCAGCTAAATGAACACCCAGAGAAAAGATTTCTTTGATTTAAAGAAACCAATTTCTTTGACTTGTTTTCTTTCATTCATAGTAAAATTTTCTTTGCAACAAAAAAGCTTTTTAGTTTCAAAGAAATTTGTTCATTAAATCAAAGAAATTCTAGCATTGATATATAGGGTCAAAGAAACATTTATTTGAATTAAATAACAAGTTTCTTTGAAACGAAGATAATTTTTTTGGATCAAAGATAATTTGTTTAAAGCAAATAAATTTTCTTTGAATCAAAAAAAAAAATTTTTTAAAAAAATTGATTTCTTTGAAGAAATTTTTTTTCTAGGTGAATTTTGTTAAATAAAATTTCGGCTAAATGAAAATTCTACTAAAAGCAAATTCGGCTAAAAAATAATCGTCTGAGAAAAAATTCTCAATCTAAAAATTCTATAAATATACATATTCGGTTCAATAAATATTACATAATACCTAAATAAAAAATTTTGTTCTATGATAATTCAATTAAACGAAAATTCGGTTAAGTATATATACTTCATTTTATTAATATTTAACGAAATTTTCAGATAACCGCGCCACCTAACCCCGAATGTACTTTTGAAATATTTATTAATTTTTTATAAAAACTGTTAATATAAATGAAAAAAATTTTTTTGTTTCTTAATAACAAATGTATAGAGGTCAAAACTTAATATTTGAGCTCTTCTAAAATGAATTTTTTAAAGAGATATCACAAAAAAATGAAGAGGTTAAAAAATTACTTTGGAGTGCCAAAATCAGTTATTTTAAGGCCATGTGGGAAATACCCACGTGACCCCCATGCAAAAAACATGGTATCGTATTACCAAGTATTCTCTGAAATGGTAAAGAATTTTTGGTTGAAATTTGTAAAATATGATAGAGAATAGCATTCAGAATGGCGCTGTTCTCGGTTTGAAGCAAAATTTTGCGTTTAAGTATTAAAAATAAAAGTTTGAAAATTCCCATTTTTGAACAAAAGTTGAACTCAACAAGGCGGGGGTACACACAGACGTTGCGTGAATGTATCAGTGGTCCAGGGAACTAGCGCCAATTCGAGTTAGTGGCCGCTCAAAGAAATAAAAAAAACCTATTAACTCCAGTATTAATTACTTCTTTTAAATTATTTCGCATT
Organism: Leptopilina boulardi; assembly: GCF_019393585.1. NCBI lineage: Eukaryota > Metazoa > Arthropoda > Insecta > Hymenoptera > Figitidae > Leptopilina > Leptopilina boulardi. The sequence continues at coordinate 2,604,479 of NW_026137881.1, read as the reverse complement.
CAATTATAGTAAATAAGTAGAACAGCCCAATTCCTTCAACCCTGTTTTATCATTCCTCAAAATTTCAACCCGAAATTTCTTCTTATTTCTGAGAATACTTGGAACTACCAAAAAGTGTCTTTGTCTCACATGGCCTTAATCTATACTCCACAATAATTAATGAATATTAATGAAATTTTGTACAAACTTACAGTTCATCAAGTACTTTAAGCAGAATAAAGAGAAAAATTAATGTAACTTAACACTTTTAAATAAACTCAAGTGCGCCAAGCAACCCCTGCGCCAAACAGCCCCGGTATCCCCTATACCAAAAGGTACAAAAAAATATATTTAAAAAAAAATTTATCATAAAATAGGAGCATTCTCTTCTATATATATGACCTTTTTGGAGGTTCAAAATAGGCGAACCATGGCTATAGAGCCAAAAAAGAACCTGGAATAAAAATTTTATTTTAAAAATACCGCTTTTTCGGAAAATAGCGATTATATTAAGTATTTAAATTTGTATGCGAAAGATATCACAGAAAATTAAAAGGCATTAAAATAAGCTGCAACGTTTATTATTTTAATCCAATTTTGCTTATTTTACTACCAAAATGGATTAAAATAAGCAAAATTGGATTAAAATAATAAGCGTTGCAGCTTATTTTAATGCCTTTTAATTTTCTGTGATACCTTTCGTTGGAAAATAAAAAAACGAATAAAGTAACTTTTATAGGGTCAGTCGGGGTAAATCCGAACGGGGGGTAAATCCGAACGCTAATTATTTCAGCTTAATTAAAATTTTTAAAAATAAGTTCGATATGAGAATTTTTACCTCAGATCCTCTTGAAGAGATTCTAAGTATTATCCCATTTTTTGTTTGTTAATTAGCAACAGCATAAACAAAGATAACAAGTATTGCAAAAAAGATTGAAAATCAAAGATGACACTCTTTCAGTATTTTGTCTCGTATTTGAAGAAAAAGAAGCTAAAAATTCATTTTATTATTTATAATTGTTTGTTATGAATACTAGAACAGAAACTATATTTGATTTTTGCCTTCTGTAAAATTTTATTAATAATATCAGACCGTTCGTATTTACCCAAGAAAATTGGAAAACTGGGGTAAATCCGAACGGTATTTTTAATAATTTTTTTTTACATCAAAGCCACACAAAATTGTTTTTATTTGATTACACTATTATTTTAACATTATATAAAAGTACATAGAAAAAAGTTTTTCTTTCTATACGTATCCTCGTTAGTAATTAATAAGCAGAAACTTAATCTCTGTTCTCTCGAAGGAGTGTTTCAATTTTTTTGCCAAATGGTTTGTTGAAAAAAGTTTTTCAGGATCTTAATAAAATTTGGTATTCTACGGTTTTTGGGGTCGCTAATTACCAATTTGAAGTCAGTTTTTCAAAATTCAAAATGGCGGACGAGAATTAAAAAATTCATTGGATTCGCTCGAAAATTGTTACTCGGGGGGTTTCAGGGTTAGCAAATTTGATCATTTTTAAAAATAAGTTTTAGGAAAGTACGCCATTTTGAATTTAAAAAATTTGACTTTTATTTTTGTATTTACATTCAATCACTCCAAAATACTTTCTGTACCAAGTTTTGCAAAAATCCGTTATGATTTGATAAAGTTATTGAAGGTTTTAATTGTGTAATGCATTTTAATTTTTAACCTGTTTGATTTTTGTATTTATATATGATGCATTATTACATAATAGGTTTATTATCGTATTTTTTTTGAGTTTTTATATAAGTTTAACAATTGCAATACTTTAAATTTATTTTCCCTAAGATTTTTCTGAAATACAGTGGCGTTCGTATTTACCCCCATATTTTAGGAAAGTTGCAAAGTATTGAGGTAAATACGAACGCTAAGTTTCCTGCGATTGTAATTTATCAAAAATTTTTTCTACCCCATAAAATTGTTCTATGGAAGTAAAGTAACAACTTCATGCACCAGAATACCGGAAGTATTTTTTTTTAAAGAAAAAACTTATGTTATTGTTGAAACTTACTAAAAGCGTTCGGATTTACCCCGGTTGACCCTAATACTACTTTAAAAGTAAAACCGGAAGTTTCCGCAGTTTCTGTCAATCTTTACTCCAGAAATAGTAAAATTTACTCCGAAAATAGTAAAAATTATTACGTAAAAATTGACAGAAATGCGCAGAAACTGCGGACGCAGTTATTACGGTTTTACTTTTAAAGTAGTTAGAGTTACTTTATGCGTTTTTCCATTTTTCTCCGTGTATACTCGCCATTTTCCAAAAAAGGGGTATTTTCAAAACTTCCTACGTGATCTACTATAGTTTATGATGATGATATAATTTCGACATTATAAAATTCAATTAAAAATATAGAAATTCGATATTATAAATATCGATAAATTGCAAAATCGGATCAATGAGTTTTATTTTAGGGTATAAAAGAGAGACAGAAAGAAAGAGAAATATGTGACTCGTGACCAGGAGGGCGTTAATGATAGACAACATCTGCTTCATGTATATACATACTATCTTTTCTTTTCCCTCCTTTTTTTTATTCATCTTTTTGTTCGATTTTCTTGGCTCGAGAGTGCCCGTTGATTGATGATCCGCAATGGCTAAGAGTTTTTTCTTACAAACACCACTTGAGTGATACTAGAACGATAAGAACACACAAACATATATATATATATATATATATATATATAAAATAAAAGAAGCAGGTCAACAAAAAGATGATATTTCGAAAGCTGCGCTTGAGAATATCATTTACATTTTTCTAAATACATTATTATGATATCATATAATTTTTACAGCATCAAGTTGAATTTTTATCTCGAATCATTTTTACATTGATTTTTAACGGAAATTTATAAATTTTTCAGAGAAAAAATTTTTCTTTTATATCTATATATTTGTATACATATATTATATATAGACATAATAGTCTGACTCTCTGAGGGTATGACCGTGTTTCCTCCAATTAAGGTTGTTGGAGCATTAACCTCCAAGAGTTATATTCTATTACTCAAATTTCAATTTCCTGGATAAATATACGAATTGAATTCTTTTTTTTTATTTATTTTTTTTCTATTATTTTATTTAATTAATTTAGTATACACCATGATTGTTTTTGAAAGTTATGTTTCTTAAATATTATTTTTTATTATAAATATTTATTATTTTTATTCAAAACTTTTAGGATCCTATATTATTTATTTGAAACGATTTGAAAAATAAATTCCTTTTTCTTTCCCCTTTATGTATGTTTTGATATATACATATATTTATACAAAATACCACAATCGAGAGACAAATTAAGATAAGTGCTTTCAATCCTTGTAAAAATAAGGAAACAAAAGTCGAACTTATTTATATTATTCTTCTATGAGGAGGAAAAAGAAATCAAACTATTGCGGAAGCTGAAAAGTTTATTTTTTTTTTTGGATACGTTTGACTTCAAATGATTTCTGAAAACCAAAAACAAATACTTTCCTTTTTATTTAAAAACTGAATTTATTTGTTTAATTTAAAAAATGGCAATCGTATTAAATTTAAAAAAATTTATTTAAAAAAAAGCTTTTGCGGATACCTAACTTATTGTCTGGAAATGTAGAATAAATTTTTTTTTATTTATTAAAACGAGGCGTCTTTCAACTATTTTTGTAGATATATAAGAGGTTCTAAGAAAAGAAGTATACTATTGTAAGAATATATAGCTTTGGGAAGTAGAGTAATTCCTTTGATATAAGTGTATTGTTACTTACAGTTTGGCACATGAGAGTATCGAGCGACACAAAACTTGTCTAGGAAAACACATGAACACACACACACACACACACACGTACGAGGTTATACGTATTTAAAATCGATCCTAAAATAATAATTGTTTTTTTGTAAAAAAAAATATTTATTTTTGCATGGCGACTCATGAATATTCCCTATAAAAATCAATATATGTTTCGAAATTCGCAAATATGGTTTATATAAAATATAAAAAAGAGAAAAAAAAATTTTTTAAACAAATTATTTAAACAAAAAAAGATCCTCAGGCCTACTCTAAAAAATTTTGCAATTTAGGGTTAAGGATCAAAGAAACATTTATTTGAATTAAATAAAAAATTTCTTTTAAACGAAGATAATTATTTTTTGAATCAAAAATAATTTATTTAAAACAAATAAATTTTCTTTGTAAAAATTTGAAAATTTGAAAAATTTGTCAAAGAAATCTTTTTTCTGGATGGTACATTCGGCTAAAAGTATCCTATAAGTTAGACGACAAAAAAAAGTTTTTTTTACCAAAGTTATAGAAACTTGAAGTAGTAAGTATAATAGCTCCGCGTTTGGGGCTATTATACTCAGAAAAGTTTGTTTATTTATAAAATATCCTTAACATTTTTTTATACAGATTTAGGTATATGAAATCTTTTCTGCAGATAGTCTAGATTAGGATAAAGAAATAGAAAATCTAAAAAAAAAATTTCATAACAATTGTTTAACAAATTTGAAAGTTGAATATTGAAATTTTACGAAAATCTAAATCTAAATTAACATTTTTTAAGTTAAATAAACAACTCAATATATAGTTTCTAACAAACTTTTTAAGTTATTTTATGAAGAAAAAGTTATAAAATTAACATGAAAAACAAAATAAATATTAATGAAAGTTATTTTTTTGAGGTTATGTTGTACCTTATGGGCCATTCAAGTATTACGTAAGCATATTTTCAAAGGTTTTGGATCCCTTCCCCTCCAAAATAAGCATATTGTAATGAAAAAAATTAGAATTTTGTATGGTGATTGCAACAATTTTTTTTTCTACTTTTACGACTTTTTGAATTTTTTTCTACTTTCTGTTAAAAAATTAAGTAGTAACATTTAGCACCCTCTATAATAAAACTATCAAACAATATATTTACACCAAAAGTCAAATTTAAATATTTCATTAGGTATAAATATTTTATTAATTAAAAACTGACGCTGAGTATAATAGCCCCTGGGTGATTATAATAGCCCTGGTTGACGGTATGTAAAAACAAAAAAAAAAATGTAAAAAAAAACCTGCCGAAAGTTACAAAAAATAATTAATTTGTTTATAAAAATCGCTATTTTTTATAGAAAAATTCAAATCTTTTTTTTATTAAAATATTTTGAAAGTCTATGAAAAACTGAAACTTTTTTCTATTGGCAAAAATTCCTAAATTCGATACTTTTTAAAATTAGATGTCATTGAAATTAGATCTCTACTTTTAAAAAACCTCAATAAAATCTAGATTTTTAAAATTTTATAACTTAAAAATTTGGGCACTTATACTATTTTTTTCTGCAAAGAACGAAATAAAAATATATTTATCCGAATTTAAAATGTCATAGTTAGATTTCACGTAGAATGTACATATATATATATATCATAACGATATACAATGAATTAAGTTTAGAAAAACAAAAAGCATAAAGTGCACGAGTTACCGTTATAAAGTTTTATCGTTTCTCATTAACATATATGTATTCGTGAACTTGATGTATATAATAATTATCATGTGATTCACGGAGTACATCTGCTTGACAATAACTCATTGACCAGACAATTAGCGAAACTGAAAATTATAAAATCTAAACGCGATATATTAGTCAAATACGATGATTTATAATTGAACGCGATAATGTAACAGTTGCGAGGCGGACAAACAATATATAAAATTATAGATAATCGCTAATCTGCATCTATTTTGTTTAATTAATTCCATTCTAATGATCCTTATTATATCTACAATTACATACTTATATGTCGGGTACATTTTTAAATTGATTTAATGATGTTCATTGTCTTTAACTCACTATAACAAAAATTATTTGAAATTATATAGAAAATTAGAAAAAACTAAATTTTAATTTTTAAATGTCAGAATTTGCAATTGACCGAATTTTGATTTATGAATTCTTAAAGCACCGAATTTTCATTTGACCGAAATTGCAACTGACCGAACAAACATAACCTATACAAAAAGATTTTGGCGCGATTTTGAAAATTACCCAATAAGAAATTATGAAGAAAATTGTCAACTTTTAAATTTGTTTTTTTAAAACTTAATCTTTTTTACCTCCCTGAAGTCGGCTTCGACGCTCAGCGCCGAAAATTGTTTTTCGCAGAATCAAAAATTTCAAATTATTTTTTTTTAATTTTTCAATTCAAATAATACCTTGAAAAATACTTCTCAAGGCATTGTGTGGACCAAAAATCTTTTTAAAAAATGTTTTGATATTTTTGATTCTGCGAAAAACAATTTTTGGCGCTTAGCGTCGAAGCCAACTTCAGGGAGGTTCTTTTTTTTTGCATCAAACATTTTTTTTATATATACATTTTTTGAGTTTTTGAATAATCTATCGTATGGATTTTCCAAAAATTTTAATTTTTTAATTTTCAATAATTTAAATTAATTCTGGATTGTAAATAAAAAATAAAAAATTTTTTTTAATTCCTAATTTAAAAAATTAGCATATATCAACAACGTAAATTTTGAAGGGTTAAAATTTCACTCGTCCTTCCCTTTAAATAAAAAATTTTAAGTTATTAAAATTTATAGTTATAGTACAAAATGGCCCGGAGTCTTAGGGGGCCCGGCCGTTCTGGGTTTGAAAAAAAATTAAATATATACTAAATTTTATTTGAATTAACTGTGTGCGGATAAATATTGTATTATTATTGTATAAATATAAGTATGGTCCTGCGTTTTTAATTGGTTCGCAACAAGAGATGGGAAAGTAATTTACCTTATGTAATTTACATAGTTTGTTTACAGTAATTTACCTTCTATTTTATAACCCGAGATTTTTACAACAATGTATTTTTGATCGAGACAGGTAATTTACGTAAAATACGTGCATGCAATTTACATGAAAATTCTCCAGTGACGCGTCACTACCCATCTCTGGTTCGAAGTGTAGTCATCCAACCTTGCTTGCTGTCATTCTAGTAGCGGTATCACCTGTTTTTAATGTTCCAGATGAAGTAATGTTGTTAAATTTTTGCATTCATCTCAACAACAAAAAATTAGTGTTGTATGTTGGTTGCATATGGTACAAGAGGCAATGAAAACACATCGATTAATTAGTATTCTGGTGCGAAAACAATAAGAAATAATTAATCTTTGAACACAGTAACTTGTGTACTTGAATAATTTCCTATTTAACGTATTCAACGATTGAAATTTAGAATAGTTGACGTGATATAAAGAAAGAGATCTAAGAATTAAATCATTTTAATGTTATGTTTGTGATGATTTTACTTTTTGTGTATTTTCAATCCAAAACTTACAAACATAACCTTAAATTTTTTGCTTTTTACGTGCCTTTTTTTTATATCGCTCCACATATGTTAATCATAAAAATATTGTATTTAAAACGAAAAGTCTTGAAGCATTATAATTTAATTATAATGTATTTCAATTTACAAAATAAAAAAAGTTATATTAAAAACTTAAAGTCTAAAATAATTCAAATGAAATTAAAAAAAAATAATTTAAGCATTTCTCATCCTACTATATGGCCTGCCAATGTTGATTTTCCTGGAGCACGTGCCAGCTCTCCAAGACCCTACACTTTTTTAAAGAAAATATATTTATTCATTAAATATTTATTTTGTATCATAATAATCAAAATAAACATTTTACTTTCTAGAAAACTAACCTTAAAAAATTTGCTTTATTGATTATAAATTTTATAGATGTGAAAAAATTGTTAAATAATTATATTTTAAAAGCAACTTTTTTTGTGCATTAAATCTGAATAATAAAATTTGTGATAATATTAATAAATATCATGTTATCTAAATAGTAGTTTAAATATTTTTTATTTTATTAAAGAGTGTCGTTCACTGTTTTCATACCATACATTTTTAAATTAATATTATAAACTTTTTTAATTTTCAACTTATGTATAATAAATTTTAACTCAAATCTTTTATTTGAAATTTATTTTATAACTAAATATTTAATAAATTCCGATAAAATGTCATTTAAAATTAAAAGTATACCCAGGGTGTCGGTCACTGTATACCCTATAAATATTTATTTTGTATCATAAAAATTTCCATCAATTTCTTAATGTTAAAAAAAATTGTCTCAAAAATTTAACTGCATCTGTATACAAGCTTTATCTACTAATACACCAAATTTTATTAAAAAATTTTAATTCACTATATACGATATTATAATCTCTAACTTTATTAAATACTGCTAAAAATATAGAAATTTGATAATTTGAAATTCAATGCCACAAAAAATTGTAATATGTATAATTTCCGTGAGTATAATATTCATGCGTGTCCCTTTTCAACATTTTAAGTTTCATATATATATGTTTTTTGTTGAGCGTTCATAAAGTAGTGAAAACGTTTTAGCAAAAGTGATAATATACATATATACAAGCAGGATATCTGGTTACAGGAAGTAGATTATATATTCCATATTTGTATATATATGTATAATACTCATTTGTAGTACAGTATCACTTATAATAAGAATCTAGTTTCACGACATGCGTGTTTATAATATGTACATATATATATTTATGTTTATATTTATATATAGGTAAGAGGAAGAGTGCAGTTGAGTTGCTGCAGGAATCTAAGGCCTTCTACGTGAAGAGTGAGACTGTACTGGACCGGAAACAAGAGTTGAAGAACAGCGGTCACCTTCAGGTATCTCAGTTAACAGCTCCCGGTGCACCTCCGAGGCTTCTTAGAAAATGCGGAAATCCTGTTCCCGGTACCATTCAACAGACATCCCCACAACTGCCAGGTCCACTCTCCCCGCCTTGTTGTTGGGCCACGTGCCACGAACAGGATAAGCGTAAGTGACAACAACATATATATATATATATATATATATATATATATATATATATATATATATATATACAACAAACGGAATTAATTCATTTCCCGCAATGAAGACACACGAGACAGAGGTAGCAGAGAGAGAGAGAGAGAGAGAGAGAGGCGCATCTGCCCCGAGGACATAATGTGTGAATGTTCACTATGTGTATATTTTGCCCTCGGTTTAAGACCTTTTCATTGTGTCCAATAGAATTATATATATAGAGAGAGTGAAGTCAATGAAAATATTGCTCACCGGGTGCTTGACACAAAAAGCCGATTTGACTCTCGTGTGTGGTATTCTCCGAATTCAAAAGTAGAGAAAAATTCCTTAAATGTTATTTCGAATTTTTCTAGTCGGAGAATTTTTTTCGAATTGAATTATTTATTTAACAGAATTTTAATTTAGAAGTTTTAACGTGCAAAAAGTTAGCAACGCCATTTAGTTTAAAAGAAAAAAATTATTTTTGCAGGCCTTGGATTATATATGACTTTTTCTGACTTTTTTCGAAAATACACAAATACAAATTTCAACTCATCGAAATTAATGTTGTTAAGAGGTGTCAATTATTTTCTGGCTTTATATGGAATCTAAAATTATTATTGTGAATTGTCAAAATTTAAAAAAAAAAAATTTTTTTTCACCATTTTAGTATTTTTTAAAAATATTAAAATTTTTAAAAATCCATACAATTGATTGTTCAAAATCATCAAAAAAGAATACAAAAATATTACCGATCAAAAATAAATAAAAATTATAGAAAAAGTTGAATTTTTAATGAATAATTAATAAAATTTAAATCAAACATAATTGGTTGGGTTTGGGGTTAACAATTTTTTTTTTTAATGCTTTTAGAAACTGAAATCATATTTCACTATGAAAAATGAAAAAAAAGTAATTTTTACAATTTTTTTTTTTCATTTTTTAGAAATATTATTTTTCTAAAACTTGAATTTTTTCAAAATCCATATGATTGATTGTTCAGAATCATGAAAAAAGTGTATTAAAAAATCAGTAATAAAAAATAATAAAAAATGGCGACAGATGTTTAAATTTTTAGTTTTTGAACATTTAGAGCTTTATTTCAAAAATTATTAATTCCTTACTTGTATTCTTGAGTTGACAAGGAATAATAAAAAAAATAGAAACAATTTTAATTGTTATAAATAATGACCAGAAGCGCGAAAAAAAATTTAAATTTGGCGCTTTTAGAAAAAATCGAGTTTAGAAAAAAATTTTAGGGTGTTAGGAAACAATGGGAATTGTTAATAAAAAAAATTCTTAACATTTTTTATCTTACTTATTGTCAACTTAAGTTGATAAATATCGTATTCCGATCGTTTCCTAACACCCTAAATTCTTTTTTACACTCGATTTCTTAAAAAAAAAAAAAAAAACCCCAAAATTTTAAATTTTTCGTACGCTGCTGGGCATTGTTTATAAAAATAAAAATTGTTACTATTTTTTTTCTTTAACACTGTCATCTGTAGCTGATAAATATCGTTTCCCGATCGTTACCTATACCACCCTAAATCTTTTTCTACACTCGATTTTTTCGTTTTTTAGTTTTAAATTGTCTGGAATATTTAATACCTTTTTCAGCAACAGAAATCACTAAAAATTTCAATTAAAAATCACTTAAATTCAATTATTTTCAAAAGTTTCAATTTAAAACCTTCTATAAAATTTAATTATTTCTAAAAATTTCAACTGTAACTGTTCCAAAATTTAAGATAATTTTTTTGGACCAAATTTTAAAATTCAAAAAAGCATTTTTTTAATTAGAAATAATTTAAAAATTATTATTCTCCAAAAAGAGTAAAAAATTTGTCTGCTGAATAAATACAATTTAGCACAAAATTAATTTTTTAATATTTCTAGGTAAAAAAAATTTTTTTTTTTTTTGTATTTTTAAAATTGAATTACTTTCTAAAAATTAAATTTTTCTTAAATGTTATGATTATTTCTTTTTGTGCTCTAGTAGCACAATTCAGCAATTTTTTTTATAACTTTCACCGGAGCAATGATTTTTCTAATATTATTTAATTTGAATAAAAAATCCACTAAACAAAAAATAGAAACACTAAGTGGTAATTTTGTTAAACTAAAATTTGACCAAGGAAGAATTGAATAAACAATCGAAAGAAAAGTTAGTCTAACTATATTTTTGAATCTTTACATAAAATAACAAAAAATTAGTCTTTAAAACTGGTTGAGTGCAAATACGTATTTTTTTTATTTTTCATATAGATTTAAAAAAAAAAATGTTTGGAGCAAAAAAAATTTTTTTTAATGAAAATTTCCCTTGTAATATCCCATTTAGAATAGTTGATTATAAAAATATAAATATCATGAATAAATGTATAAAATGAATAAAGGAAAATGTGTCTATACTATATTTTTTGCATATAAATTTTTAGCTGACGGAGTACTAAGTCCTCAACGAACACTGCCACCTGCGCTGCCACCGAAGAGCCCTCGATTGGTACCGGCTCCTCAGCGTCGCACTATTTCCGGTCCGCCTAGTGGTACCGGAAGCGATCAACTTCAAACAAAATTGCGTAGACTACTTAACACCGATAGCAAGGAAAATGTATTTTTTCCCGATAATAACGATTATCATTCAACGCAAAATATTCAAACGAATGGAGGCTGTCGAGAGGATAAATTTAGATGTTCCCCCGGAAGTTTTTCACCCGGATGTCGAGATGAGGATCGTACCACGGTAAGCCGCACATACTTCATCTTGATATTTTATATAAGAGAAAAAAATTACCAATGGCAATCGATACAATCATTATCAGATAGAAATCGACCCCTCCTTGTGGCATTTTATATATACAGAGGGGTCGGATATTTTCTACGTGAATAATATGTCTAGTGAAGGGGAAAAAGAAAAATAGAAAATATATCGTCTTCTCAACTAGATGATATTCTTATATATATATAATCAAAATTCATCTTGGATATTAAAGGAGGGAGCCTTTTCAATATTTCATGGTTTCTCACCAGTCAATATTTTCAAGGATTTTTATTTCTTTAACAAATTTTTGAAATTTTTTTTTTATTTCTATTCGAATTTTTCTTTTAAAATAAATTATAGAGTTTCACTTTTAAATTCAGTTTTAAATTATTTTTTTAATTTAAAAATATGATATTTAAATCGAATTTTTTGCCATTTGAGTAAATTGGGATATAAAAATTTTAAATCGATGTTAAAAAAATTTTAACAAGTATTTTGAAAATTGTTTTTCAAACCAAACCACATTTCTATCCGTGCGTAAATTTTTATTTTTTATTTTACGAAGCTGAAGTACGCACCGTTGATGATTTTTAGAAAAATAATTTTTTAAAATGAAAAATTCTATAATTTTTCGCCTAAAAAAATATTTCTCGTAATTTTCATTAATCAAAAAATTATAGAATTTTTTATTTTAAAAAAATTATTTCTTAAAAAATCGTTTATCATAAACGTTGCGTACTTCAGCTTCGTTTTTTTTTTGATAAAAATTTGTGAGACTAGTAAATATTCCACATTTAAACTGTCAGAATTTTTTGAAATGAAATTTACAATGTCAAACCTGACGATTTTCTAATTTTTGTTGTTGCCTTATTTTTATTCAACAAAATTTTTAATTAACAGAAATTCTATTTAGGGGAGCGTGAGGTTAAGCGGCGCAGTCAACATTTCTCAAAAACAATAACATTTAATTGTTCATGACGTATGTCAATAGTTACACCACTTTAACCTTTATTTTTGGTGGCATAACATTTAGGATTTTAATAACTCATATAGACGCTTTAGAATAAATAATTTGTTTTCGACCTCTGGAAATTTAGTTTTTTGTTTTCATAAAATGGAAATTTTTTCTATAAATTTTTTGCATACTTATCTTAAACATAAGTATTTTTTAAAGTTAATATCCTTTACTTTTGTAAACAAAAAAAAAATTGTGATATTTTCCGTTTAGGAATTAAGTTATAATATTTTAAATAAAAAAAATGTACCTGGAGGCTACTAATTTTTTTCAGGTTCAAACAAAATTCATGACATATTTTTAATAATTAACTTAATTTTAATACTTCACTTAATTTTTTATTTAATTTAATATTTAAAATAAAAAACATTGAAAAAATTATTTACGTTTATTTACTTTTATTTGATACAACTAAAATACAAAAAAAAAAGCGAGTGCGACACTTCGTCCCACGCTCCTCCCCTAGCTGAATTTTTAATTTTTCAATTTCTTTTTCACCGAAACTCCATTTGACCGAATTTTTACTTATTGAAATTGTCATTAGAAAATAAAAATTTTTTAAAATGAAAATTCTATTAAACGTGAATTCAGGTACTGAAAGTATTATTAAAAAAAAAAAATATTAATATCAAATTTGACAATTTTTGTGAAAAATGTCAAACAAATTTTAAGAGGCTAAATATTGTAAAAAAGCAAAAAATTTAAAATTCTTGTATAAATATTATTTAATTAAAATAATTATAAAACTTGATAAACTGAATTTATCACTCGGTAAAATTTTGATAAAATATGAAAATTAATCAATCTCGTCGAGTCAATAAAGAACAGTGTTGTTTAATTATGTTTTGATAACTATACTATATATGTTATCTTCGCTTCAGAAAATAAAAAAATTATTATTAATAAAAAACTATTAAACAACAAACTGTAGAAATAAAATTTATAATTTTTATAAAATCATTAAAAACAAATTAAAAAATACTAATTACCATTGTCAGAAATTTTCAATAATACATGTAAAAAAAAAAATTATTTAAAAATACATTTTTGTCAAAGTCGAAAGTTCAGGTAAAAGAATTTAAATCATTCAAATTAGATAATTTTCTTTTTTTTAAACGTATAGACTAAATTAACTTTTAAATAATTACATATTAATTTTGTCATTTCATTATAATATTATTTTAAATTAGGTACTGATAATTATTGTGACTTAAGTACAATTATTGTCAGTTAATCATTGAGAGTCGTTCAATCGACTTGTCTGTACCATATTGATAGTATAATTTTTATCTATAAATTATTTTATTTGAACGACATCGATAAAAATAAGGTATTTATATATATATATATATTTTAGGTATAATATGTATAAAAAAATCTTGATATCTTTATAAATTTATAAATATTATTTAATTTATTAATTATTTAACATTTGTTAAAATGACGAGCAACCAAGATCTTGGAGATAGAATAATATTTATTAAATAAAACAGAATTAGTACAATAAGAATAGGAGATGTGTTTGGTACGAAGCTACCAAGCGAACTGAACGCTTTCGTTAAGCGTCAAGAAAGTTCTAGACCGGATGTTGTTTTAGGGGAAAATATAAGTTACGTATTTCCGATCGCGCGTAATTCAAAAATACAAATAAAGTTTAAACGTGTAACTCGTAAAGCAATATAATATTTAATTCTAACACACCCCCTCGAGTTAACAGGTCTTAAAATTGAATGAAAATACACTTTTGCACGTAGTAAGAAAATTATTAACACAAAAGCTAAAAATTGAAACTTCACATTAAATGTCCATACAAGAGAGTCCAGAGGATTTTACACAGAACACGTGTTTCACTTTTGAAAGTCCTTTTGTCAAAAAGTCTGCCACTTGTTGTTCCGTAGAGATATGTCCAATTTTAAATAAATTCTCTTTTAACACATCGCGAACGAAATGGTGTCGTATATCGATATGTTTTGTTCTCGCGTGGTACGTCGGGTTCCCTGCTAACGCGAGACAGCTCCTGTTGTCACAAAGGATGGTCAAGTCAGCAAGGTCATTGAATCCGAGTTCTCGAGTCAATCGCTGGAGGTATATGGCTTCCTTGGCGCATTCGGTTAACGCCATGTACTCCGCCTCCGTCGTCGAGAGTGCCACTGTCCTCTGCTTCCGTGAATCCCAGGAAATTGGACCTCCGCTCATCAAGAAAATGAATCCCGATTGAGATCTCCGATCATCGAGGCATCCTCCCCAGTCGGCGTCCACAAAACCTCGGATCGGCCTGGAGTCCTTTTTGTAAACAAGTCCCATGTTGATCGTTCCCTTTAAATAGCGAAGGATGCGTTTCGCGGCTTTCCAGTGCTCAAATCCGTAATTGTTATTAAATTGAGCCAGGGCACTTACCGCGAATGAAATGTCCGGTCGAGTTGTCACTGATAAATAGGTCAGTGCTCCTATCAGTTCGCGATAGGGCAATTTTTCTTCCTCGGTGGTGATGTCGTCTCTTTTTGTGAGTTTGTTGCTCGGGTCCATTGGAGTTGACACCGGTTTGCTGTCGGCCATACCGAATCGTTGAAGGATTTCTTGAATGTACCCTTGTTGGTGCATGGTGACTTTTCCTTCCTCTTGGTGGAACTCCACTCCCAAACAGTACGATGCACTGCCAAGGTCTTTAACCTCGAATTCTTCGGCCAATCTGTTGCAAATTTTGTCGATTGTTTTCGTTTTCTGGGAGGCAATTAAAAAATCGTCTACGTAAACCGCAACCAAAGTGACGTCCTCTCCTTCTCCGATTTGAAAAAGACAAGGGTCGGAATTCGTTGGTATCGCGCCCATTTTCCGTAGAGTCTTCTCGAGTTTCGTGTACCAAGCTCTCCCGGCCTGTTTGAGCCCATAGAGTGATTTCTTGAGTAGGAGAACCTTGTCGCCGTTTCTGAAATCATGCAGCATTTTTTCTGCTTTTCTCGAAATTTCGCTATTTCCCTCGAAATCGATTAATTTTTCCAGGAAATCCTCGAAGTGTTTTGGTGCCTCCATGTGGATCTCCTCGTCCAGTGTTCCGTTCAACCACGCTCTGCTACCATGTTGCCTATTGTTGATTTATCGTGTTGTCGATCGGCCAAAATCCATGTTTCGTTTTTTAGAATTGATTTCATTTCGTCAGAAATAGCATGATTCCATTCCTCGACGTCTGGACTCGTCATCGCCTCCTTCATTGGTATTTCTGATAGAAAGCTACACTCCGTGGTTCCAATCATCCCGTCTGGATTTTCGTTTCCAACTTCTTCTTGTAATTTTCGAGTGTTACTTCGGAGACCGGTTCTTGTTCCGATGTTTGGAGTGTCTGTCTGTTTCTTTCCGCTTCCCTTAGGGCGTCCTGGTTTCCTCGCGATGTTTTCTAGTGCCACGATTTGAATTTCCCTGTCCGGATTGATGACGTCGTTGATTTGGTTGTCGAATCCCAGAAAATCGCCATCATCGTCGTCTTCCTCGTCATCGCTCAAATCGTCTGGGGTTTCCTCGTGAATTTTGTGTTCGATATCAGCGGATCGACGTTCATCCTTCAATTCATCGTTGTTTCTCGGAATCGTTGTTTCGATATTTTCGATTTTCCTTGGGTTTGACATTTCCTCTTCGAAAAATTTGACGTCGCGACTGATGATCACTTTCTTTTTCTCATGAGACCAAATTCGGTACGCCTTGGACTCTTCTGAATATCCGAGAAAAATTCCGCTTTGACCACGCTGATCCAACTTCCCTCTTCCTGGGTTTCGATCCAAGTAATACACTTTACACCCGAAAACTTTCAAGTGTGAAATGTCCGGTGCCGTCCCTGTCCACATTTCGAAGGGGGTTTTTCCGTCGAGTGATTTGGCTGGTAAGCGATTTCGAAGATGGTTGGCGGTGTTGACCGTTTCTGCCCAGTAATGTTTTGGTAAATTCGCTTCCATTAAAAGGCATCTTGCTGTGTCCAACAATGTCCGGTTCTTGCGTTCGGCCGTCCCATTTTGTTCCGGGTTGTGTGCGACCGTCAACCTTCGAGTAATGCCTCGCTGTTTCAAATACGCATCGAAATCGTTATTCACATATTCGCGACCGTTGTCCGATTGTAAAATTTTCACGCACTTGCCGCGTTGTTTTTCGAAGAGTGCTATCACTTCTTTTGTCGCAGAGAGGGCTTCACTTTTTGATTTTAAAAACCGAACCTCACACCACTTCGAATTGTCATCGATGAATTGGATGAAGTACCTGGCGCCTCCCAATGATGTAGTGCTGAAAGGGCCCCATACGTCTGTATGAATTATTTCCAGAAGTTCCGATTTCCTACTAGAATCCTTCGGAAAAGGTGTTCTGCACATTTTTCCCTTTAAGCAAACATCACAATCGAGATTTTTCGAGGTTTCCGCGATTTCCACCCCCTTCACTGCACCACTCTTCACAGCGCCTTGAACATTCGTTGCACTTGCGTGACCGAATCTCTTGTGTAAAAGTTCAAGAGATATTTTGCCCTGTTTCGAATTTTGAGTCGCACACGCACTTTCACGGTTTTCTGGGATGTAGTATAAGTCCCCTATTCTATCGGCACTGAGTTTCACATTTCCTTCCGAATCAGATATTTCCGCTTGATTTTTGGTGAACAACACATTATAGCCCCGATCCGTAATCTTCGATACCGACAGAAGATTTGTTCTCAAGTCCGGCACATGAGAAGCATCAGCGAGCGAAATATTTTTCACGTCATCCCGCACTTTTGTTGTAAACTGTACAACTCCTTTTCCGATAATTTGCGATGTCGAACTGTTTGCGAGATTCAAAATTCCCTGTCGAGATTCACACACACTGACGAAACTGTCGCGATCCTTACACAGGTGTGTAGTTGCCCCGCTATCGAGGCACCAGCTTCGACTTGATTCAACTGATAAGCACTCAGTCACTTGTAGGCCAATGTCATCCGCGCATTTAGCTGTTGGTTTCCGATTTTTATTGTAACGACACTCCGATTTCCGATGACCGGGCTTTTTACATAAGTAACATCGAATTTGATATCCACCGTTTTGTTTCGAATCGTCACTATTTTTCACTCCCGGCTTGTATTTTTGATCACCCCGACCGTCTCTTTTATTCACAAACATGGCGTCCGAGTTTAAATCGCGCGGGTTAACTTTTCTCGCGTCACTTTCCTCTATGATTTTTGTACGAAGAGACTCGGGTGTCGGTAGATTGTCCCGGGACTCTATCGCACATCTGAAGTTCTCGAAATCACTAGGAAGGCTATATAGCAGCATCACCGTCAACAACTCTTGATTTACTTGAATGTCCATGTCACCAAGCTTGTCCACTGTGTCGAAAAACGCGTTCAGATGATCCCGTATATCGCCGCCCTCCGCCATTTTGTGTAGTGTTAACCTTTTCAGCAAGGTAGCTTTTCTCGCCGGTCCTTGTGATTGATAAATTTCCTGTAGTTTTAACCACATTGCTCTCGATGTTTCGCAGTTCTTTACCTGCTTAAGTTCGCTTGCGGATATGGACAAGATTATATCCGACCTGGCCTTCAGGTCATTCTTCGTCCACGTTTGCAAACGAGCTGCATCTCCCGCACCATCTCCAACCTCAGGTTTTACTATGTCCCCGTTCACGTATTCCCATAAATCCGATTTTATGAGAACTGCCTGCATTTGCAGCTTCCAAGTGTCGAAATTATTTTTGTTTAGGAGCTCAATCCTCGAAGACACCGTCCCGCTCATTGTCTAATAAATTCACACGCGGTATTACGACACTATTATTATTTCACGAACTACTGGGCCCATAACCTGTTAAAATGACGAGCAACCAAGATCTTGGAGATAGAATAATATTTATTAAATAAAACAGAATTAGTACAATAAGAATAGGAGATGTGTTTGGTACGAAGCTACCAAGCGAACTGAACGCTTTCGTTAAGCGTCAAGAAAGTTCTAGACCGGATGTTGTTTTAGGGGAAAATATAAGTTACGTATTTCCGATCGCGCGTAATTCAAAAATACAAATAAAGTTTAAACGTGTAACTCGTAAAGCAATATAATATTTAATTCTAACAACATTATATAATTAATTATATAATTAATAATTTTTTTTAAAAAAATTCGAAATTCTGGAAAAATAAAAATTTAAACATCTCTCATAATTTCTATTATTTTTTATTGCTGATTTTTTTATAAGCTTTTTTCATGATTTTGAACAATCAATCGTATGGATTTTTAAAAATTTTTAATATTTTCAAAAAAATAAAATTTCTAAAATTGAAAAAAAAAATTTTTTTTTAATTTTAATAATTTACAATAATTTTAGATCCCAAATAATGTTATTGTCAATTATTCAAATTTAAAAAAAAATTATCATTTTAAAAATTTTATTTTTTGAAAATATTAGAAATTTCAAAAATCCATACGATTAATTGTTTAGAATTGAGAAAAAGGCCTGCAAAAAAATTGCCGATAAAAAATAATAAAAATTGTTAAAGAATTTCAAGTTTTTAAAGAATAATTAATAAAATTTAAACAAAAAATAATAATTGGTCTTGTTTAGGGGTAACAATTTAAAAAAAAAAATTGAGAACTTAGATATCATATTTCACTATGAAAAATGAAAAAAAGTAATTTTTAACAATTTTTTTTTTTATTTTTCGGAAATTTTATTTTTCATACCATTGATTTTTCAATCCCTTCCCTTAAATTAAAATTTCGATAGAATACAAAATTTCACTCTTTTAAAATTATACTATTAAAAAATAATAAATTTTATTAAAATTCAAAGTATAATTTAATTACAATTAAATAAAAATTCAATTTTATTAATTTTTTGGCACAAATTTTTTTTAATGCAAACTAATGAATATTCATGCGTTTGTTTAAAATAATAATAATAATAATAATAATAATAGTAATAATTAACCTTTTGTTATTAAAGTGATTTTAAGGAAAAATAGTGTGAAAGCTATTGAAACTTTATTATGTATATAAAACACGTGGGCTTTTGATGACAATGGTTTTCACCTTGCATATACGCATTATACAAAAGTTTATGTTTCCATTATATATAATAATAATTTTCCAAGTACGATTGAACCTTGAAGTAACTGAAAACTAAGAGACAGAGAGACAGAGAGAGAAATGATAATAATAATAATTATTATTATTACTATTATTATTATTATCATCGGTTATTGGTTAGTTTTCAATAATTTTCTAATATAAACCCATCACTGTCATAAAGTTATCAAAATGGCATTTGCGCACGCCAGGATGAAATCGATGGTCGTCGTGTGTAGCTTTGTCCTATTTTAAGAAAATATTGCTTTTGCATCGAGACGTATTACACGCAAGGATAATGCAGAAACTTCTCCTTTCAGCCCAATTTATCCATAGCAGGCCTCTGCGAAGCAACAATCCTCCCGAGCTAGTCGCGCCAAGTGTCACTTTCTATTGCAATTCGAAAACCATACCCGCGAATAGTATTTTCTTTTTCATCTTGTATTTATTATTATATTTTATTATTATTATTATTATTAAATTTTTATATTATTTTTATTATTGTTGTTATTATTTTATTTTTATAATTGTTGTTGTTGAATTAAATTTATTTTTCTTATTTGTTTCAGCTGTGTACGCCGGATATACGTTTTAAATTCGGAAGAAGTAATTCTCACTCCCACACGTCTGCAAGATCTGTTAAGAAATCAAGTAATTCCGCTTCTGGAGAAAGCACGGTTTGTCACAAGTCATTGCCGGATCTTCATACAAGCACGCGACGTCGAGCGTCGCTATCTCCAAGAGCGTCCACTAAATCGTCCTCGAAACCCCTTGTGACCTCTCATCATCAATCTGGAGGCAACTGTCCAGATTGTGAAACAAGTTCTGATTATTCTGACCTTAGTTTTAAACGTGACTCTATGTGCTACCGCAGGTAATTCTTTTATTCTTTTTTTTCAATTTTTTGTTTCTATTTACGTAATAATTTTTGAGAAAGAATGGAATATTATCTAAAAGTCATTATTTCAAATTTCCAGTGTTACAAAATTTGTAAATTCGAATTTTCTTTTTTTATAATTATATATCTATTAGGGACAAAATTTTTATAAAGTAAAATTTATATTAAAAAAATGAAATTTTTATTTCATGGAATTTCTATTTAGTAAGATTTCTATTAAACTGAACTTCTGTATACGTAGTAGATTTCATGGATGATAGAATTTTCATTCAAGAGAATTTTTATTTAATCCATTTCCATTTATTTGAATTTTTATTTAAATAAATTTTCATTTATTTTCACTAAACAAAATTTTTGTTTAATCGAATTTTCAGTAAACAATTTTCATTTCTCTAAATTTCCTTTAACAAAATTCTCGTTCAATAGAATTTTTACTTTAAATTTCCAAAATGGATGAATATTTATTTTACAGCATTTTTAATTTAGCAAAAATTATGATATTTTATTATTATTATTATTAAAGGATAAGAATTTAATTGCTCCTGCAATTAAATTAAAATTCTGTCCAATGAATATTCGGATAATAAAAAATTTGATTAAATAAAATTCCGTTAAATGGAAAGTTTTATTACACTTAATTTTTATTTTAAGGAATTTTTATTTAGCAGAATTTTCATTTATTAAAATTTTTAATTTTAAATCTTAATTTGAGTGAAAATTCGTTGAAACAAAAATTTAGCGGGAATTTAGCTAAATAGAAATTCTGTTAAACGAAAAATTTGAATAAATCGAAATTATTTAAAATGAAAATTGTTCTAAATGATAATAATTTATTTAAATAGAAGTCAACATTATTTCGAAATTCGGTTATATAAAATTTCTAATTAACTTAATTTTCATTTAACAGAATTTCCATTTGACGAAAGTTTTATCAAGTTAAATTTTCCATTAAACATGTGTTTTATTATCAATGAAATATTAAGCTTAATTTTCATTTAATAGAATTTTCATGTAGCAGAATTTTTAAATAACAAAATATTTGGTATAATTTTTATTTAGAAGAATTATTATTTAATAGAATTTTCACTTAGACTAACTTTTAAATGAGAAAATTTTCAATTTTTACAAAATCTTTATTTGAATGTTCACGTATACAAATTTGTATTTAACTGAATGTTGATATTTAATAGAACGTCTCTTTAATCTTTATTTCAATAAAAAAATTTAGTTGACCAAAACTTCTTTTAAGCGCCAATTCAGCAATATAGAAATTTTGTTAAAACGGAAATTTAGTAACATAGAATTTCTGTGACACAAAAAATTCATTAAAATGAAATCAATACTGAAAAAAGTGTTATTAAATACAAAGTTTAAGTAATGAAAAATTTTATTTAATGAAAATACATAAAAAAAATACGGATAAAATAAAGTTATTTGAATTGAAAATCCAATAATGTTGAAATTTTTCTAAATAAAAATTCAGTTGAATAAAAATTCGGTTATACAAAAAAGTAATATACACATATTTGTTCGATTAAAAAAATCTGCTAAATGTAAAAATTCAATTAAATAGAAATTCTTTTTACTAGAGATTTTATTAAATTGAAATTTATTCAAATGATAATTCTGTTTTATAAAAATTCAGCTGCATAAATTTTCGAGAAAATAAAAAATCCGTTAAATATAAATTATGTTAAAAAAATTCTGATAAAAATGATAAATACTGTTAAATGAAAATTTTGTCAAAATAATTTTTTGATAAATTAATGTTTGTAAAATAATGATACAATATAGAATAGATAAATCTTATAGAGAATTAGTTTTATTCAACAGAATTTATGTTTAAGGGAATTTTTATTAAATAAAAAATGTCTTTTTATTTAAATTTCCATTTTACATAAATAAATTTAATCAAGACTAAAAGAGTAAAAGAGTAAAAAAAATTCAGCTATTAAATAGAAAATTTGTATAAAATTTTAGTGCACTTAAATCAAAATTCTGTTGAGTGAATATTCGCGGATAAATAAAAAATTCGATTAAAAAAAATGTTGTTAAATTATAATTCTCTTTTATGAAAATTCTATTAGGTAAAAATTCGGTTAACTATAAAGAAACGAATGTTTTTTTAGGCAATATTCCAGCCTCTTTTCATAAAATAAAAATATTTTTAATAACTCTTAATGATAATATATTTTTTTTTTAATATTCTACTCTATTCCATCATTAATTAATACGAATTAATTAATAAAACATTAGTTAATCAATTCAAAACAATTTTTGAATTTTTTTTTTCTATAACTATAAATTATAAAATCGATTTGTTTTGTCCTGACACAATTTCTTTTAAATGAATAGTCAACTTCATCGTTAAATTTATATATTCATATGTATATGTAGTTTGTATTGATTTTTAAATTTGTTGATTTATCGATTGGGTTTTAGTTTTATGATTTGGTGGTGGCATAATTTTTTTTTCCTCTCTCTTTTTAAAATAAACTAGCAAAATAAAAACGGTATTTAAGAAAATATTTTATTATCGAAAAAAAGGAGTTTAAACAAGTTTATTTACTTTATATTAAAGCGTAATAAATTTTATTTGGAAATCAGTGGAAGAAGAGACGTTTCTCTCTTATCTTTTAGCAGTTATGTTGACTTTCAATTTTGTATAATAAATTTTATGATAACACATATAAAGTTCTAGGAATATTCGAAGATCACTTGGCTCTGGTGGTGGTGATGCAAGCAGTGTTTTATCCTCCGGTGGCCGAACACAAAAATCATCAGGATCCAGCAAATTAAGTCATGGTGCAACTGCAAGGGACTCTGGTGGTTCTTCCGGTCATTGTACACATCGAAGTGAACCGCCACCAAGAATTCAGGTAAAATTTACATTTTCTCTTTGTTTTACACGATAATAATTAAATTAATTGAAAATATAACTGATTAGTTAATTAATTTTAATTTCATTTATTAATTTATTTTAAAAAAAGCAATTTATTTCTGTTTATAAAATTATTTTTTTACGCATATAAATATTCACTAAAATTCGTTAGTTTGAATTTAAAAATTTTTATAAAGCCGAATTTTTGAAATAAAATTTTTATTTAATTGAATTTTATTTTTTTTTTATAGAAGTTTAATTTAAAGAAATTTCAAGTATGGAATATATTTATGTGTTTGCATTTTGTTTTAATTTTTCAATTTCTTTAATAGAAATAGAATAAATAAAAAGGAATAATATAATCGTTCAGGAAGTTAGGTTTTAATAATAAAAATTAAGAATTTACTTGTTTGATTTCATTTGAAATAAACATAATATTTAAATTTACTTTTAATATGTACATATATATGAAATAAAAACCAGTCCTTAATTCTTATGCAAAAACAGGTTCAGTTTTAATTGGATGGTTTGCTCTTGTTTCCAGGATGTTTGGAGTCACATTCGAAGAGATAGCGGAGCGTCTACTCAACATTCCACTGAGAAAGACAGATCAAGAAAAAGTAGTTATGGCAGCGGAACACCATCGTCAGTTGTTAGACATTACAGTCCTGAATCCAATAGTAGCAATAGTCAAACTGAATACAGTCCCACCTGCAATTCAAGGTCAAATTTAATTTTTTTTTGGTTGCATGATTATATTTCCATTAAATTTCACTTTTCTCTTATCTTTCGATTATCTCTAATACAGAATATAGACTAGTTTTATGTAGGGTCATTTTAAAAGTTATAAATTTCGTTTTCCCTATGTTCTTTTGTATTTAAATTCATATTTCAGGGTGGCCACTAAAATTTGCAAATTCAAGGCTTTTTCACGGTTTAAAAAAAAAATTTCAAGGTTTTTTAAATTGAGATTTTATCACATAATTTTAAATTAGTATTAAAATGTAGTTTATTTTAAGTGTAGAACAAGAAAACAACTTCAGTGTTCAGAATTAATTGCATTTTGTTAAATAAGAATTTCTCTAAATGAAAATTTTCTTAAATAAAATTTCAGAAAGTTTCTTTAATTAAAAATTAAACTAGAAAATCCGAAATAAAAAATTCTTTTAAATAACTGGATAAACAATTCATTTAAAAAAAAAAGTGAATAAATTTTCTTTCAGAACGTGAACATTTTCATTAAAAAAAATAAAAATTACAGGTTCTCGGACGGTTGGAAAGAAGGACGCGGACGTCCAATTTTGAGATCAAAGTCTGATATCAGCGATAGATATTGGCGACACGAGAGTAGTGGTCGTTCGACTAAAAAATTATCATCATCATCAACATCATCACGACCAGCACGTTCATTTACACAATTGGAAAATTTCTTTGATCGCTTAGGACTTGATTCAGAGAATTATCAACGTATCACTGAGCCCGATTCAAAATCATCGTCGCCCGTCTTTTTTGACAGTGTAAGTTCAGTGGATTCAGCATTGGGACTTTATTCATATGTTGGCAGTAATCAAGGTAATCCAGGTAATCAATGGCAAAGTAATAATTGTAGTACTGGTATGGGAAATGAAGAGAGTAACCAAAGGTCATGCGATCAACCAAGTATCGTTGAGAGAAATGCGAGAATTATTAAATGGCTCTGTCAATGTCGTAAAGTGCAATTTGGATACAGTTAAACGTGAAATTATATCAATGAAACAAAAAAAAAAAAAAAAAAAAAAAAAAACAAATTAATAATTATAATCCGATAAAATTCTCCAATCGAATTCGTTAGTAGTAATTTTAATTAAAATTTAAAAAAAATAGGGATCACATTTACCTTTTTTCACCTATTTAAAATTTTCGCATCTATTTCACCTATTTTGATAAAGTGACCTTTTTCACCTTCTTTTTTTTGTTCGATAAAAACATTGACTTAAGCTCAGGAGTTAGAAAAATAAGTTATTAGCTTTAAAAGAATTTTTTTTTAACATTTCTGAGCTTATATTTATTTAAAAGGGTCACAAAGTTACAAATTTACATTTTTTTTCTATAAATAAATTGATCTAAGTTTCAATTTATCAATATTTTTCATCGATTTGAAAATTGAGACAAATTTCAATAAATCTAAATTTAAATTAGTTGCAACATTTATTGATTAAAATTGTAATCAATCGAAATTTAAAGTAATTTTCCAATTTAATTTATTTTTATTCGATTTAAATTTTAATCGATGCAAATTTAAATTTAAAGTGATCAAACTTTTAATAATTTTTTTTTTGGATTCTCTTGGTCAAAACAAATTTATTAATTAAAATTTTAATCAAATGCAAATTTCATTGATCGAAACTTGAAATTAACGAAATTTTAATTTATTTAAATATTAATCAATTTAAGCTTCAAATTATCCAAATTTCAATTTACCATTTCGATTAATTTAAGTATCAAATTTATAATTTTCTATAAAATTCAATTTAACCAAATTGGAATCTATTCAAATTTTTTTTCGATCTAAATTTTATGTAAATTATAAATTAATTAGTTGAAATTTTAATCAAATGCAAATTGAATCGAACGAAACTGGAAATTAATAAAATTTCAATATATCTACGATTCATTGATTTAAATTTTAAATTATCCAAATTTTTAATTTGCAAAAACTTTAATAATTGATTTAAATTTTAGATTATTCAAATTTTAATTTACTATTTCGATTAATTTAAGTTTCAATTTTTACAAAATTCAATTTTACTAAATTTTAATCGATTCAAATTTTTAATTAAATCTAAATTTATTAATTAAAATTTTATTCAAATGCAAATTCAATCAATCGAAACTTAAAATTAACGAAATTTCAATCTATCTAAAGATTAATCGATTTAAGTTTCAAATACTATACGAATTTTAATTTATCAAAATTTGAATTGATTTAAGTTCCAAATTTTAATTTATTTTTATTTTTAAATTTATCGTAATTTCAATTTATTCTAATTTTAATTGATTTATTACGATGCTGAAGTACAAAATGTTTATGATTAACGATTTTTAAAGAAATATTTTTTTAAATGAAAAATTCTGTTAATTTTTAATTTTATTTCTTGCATTTTTTATTGATCAACACAATAGAAATTATATTTTTTAATTAAAAAATTTTACAATTTTCCGTTTTTCAAAAAAAAATTTGTTTTCTATTCGTTGATTATAAACATTTTGGATTTAAATTTATTTTTAAAATTATCAGAATTTCAATTTGTCCAAATATTAATTTATTTAATTTTTAAATGTACCGAATTTTTAATTTATCTAAATTTCAGTTGATTTCAATTTCAAAATATCAAAAATTTAATTTACCCAAATTTTGAACTATTAATGCTTCAATTATTAATGAGAAATTCAAAATAATTATCTTTTGGCACCTATTTTCGGTAAATAATTCAACTATTTTCAAGATAAAAATGTACTGTGATCCCTGCAAATAAATTAAATTTGTTAAATTTTGTTATTTATATTATAAAATTAACTAATCGTTAATTGGGAAAAATTTGCTTAAATTGTTTTCAAATTTTACGCTAAATTCTCTCGTATATGAGAAAATTTTTATTAGAAAAAAATAAAATAGATTTGTGATTTTTTTTCTCTTTTTTAATTATTTTATAAATAAAATATTATTTATCTTTAATCGATTTTCATAAATATGATTGTTTTAATTTTATCATTTTTTTTTTTTTTGACAAAAGAAATTTATTAAATTAGTTGAAAATTTTTATAATTAAATTGATAATAATTTTTCGTGAGGATTGAAGCCAAATGAAGTTAAATTAAATTTGCTGAGAATTTTATTCGCGAATAGTTATAAATATATATTAGATTAAGTTACGTTTGGTGCATTGGGATCGTTTGTGCCATTTGAACATTGTATTTTACTGTTTCAATTATATAGTGTAAAATATTTTTTGTTTGTTTAAATGAGTAAAGAGAAATTGTTGATTATATTTGTTAAATTAAGAAGAGTTAAGTGTTTGTCAGTTGCCTTTGCGCTTTCGTTCGCTTTTCTCTCATTGCCGGAAATTGTAAATAAATATATATATATATATATATATATATATATATATATATTTAAGTAGAGATGTATTTTCCACTTTAGAGAATATCGCAGTTATATAAAGAAAAAATACTGGTTTTATTATATTCCAGTAAATGTTATACGAATATTTGTCCATCGTGATGTAGAAAATAGTGTTTTATCGAAAAGTAGAAAGGAATTTATAAGCGATAAATTTTTTTTTAACAAGGAACAGTTTTTTTTTTCATTTTTTAAATTTTTCTTCCTATTTTTTACTTTTATAATTTTTATTTCACCATTCTTGATATTAATTATTACGGATTAAGAATACAAATTTTTTTTTAAATATCAAACTTTTCTTTTCTGTCGATTTAAATCGTAAGATTTTTAAAAGAAAGGAGAATTATAATATAAATAACAATGCCTTTGACTTGCCGGTCTATGAAAAAAACCGCAAACATGACGAAAATCACTCAATTAGTGTTAAAATTTTCAATTTTCAATAAATTTTTTAGACTCTCTGTGAGTAGTGTAATAATAATAATTATTCTGCTTATTCCGTAATATTATTGTAATAATCGACGATTTAAATGTCTCTCAACTTTATAAAAATCAAGATTCAACGAAATTTTTAAACGAAAATTCTTTCTGAACTCTAATCTACATTGTCTTGATAAAGAAATGTTAAAAAACCTTTTTTAAAAATTAAATTCGGTTGATATTGTGTATTTTGGTTTTTTTTTTTTTAAATTGTTTTATCAAGACAATTCTTCATATTTCAAAATATGAATATTTAAATAGTTTATTCAATATTTATATATTTAAATACAAAATTTTTGGAATATTTAATTATTTAATATTTAAAATATCACATGTTTGTAATTGTCGATAATAATTTTTTTTTTATTCTCTCTACATTTAAAACGATGAAACAATCTAATTGCACAAATATAAATAATGTTTATGCCATCCTAGAATAAATAATATTAAATTCAGATTTATAGTACGATGCCACAGTGGTACAAAATGACAAAATTTGGTTTCAATTAATGTTTAGATTATAATTATGAACCAAATTCAAAAATTCTTGTTTCCTCTAACTCAAAACTAAATTCTGAACAGAAAAAAAAGTTTTTACACTTAAAAATTGATATCAACAAATTATATAAATAATAAAAAATAATATTTTGTCGGCTTCGATTTAACATTCATCGTAAAAAATTTAATTAATTTCTTATTACAAATGACCGTAAAGTAAATTGGTTTTTAAAAATTGTTTTAAAAAATAAGAAAATTTATCGAAAACAATTTTTTAATAAAAAAAAACATCCAATCGCAATAATCAAAAGCATATTTACTTAAAAATGTTTTTTTATTTGATCACAAACAGCCTTAAATTGCAATTGTTATATAATTTGTTTAGAACAATTTTTAAGTGTAAAAACTTTCTTTTCACAATTATTTTATTAAAAAATATTATTTACATGAAAAAATAATAAAATTGAGGTGACCGTTTTAGATAGATTTCCCCTATTTATATTTTCATTTGGAAATCAATCTTTTACAGTATGAAATCAAAACGAAACATAAACAAATACTTCAAATAATATTACTATATAATTTTAATATTCAGGTACAGAAGGGCAACTAATACAATAGGGTGCCATAAATGGTTTATTATGACTAGACTTCCAGTCGACTCTATTGTTGCCATGTTCCCTTCTCTCCCTATTATTCTTTTGGAATATTTAATATTTTCATTTAATATTTTAACACAAACAAAATTTTATACCACAATTTTGAAACAAATTCAAAAATTTTTGTTTTCTCTAACTCAGAACTAAATTCTATACAGATTAAAAATTAAATAAATTTCAGACTAAAAATTGCGGTACACTATATTTGTTTATAGGTATAAATTGTTTAAAAATATTAGAAAATTTAAAATTTTGATTTCAAATATAGTCCAAAATAGAAGAAAATTAAGAAAGATTATTTTTAGTGAAATTAACAAAATTTACCAGAATAAATCCTATGAATGTTGATTGGAACGAATTTTCCTTATTTTTTAAAATATTTTTTTTTAAATTATCTCCAAAGATTTTTTAAATAATTTTCAAATTGGCTTCAAGTCATTTTCGAATTAATTATAAATTTATCCATATATGATCACAAAATTAAATATTTAAATATTCACAAACATTGACTTTAATTAATGATAATTTCAAATATTTGAAAATTATCATGTTTTTCATCAATGATTTCACTTTTCTAGAATGAAAAAAATGATTTTGTTTATTAATCTCTAAGGAAAATTTGTTGCCAAGCAAAATAAATGAAAAATAAATGTTAACAATTGAATCTCGACATAAATTCGTAATTATTGTTGGTTAATAATACAATTATAGAGTCCAACAATCAAATTAGTAAGGTTAAAAATAAATAGAATAATTTTTTTAAATCTTGAAATCTTCATATTTCTTCGACTCGAACGAAATTACATAAAATTCAAAAAAAGGGGATTTACATTGATTTTTTTATTTATTATTAAAAAAAAGTTGTGTCTTTATCTCGAATTTTTGTGAAATCATTGAAGTAAATCAGACCTGAAAAAACGACAAATTTAGAAAATTTAAAAAAAAATTAAAAATTGATCAAAATAATTAATTTAACAAAATCAAATTTATATTTGTAAATTTTTAAATTATCAATTTTACAATGTTACACAATATTTACCCTCAAAAATCCAAAGCAAATTTACAAAATAAGAAAGATTTTTGCCCACAAATAACCGTAAAATTTGATAAAAAAAAATAATAAAGTTAATTAATAAATTAGTTTTTCGATTTTTTGGAAGACGTAAAGGTAAAAGAAAAAACAATCTTTCACTTTTTTAAAATATTTTTTTAATACTAAATATTAATAAAGTTAAGTGCAAAAAATTAATTTAATTTTAAAAAATTCGATTAATTTCTGATTAGATTAGAAATGACCGTACCTTGTATTTGTTTATAAAAATTGTTTTAAAAAATAAGAAAATTTATCGAAAAACAACTTTAGAAATTAAAAAAAAGTACAATCACAATAATCAAAAGCAAATTTACTTTAAAAAATTTTTTTTTATTTGATCACAAACTTGCCTACCCCTATATACTAAATGTATGCAATATTAAATAGAAAAAAAAATTTGAAAGTAAAATAGACCAAAAAAGTTAAAAAAAAATAATAATTTTTTTACTATTTGCATTAACATTAAAAATTATAAAACAAATTAAAAAAACGATTCTTGCAGTTTGTATCAGAATTTAGTTTTGAGTTAGAGGAAACAAGAATTTTTTGACTTTGGTACATAAATTATGGTCTAACAGTTAATTTGAACAAAATTTTTTCATTTTGTACCACTGTAACGATACAAAGAAATTCGAATGACTATAGAGATTTTTGAGAGGAGACAGTATTTTTCATACATAACACGTGAGATTTAAAAAAAGTAAATAAATAAAAAGTAGAAAGCACAAATTTAGTTTTATCTTGAGCACTTGTTTTCTATAGAAACAGTGTTTTTTAAATATAAAGCATGTCCGTCGCATAAACAGAATTGCTAATAATATACTTTTTCAATTTTTGCTCATTGCGCATTTGTCTTTTGAAAATAAAAATTTAACGTTGTATTAGAGAATGAATTTTCTTTCAATATATTCTATTTAGCGAACTATATTTTTTAAAAAATTGTATTTTAATGTTTAAGATTTAAACAAAAATGAATTTCAAATTATATACCTATATATTTCAAAAATTATATTTTAAAAATTATTTTTTAAAAATTATATTTTGAAAATTATATTTCAAAATTAAAATATTAAACATATTTTGACAATTTATTGTATTTAAAAAATATATTTTAAATAATGTATTGTATTGTTGTGTATTTAAACAAAAAAATTATGGTTCAAAATATTTGCATAATTTTTGTTACGAAATATTTTTTTGAATATAAATGTATATTCTATTGTATTTCGGAACATTTAAAAAAAATCGTTTTTCAAAACGTATATTTTCGAATATTTCGTCTTTAAATAAAGAACAAATATATTTTAAAAATCATATTACACAAGATATTTGAAAAAAAAATTGTATTTCAAAATATATTTTAAAATTTATATTTAAACAAATTGTATTTTGATGATAATGAAAAATCTACGTTATACGTATATATATGGTATGTTATTGTATATATAATACATTTATACAATTGATTTTGTGTAATATTTTGTGTTTGCAATGAATTTTATCAAAGATTCGGTCCCAAGGGATTAAGTACAATGTCAATATAATAATTAATTAATATTTGTAGCTAATAGTTGTTGAAAAATTGAATCTGTTTTTCCTGCGTGTGTATGTATTTTTTTTGTTTATTGATGAGAAAAAATGTGCTTATCTATTTTAAACAGTGTAAGCGATGGACTGAACATGAGGTACTTGATAATATTATAATAGAAGTATTTTTTAATTTGGAGTTCAATTGAGGTAAACAGTCAAAACTTTAATTAGATATTTCTACACTCCACACTTGTGATGCATAATAATAATTAAAAAATAATAATATTATTAATAATAATAATAATAATAAAAGTAATAATTACAATAATAATAGTAATAACAATAGTAATAATAATAATAATATAATTACTAATAATAATTATTATTATTAATAATATTTAACATTGTTGAATTCCTAAACTTCATTGCTTTTTTTATAATCTAGTCATATAAAAAAACAAAATGTGTTATATACACTGAAATAATATAATTAAATTTCTCCTGTACGCTACGATTTATTTAATGGAAAATACAAAATGCAATATAAACACCGATTGATTCAGAAATTAATTTGAGTATTTTTTTATTCAATTGACTTTACATTCCTTTCTAATTAATTTTGTATATTTCAAATAGTTAAAAATTATTGAATTTTTATATAACTGGATTTTATAAAGTAGATTATCTAATACATCGAATTTTTAAATAATGAAATTTCCATTTAACCGAATGTATATAATTTTTTGCAAAATTTCATAAAAAATAATTTTTATTTGACAGAATTGTTCATTTCTCGAATTTCTATTTATCCGAATATTCACTTAACAAAATTTTCATCAATTGAAGCTGATATGGGATTGCAGATGAGAATCCGACCACCACGTGTTCAATTATAATGATGTAAGTGAGACCCATTTCCTTTTTTTCTAATTACTAGATAATGTGGATATACTTATTAATAATATATTAAAAACATACAGTAAATAAATTTTCATTATTTATTGTATTGTTATTAATAATTGTTGAAAAAAATTCTCTATGAATTACTAATAAAAACTGCAATTTTGTTCATTGAAGAATTCAAATTTGAATGGATTGCGCGTCACTTCCCGAAGAGTAATATTTTCAGCCAATCAACGGCCGGCGTTCTGTATTCCACCACTTTTACAGTTGCGCGCCATTTCCAGCTGAGCCAATCAACTTCCTGCGTCCTCTAAATCGACGCGCGCTACTTTTGTAGCAGAGTAATATTATTAACCAATCAACGTCCGGCGTTCTCCGTTCCACCACCTCCAGCGTCGCGCGCAACTCCCGCGACACTTGTCGAGTCTTCGTCCATTTAGTCCGCCATCAGCCACGTGCCAGCAACGTTCCGAATTTTTGGTGAGTTTTTCTCAATTTACTTATCCCAGATACCACCCCCTTTTCCATAAAGTTAACCATGTAAAGTTCCTTACTTAACTCTTGTTAACTTCCTGTTAAATTCCATGCATGTCTATATATTTCCTTTTTTTTCTTTCCTTTGTTAACTTTCTAGTACTTATCAATTATTTACTAGAAAAATGCAAAGGATTTTTTTTTGAAATATTAAAGTCTTAAGTTTTAAAGATTGTAGTTTTAAATTTTTCCTAAAATTATCTAATCAAAGTACTTTTAATAATTACATATGAATTTCCCAAAAAAATAAACTATAAATTTCTAGTAAATGGGACATTCTACTTGAAGCGGACAAACCCCTTCTGTTTCTTTTTAATATTATAACTTTTAAATATCATTGTTATATTTCATTAAAAATGCATTAGTCGAAGAAAAATAGGTGAATATTTTGTAATAAATTTAATGACGTCAAAATTATTAAATTAAATATTTTTTTATTTTGTATTAAATTTAATAATTTTGACGTCATTAAATTTATTACAAAATATTAACCTATTTTCTCCGTTTGATGCATTTTTAATAAAATATAATAATAATATTTAAAAGTATTAATATTAAATAGAAACAGAAGGGGTTCGTCCGCTTTATCTAGACAGCCCCAAATGTGTTTAGATAAGTTTAATATATATATAATTTTATAATATTTATTTATATGTAATACATTTTTACATTTTGTATTTAAATAATATTTCTGTATGAATGTTATTAATTTAAAAATCGTATAAAAAAATAATAATATTGATAATACATAGATGTTTTTTGTTTAACTCAATGGCTTCGGTATATTTATTAAAAAATGTTTATATAATTACTATATTTGTTATAATTACTATTATTATTACTTTAATTTCATTTAATAAAAAAAGTAATAAACATTAAGATTATATTCAATTATATATTTGATTGCTTGTTTATTTATTTCGTTGTTGATCTCTTTATTAAGTGACTAAGAACCATCCGAAAAAAAGAAAAAAGATTCTCTTAAAATGGAATTCTCATTATTGGTGCTTTCAAATATTGGGTTAATTTAAAAATCTTTTTTATGATTTATTTTATACATCTACATGTTTAAAACAATTAATTTGTTAATATTTTTTAAATAGTATATTTCGTAACTTGTGTTAATATTTGCAGATTTTTGAAAAAGTGTTTTATACAAGCTGTAGAGCTTGTCCCAAAAAAAATACTTTTTCAAAAATCCGCAAATATTAACACAAGTTACGAACGATACTTTTCATGACAAGGTGCAAAAAAACGCACTTTTCAGCACGGCGTGCTAAAAAAGTGCCTCTTTTTTGCACCGCGTTATGAAAATAATTTTTTTTAATTGTAATAATATATAATACAATTTTAAATCCTGAATAATGCCAGAAAAAATTTACACTCTTTTAATAACATTAATTTTGATTGAATAAAATTTCACTGGTTGTCTCAATAATATACTTATATTTAATATTTTTATTTATTTTCAAATTCTTAATACAGCAGTAACTTAAAATTAATAAATAACAATATTAATCGCAGAAATAATAAAAATGTAATAAACATAAATATCTGAATATTTAATAAAAAGGTTTTTAAATCGTTCCTCCGTTTGCAAGTACCAATAAGAAGATTTGCAGCTTCACAGAATATTTTTTTCTTCTCTTCAGATGGTTTAGTAGTAATCTGAAAATAAAAATAACAATGAAATAAATAAATGAATAAACAATTTTTAATAGTAAATAATATTAATAATAAATAGTAAAAATAACTGTAAAATAATACTAATAATAATTAATGAATAATATTCATACATAAATATTATATAAATAAATGTTAAAAATATAAAATATAAATAAATATATAAAAAATGTATAACTAAACTTATCTAACCTAGGAAATTAAAAGTACTTTGAATAGATACTGTTGAAGAAAAATTTTAAACTAAAAATAATCTTTAAAACTTAAAACTTTAATAATTCAAGAATAATCCTCTGGATTTTGAAAGTAAATAAACAATGATAAGTAGTAGAAGTAAACAAAGAAAAGAAAAAAAAGGGAGATAGACATGTATGGAAATTAACGGGAAACGACAGAGTTAAAACCGGGACAGACCATGGTTAACCGAAGGAAAAGGGACCGGTAGAAGGGAAGGTAAGAGAACAAACTCCACCAAAAAGACGGACAGGAGGCACGTGGCTGGTTGGAGGAGAAGAAGAAGAAGAAGAAGAAGAAGAAAACGAAGAAGATCGATGTTAAAAATGATTGAATAAATAAATATGTTGTTTCTCAATAAATATATTGTTTTTCCTATCGCCTCTTGCCTTCCTCCTTCCTCAGCCACGTACCTCCTGTCCGTCTTTTTGGTGGAGTTGTTCTCTTACCTTCCCTTCTACCGGTCCCTTTTCCTTCGGTTAACCATGGTCTGTCCCGGTTTTAACTCTGTCGTTTCCCGTTAATTTCCATACATGTCTATCTCCCTTTTTTTCTTTTCTTTGTTTTCTTCTACTACTTATCATTGTTTATTTACTTTCAAAATCCAGAGGATTATTCTTGAATTATTAAAGTTTTAAGTTTTACAGATTATTTTTAGTTTAAAATTTTTCTTCAACAGTATCTGTTCAAAGTACTTTTAATTTTTATTTACATTTGAATTTCTTTGACAATAAAATTAGTTAGATAAGTTTAATTATATTTTTTAAGATATTTATTTACATACTTTTTACATTATTTATTTAGTTAGTATTTTTGTATTAATATTATTAATGTTGTTTTTACTATTATTTATTATTATAATTTACAATTAAAAATGTGTTTATTAATTTATTTATTTTATTGTCTTGTTTATTATCGGATTACTACTCAATCATCTGAAGAAGAGAGAAAATCAAATCTACTAACAAAATTATATTTTAAGTTATATATTTATTAGAAATCTTTAAGTTAAACCTTCAGGATATTGAGTTGCAAGGTTTAATAAAGGGTTTTATGAATATTTAAATGTCCACCCTTATTTAATTTTTGGTAAACTTTCGCACCAAAAATTTAATCAGGGCGGATATTTTAATATTTATACAACACTTTACTAACTCTTTGTAATTCAACATTCTGAAGTTTACAATATTCTGATATATATTTTTAAATGATACTCTTTCAGATGATTGTTAGTTTTTTAATAAACAAACCAACAGTGACATAAATAAAATGAATTATAACATAGTCCAAACAAACAAAAAATCTTTATATTATTATTTTTTCAAACCATTTTTTAATTAATAATATTCATACAAAAATATTATTTAAGTACAAAATGTAAAAATGTATTATATATAAATAAATATTATAAAATTATAAATATATTAAACTTATCTACAGACATTTGGGGCTTTCAAGATAAAGCGGACCAATACCTTCTGTTTCTTTTTAATATTATTAATTTTAAATATTATTTTATTAAAAATGCATCAGTCGAAGAAAAGTAGGTGAATATTTTGTATTAAATTTAATGACTTCAAAGTTATTAAATTTAATACAAAATATTCATCTATTTTTCTTCGACTGGTGCATTTTTAATAAAATAATAATAATATTTAATAATTTAATTTATTTTAAAAATTTTTTAATATTTAATTTAGATTTTAATAATTTATTTAATAAAATTTAATATTAAAAAGAAACAGAAGGGGTTTGTCCGCTTCAAGTAGAATGTCCCATTTGCCAGAAATTTATATTTTTTTTAGAAATTCAAATGCAATTATTTAAAGTACTTTGATTAAATACTTTTTAAAAAAAAATTTAAAACTACAATTTTTAAAACTTAAGACTTTAATATTTCAAAAAAAATCCTTTGCATTTTTCTAGTAAATAATTGATAAGTACTAGAAAGTTAACAAAGGAAAGAAAAAAAAAGGAAATATATAGACATGCATGGAATTTAACAGGAAGTTAACAAGAGTTAAGTAAGGAACTTTACATGGTTAACTTTATGGAAAAGGGGGTGGTATCTGGGATAAGTAAATTGAGAAAAACTCACCAAAAATTCGGAACGTTGCTGGCACGTGGCTGATGGCGGACTAAATGGACGAAGACTCGACAAGTGTCGCGGGAGTTGCGCGCGACGCTGGAGGTGGTGGAACGGAGAACGCCGGACGTTGATTGGTTAATAATATTACTCTGCTACAAAAGTAGCGCGCGTCGATTTAGAGGACGCAGGAAGTTGATTGGCTCAGCTGGAAATGGCGCGCAACTGTAAAAGTGGTGGAATACAGAACGCCGGCCGTTGATTGGCTGAAAATATTACTCTTCGGGAAGTGACGCGCAATCCATTCAAATTTGAATTCTTCAATGAACAAAATTGCAGTTTTTTATGCACAAGTAATAGTAAATCTTTTTCTGATATCAATATTGAATTCTTTCCATAATTGCCTGATGTTGTTTGGCGTATCTTATCTTGTTAGTTTTGTTACAAGTAAAATTTTTTATTAAGTTTGGCGGACAATAAAAAAAAGTTCATAAAATTTATAAGCGTCTATAAAAAATGACATATTAATTATAAACTTCTATAAAATAAAGTCTTAAAATTTTTAACTGTTATAAAAAAAAGTCTAAAAATTTATAAGCTGCTAAGAAGAAAGTCAAATTTAAAAAAAGGCAGAAAATTTATAAACTTCTATAAAAAAAACACACTCACCGCTCAGAACACTGGATGTTGATTGGCCCAGCTGGAAATGGCGCGTGATCCATTAAAATTTGATAAATAAAAACTCAATTGACTATTGGTCAATATAGATATATATTTGCATACACATACATATATACACATATATATGTATATTTCTTCACAGCATTAATTAGCGACGATACAGAATTTGACAGGCGAAAAAAAACAAGAAAAATTATTGTGTAA
Source organism: Leptopilina boulardi (assembly GCF_019393585.1). Taxonomy (NCBI): domain Eukaryota; kingdom Metazoa; phylum Arthropoda; class Insecta; order Hymenoptera; family Figitidae; genus Leptopilina; species Leptopilina boulardi. The sequence goes on along the minus strand of NW_026137881.1, from coordinate 2,566,277 downwards.
GATTTGTTAATACATTAATCACATTAGATTATTACAATACGGAATCTTTTTCCGTCAAGTTACAAGAAATTGCATTTTAATGTAAAATAAAAAAAAAAGAAAAAAAATATAATGGAAATGTCTTTTTGTGAACTTAATCCGATACCCACATGGTTAATCGGATAAGGTCTTATAATACAACAAAGCCTTGTATATGTATCATCATAAAACGCAAAAAAAAAATCCATGCTATCCATGGACATTAAAAAAATGAAAAACTTTCAAACAAAAACAATCGGTACATGTTTTTTTTGTGCCGTTAGAAACGTAAGACTAAGTTTGATTTTCTTTTTTTTTTTTTAAAAAAATTTCATCTACAATATTTTAACGTCAGATGAATTGTTTTTTTTTAAAGAAAGCAAGGGATATATATATATATAAATTTAGGCAAGAGAATCAACCAATATTTACAGAATATGTTCTCTCACCTCTGAACAAAATTTCGCTCCCCGTTTTATTTATTTTTTTTTTTTATTTAACTTTTGATGAATTGAGAATTAATTATCTCAAAGAATTATCTGACGTTTATTTGTCTCTAACAATGCACATAATAAGCTCTCTCTTAAATAACAAAACAGAAAAGAGAAGAAAAATGTATATAGTATTTTCAAATTTCTCGTCCAAGGAATGAGAGGAGCGGCGGAAAAAAACGATGGCATTAAATAATATTCTATAAATATGTAAATATAGTATAAACACTTACGTTCACTAGCATTAATAATATTACAGTTTATAAAAATGAGTAAATCTAGGCAGCCTAAAAACTTATCGATATTAATCGTTAATCCTTTTCGGCGATCGAACGAATTAATATTGTTAAATCGGTTTTTTTAATTAAAATAAAAAAACAAAGCGAGTTCAAAATTTCGTAAAGTTCTAATCGTAAAGTCAATGTCATTTTTTTTTTGATGTTATTACCCCCGAAATTGACTTGACGATAATTACCCAACGAAACATTTTCAAATCTCGCCTGCTTTTGTTAATCGCAGATGTCTTTTATCATTGAAAAAAATATATATAAATATATATTTATTATACAGAAGGAATTTCAGTTTTTAAAAAAAAAGTATTAAACGCCAAATTTTCGTGAAAAATTGCGAATATTGGCAAAGAAATAAAAAAAAATATATATATATAAATTACGAGCCAGAGCTCGATTTTTCTAGAATAAATAATAATAATAATAATAATACGCTTTAAGCACGCGCAGTGACTGCTTTTCATAATCTTTTCTTTTTTTTTACAACAATATTATCCTCCACCAAATTGAGAGTTCAAAAAAAAACTCTTCAGTGGAATTAACGAGATTCTTATAAATATTACTCTTGATAAATTATTCCCCCGCTGTATTTTTTTTTTATACACATATATATAAATAATTGTATCTCATTCTTAAGTTTTACATACAACGTAGAACTCACTTTATTTTTCTATATAGGGAGGGGAAAAAAGCGAGGGAATTTTCTTAATAATTGGGGAATACGAGTGTAACAACGATGCGACGAGCGTTTACAGAAAACGTTAGTCGCATACCGATAGAAAATCTGACGTTTATATTACCGATTATGCTTTTTAATCTTCGATTTGTTTCCTCTTCTTTCTTTTTTTTAAAAGTGTTATTCGTTAAAGATTATATATCTAAAAATTCTTATCGACTGTACAGTTATTCAAAAGCGTGACTATCTTCTCCCTCTTCTTTTTTTTTTCATTTTTCGAGCATCCGCAAGGATTTATTATATATTATTATTTTTTATTTTTTTTTGTCGTTAATAATTGGTTATAATCTAAAGGGTTGTCTCTGTTCAATTGGTGTTGGCTTTCCTTTTCGTGAAATAGGCGTTGATAATGGTATGTCTGATGCACCGGACGGTCTCCTTGATAATTTTGATGACGGAGGTAGAGGCGTACTCGTTCCACTGGACGATGTTTTTGTTCTGAAAATTAAAAACAAAAAAATTACAAATTTTATACAATTTTTCTATATTTTTCATTTTTATTTTAACATTTAAATATAAAAACGTGCAGTAAGAAATTGAATTATAGTTATTTGTACTTTTCTTATTGTCATTTAATATTACATTCCACCCAAAGAATTATTAATTACTATTTATCAGAATTTTGATTACTTTGAACTTTTATCTGACATAACTTCTAATTTTTATAATAATTTACATTTTTACAAGACTCGGATCAACTTTAAGGCGCAAAAAATCGTTTTAGTCGATTTACATTACAAAAAAAGTTGATTTTTTTTATTTTAATTAAATTTAATAAATTATTATTTTATTTTAAATAATTAATGTTATCAGATATTAAATCAATTTTATTAACTCCTTAATCAAAATAATTCTATAGGAATATTATTTAAAAAAATGTATTTTAAATATTTCAGAATCAAAGACGTTAATTTTTAAAATTTTAATTAAGTAGGACAAATTTCGAAAAAAAAGTCTGACAACAATTCAATTTTAGAGTTTTTATTTGAAACTTTTTTTAAATAATTAATTTTTTAAAGAAATATAAAAATTATTAATTATAATTGAACTTTGGAAGATTTATAGTTGAAATTTTTAGAAATAATGAAATTTCAAACGATTTTGTTAAATTTCAGACAATAATTAAATTTTACAGAATTGAAAATAATTTTTAATTAAATTATTTGAATGTAATTGAATTTTTAAAGATTTACAATTCAGATTTTTGAAATTAATTAAACTTCAAGTGATGTTGAATTGAAATTTTTTGATGATGAAAAATTTATTAGAAATTACAGACAAAAATTGAATTTCAGAAGTTTTTAATTGAAAAAAGGTATCAAATAATTGAATTTTTGAAAAATATTATAAAAATCATTTAAAATAATTAAATTTTGAAAGAGTTACAATTTTCATTTTTAGAAATAATTTTTTACAAGGTTTTAAAATGAAGTTTTTGAAAATAATTGAATTCAAATGATTTTGAATTGGAATTTTTTGGATAATTTCTGTTGCAAAAGAATTTATTAAAAATTAAAGACAAAAATTGAACTTTAAAACTTTTTAATTGAAAAATGCTCGAAAATACTTTCAAATTTTTTGAAGAATATTATAAAAATCATTAAGAATAATTGAATTTCGGAAAAGTTATAATGAAATTATTAAATTTTAAAAAGTTTTAGATGGAAAATTAAAAAATTTTTTTTTAATTTTTAATTTTTAAAAGGTTTTAAATTGAAAATTTTTGATAATTTTATTTGGTTTTTTTTAAAATTATTAGCAATTGTTGATTTTCATAAAATTGTTACTGAAAAATAATTTAAGATAATTGAATTTGTGAAGAATTTCATTAAAAATATTAAAAATAATAATTAATTTAGAGAAAAATTTAAGTTAAAAATTTGTTAAATAATTGAAATAAAGAAGATTTGTATTGTATAATATTCAATTGAACAAAAATAGTCGAAATGCATGATAATTATAAATATAAAATATAAAATTTCATTCATCTTAAAATTTGGTAACATAGAAATTTGACCTCATGAAGTCCGAAATATTTCCTACAAAGTAGGTATCAAATTTTCGAAAAATAAATGAAAGTAATTTCATTTCTTTGAGTGGAATATAATAAAATATGATTTTTTAAAAAAAGTAATTTTTCTCTTGTTTAGTTCAAAATAACTGTATCGATTACAATTGAAAATTTCTTTTCAAATATACAAAACAAAGAAAGAAAAAAGACGTGGAAAGAAAGATTGTTTGTATAAAGGAAAAGCACACGAAAGCTAATAAGAAAATTGTTTACAGTAATGTATAATGTAATTGATAATAGAAATTATGAGGATGAAATAATTTGTGGAATTTTTTTTTCTCACTTATTTGGATTCTACAGCAATGATATTAAGGAGGAGTTTTTTTTTTTTTTATTTAATAAAGACGAAACACAAACCAAACATGAATCATATATATGAGATTACCTATTGCTTTTGATAGCCAATGGAATATTAGTTGCCGAACTCGTGCGGGCAGAGTTGCTCCTGATATTGCGAAAAAAAATTGTTAGTCCATATACCAGAGTTGAAAAAAAAATTAAGCATTGTTTGTGAAATTACAAATTTTTTTTCTTCAATTGTTACATATCAAAAATTTTATTTTCTATAAACTACAATTTTTAAAAAATTAATCTTCTATTTTTGAATCGAAATCAAAAGAAATCATCTCTCGAATTATTTAAAAAATATATATATAGCTAGAAATCAAAATTAAAAACAATAGTGTGAATTTAAAAAAAAATCGAAAACGAATGGATGTGAAAAATAAAAAATTTGTTTTGGTATTAAAAAATTTGATTTAAATACACAAACATAAAAAAAATCATGCCACAAATATTGAAAATTGTTTTAATCCAGAATCAAAAATTAAATTATTTCCCAAACAACAAAAATATATTTGTTATAAAGCACATGCAGCAAGCAGATGAATTTGAGGTACAGAAAACGATAATGATTTTAAAATCTAAAAATAAATTCACAAACTTAACTACTTCTACTATGTACTACTAAAACTTAATGAAATTTTCACATTAAAATTTGACAATTGATAAAAAAAAAATCCTGTTCTCACTCTACGAGAAAGAAGAATTTTATTTTTCCATTTTTTTCAATATTGAAATATAAAATAATTCAATTATCAAAGTTCTAAATAATATTTAGAAAAATAAAAATTACATTTTTTTTTCAATATTGATTAAAAAAAAATTTCCCTCATGAAGAAAAAGAGACATGCAGACGATTAATAATTAAGACGTGACAATGACAGAGAAAAGCCAAGACCAAACCATCCAGCATACCCATTGGAATCAGTAGAAATTGTAGAATGATTGCTTTGAGTTGAATGAGTTGAAATATTGCTGGTCGTAGATTGAGGGGATTTTATTTCCGGTCCAACATAGACAGGAATCCTAGAGCGGCTAAATCATTAACCACGAAAATGTCAGTTTTTCAAGGATTTTCATGTTTATTTATTTCTTTTTCTTTATATAATTAGGGGAAAGTGAAAAAACATAATTTTTTTTTACCTCCATGAAATTAGCCTCGTCGCTCAGAGTCGAAAATTATTTTTCACAGGACCAAAAATATCCAATCATTTTTAAAAAGGTTTTGGATCAACATAATACTTTGAAAAGTATTTCTCAAGGCATTATTTGGACCGAAAATCTTTAAAAAAAAAAATAATATGACATTTTTGATCCTGTGAAAAACAATTCCACCTTCATGGAAGTAATTTTTGATAGTAAAAAAATAGTTTTTTTTTAAACAAAATAAATTAATAAAAAAAATTCTTTAATGAAAAGGTATTTATTTATATTAAGTAAATAAATAGAATAAAAAGACAAAACCAAATTAAACGAAAACGGAAATCATTCATTATTGCGTTTAGTATTTAAATAATTCAAAACTAAAAGAAGAAAAGATATTTTCCAAAACAAACATAAATATGAAACAATAAAACCACACCACCACCAACTTTCTATTAAATACTGACGTTCTTACGTAAAAGAAAACTGTTTTTTCTTATACGAAAAATTCAAACTGAATTAATTTTGCAAGCACTAATATTTTACTAAAGCAAATGATTTTTGGCATATTACTTTTTTTTTGGAGCAAAACTTTTAACGAGAAAGAGAAACAAGCTAATATTTTAATATGTTTGCGTAATTATTCATGAGAATGGTTAATATTTTTTATTATTTTGCTTTACCTAATTGGTGTTCCGACACCAGACAGGGTTGGTATACTCGAGGCTCGATGAATCGAGCTAAACCTAAAAAATTTATTTTTTAAGCGGTGTTATTGTTTAATTTATTTTAAATGCTGCAATTAGCTTCAATATTAGTTAAGAAATTATAATGAAATTAAGTTTTACATTATATTATTGCGTCTATGTTTTTAATTTTTTTTTTTTTATAATAGTCCCAAGCCTCCGGTTATAAAATTAACAAAAAATTTTAAACTATTTTAATTTATACTTATAGGTCAATCCATTGAAAATCATTTTATTTTAAGACAATAATTTTATTTGAAATGGAAAAATTTGTCTTTATATAAATTACAGTTGGCGGAGTGGATAACGACCAGTTATTATTAGAGAAAAAAACAAACTAATAAAAAAAAAAAAATTCAAATTCAAATAATTTAAAAAAAAATAATTTAAATATTATAAAGAAAAGTGAGTATATAGGATTGTGTTATTTGTTTTAGCTGCAATCTATTAATTGCCTCTCACAGTGGATGCAAATTTTAATTAAGTTAATCATTTCAATAATGCTTTAATAAAATAGTTTTCATTTGAGGTATATAAAAAAATATATTATTTACATTTTTTATACTAAATTGAAAAATGAAACAAACCTTGAAGCTGATCCGCTTGCAGGACTAATTAGACCTGTCGGAGTACGGGGCCGGGAACTGGAACCGTTCATCGGTGTTCCCAACTTCTTGCCCGAAATGCTGTTGTGTCTGCTTGATGTTGGTGTATTTCCAGTCGTTCCCACTGTTCTTCTCGGAATACGGCTTGGAGTTGCAGAATCGTCTTAAAAAAAAAATTTATCATCTTTTTTTGTCTTTTTATTACATTTTTTGGTTATATTTTTTTACTCATAAATCCGAAATATTTTTTAAATACATAGGGTAAGTACATCAATTACGGCGCGTTTATAAAAAATAACTATTATTACTATTATATCTAATATAACTGTTGCAAAATGATTTAAAAAAAAATTATTTTAATCTTTTTTTGATACAATTACTAATAAAGATGGACATTTAAACAATTATTAATTTAATTATTTGAGATCAAATTTTTTCCCTCGCCGTAATTGAAACATTTTTAAGATTTCTATTTGCTTCAATTACGGTGGGCAAAGTGTCTTTAAAATACACGTAATTTTGGTCACCGTATTTGATACACCGAATACAAACGCGCCGTAATAGAAAATTATGGTATTAGTTTTAATTTCTCATATTTGTTTAAATAATCGATTTTTATAAAGTTAAAATTTTTTTAATATCTAAATAACATAAGCTTTTAGTTTAATAAGTCTTAAATTTACTTTATACAATAGAAATGAATTTTCTATTTTAAAGGTGTTTTTTTTTTACTCGAATCACACCGTAATTAGTGCATTTACCCTATATATTAAATTTAATTTTTTATTATCATTTACCATATTTTATTTCATTTTTTAGGGCAGTTCAACCTCTTAACATAACCTTAAACCAAAAATTGATTTTATCATCAAATAATAAAACTATAACTAAAATTAATTTTACTAAATTTTCAAAAATCCAATTGTACAATAAAAAAAATAATTTTGAACCAAAAATTGTAGTCAAATAATAATTATTTAACATTCTTAATTTTTTTTTGAAAATTATACAAAACTGAATCTTTCAAAATTTGGTGAAATTAATTTACATTACTGCTTTATTTTTGTTGTTAAAAATAACTTTCAAGTTATGTCAATAGATTGAACATCCTTAATTATTTTTCAATAATATTAAATTTAATTTAAAAAATAGTAATTTAATTATTCACCTTTTATTTTTGATTATTTGTATTTTAAAAATAAAAAACATTTCCAATACTTTGTACGTAATTTGAAATTTTTAAAATAAAAAAATTTTCTGTTTTTAAAGTAATGAAAGGTTAATTTTTAGGTTTAAGCGATCACCGATTTTAAAAATTTCGATATAATATAATATATTTAGAAAAGTTAAATTTTGCTTTTAATAATTTTACAAAATTTATTTAATTATCTTTGAAATTTTCCATTTGTTATGACCATCAACTTAAAATTTGTCCTTTCTACTTAAATGTAAACTAATTTCGGGTCACACAGGTATTAGGGTAATAAAATTTAAAAACCTTTTCAACAAATTTCAAATACTTAGAAATTTTATAATTTTTCAAATATTATTTCAGGAATAGAATTAATTATTTTTGGAAGTTTCAAAATATGAAGGTGATAATAATTTGTATTATTACTATTAATATTATTATTTAGAAAAATAAGTTTTTCTACGGTAATATTTTTAAAATAATAAACCTTCTTATAAAAATAAATTAATGCATAATATTTTAAAAAATTTTTTATGAAAAACCAAGAATAAATTTTATATTTTGTGAAATGATTTAAATCCTAAAGTAGTTATATTGAATTTTCCTCAATTATTAAATTTTCTAACAAAATATAAATGGGTCAATACACGAATTGCAATATTGAATTAATTATCATTTGTACTTTAATGTAAACAAATCTCGGGTTGCGCAGGTATCAAAGTAATAAAATTTAAGAATTGTTTCGACAAATTGCAAATACTTGGAAATTTTTTAATTTTTCAAATATTATTTCAGGAATAGAATTAATTATTTTTGGAAGTTTCAAAATATGAAGGTGATAATAATTTGTATTATTACTATTAATATTATTATTTAGAAAAAATAGGTTTTTCCATAGTATGTATTTAATTTTTAAAATAATATTAATAAACATTCTTATAAAAATAAATTAATGCATAATATTTTTAAAAAATTTTTGTAGTAAAACAATTACATTTAATTATTATATAAAAATATATTTCTAGCTTTGAGATATTGAATTTTTCTCAACTACGACATTTTTTGACAAAATATAAATACACGAATTGCAAAATGAATTTAATTATCTTTGAAATTTTCTATTCCCATTGTTATGACCATTAATTTATTTTGTCCTTTGTATACTTTAATATAAACATATCTCGGATATCACAGGTATCAAGGTAATAAAATTTAAGAAGCGTTTCGACAAATTTTAAATACTTGGAAATTATAATTTTTCAAATATTATTTCACAAAAAATAGAATTAATTATTTTTGGAATTTTCAAAACATAAATGTGCACATTTTTATTTTTATTATTATTATTATTTAGAAAAAATAGGTTTTTCCATAGTATTTAATTTTTAAAATAATATTAATAAACCTTCTTATAAAAATAAATTAATGCATAATTTGTTTTAAAAAATTTTGTAGTAAAACAATTACATTTAATTATTGTATAAAAATATATTTCTAGCCTTGAGATATTGAATTTTTCTCAACTACGACATTTTTTGACAAAATATAAATACACGAATTGGAAAATGAATTTAATTATCTTTGAAATTTTCTATTCCTATTGTTATCACCATTAATTTATTTTGTCCTTTGTATACTTTAATATAAACAAATCTCGGGTATCACAGGTATCACAGGTATCAAGGTAATAAAATTTAAGAATCGTTTCGACAAATTTTAAATACTTCTAAATTATAATTTTTCAAATATTATTTCATGATTAGAATTAATTATGAAAATGGTAATTAGGCGACATCTATCGGATATTTTTATTAACTTAATCTTATCATATCTGAAGAGTAGAAATATTGAATAATCAAATATAAAATAATATTAGTTATAAATAAATAAAAACTTTACTGATATTATAGAATGACTTTTCGTAAATTTATTTTTTAATAATAAATAGATTTGTTTTTTAATGTAAAAATGTAATTATAATTCCGGATTTTTGACGGATAGTGATCACCATGATAATTTAATTAATTAAAAATTATGTAATTTTTTTTTAATTACCAGTGCTGTCTAGAGATTGTGACGAACCATATCGACTACCCTGTCTGGAAGCAGGTCTGCTACCAGGTCGACTCGCAGGTCTTGAAGCCGGTCTCGAAGCTGGTCGGCTTGATGGACGACTTCCACCTTTAAAATATAAAATTTTGTAAAAAAAAAAAATCAAATTCTATTGCTATTTTTAATAATAGCAAAAAGCAGTTATTATTATTAATTCTATAAGTTTTTTTTTATATTAAAAGCAATTATAATTATTATTTCTGTTTTTTATAATATAAGCAATTATTCTTCTTATTTATATAAATTTTTAATATTATAAGCAATTATTTAGTTAAAGCTTTTGTTAGTTACCTGGAGTTAATGTACTTCTATACGACGTACTTGTCTTTCTCACAGGAGTTTTGAAAGATGTTTCATTGTCACTGAGACTATCCGGTGTTCCTGCACTTAGAGATGTTCGCGAAGCTCTTGTCGTTCCCATCGGCACGCTTCGAGCACTTCTTTCTCTCACCTATTTCAATAAAAAAAAAGAAAAAATTATACATTTATAAATTATAAACACTCGATTACAGTCAAATTTTTCATCTTTCGAAAAGAGAGAGAAAACAAAATTTCTTTTCATTTATTGATTTTTTTTCTATTTTCAAATATAAATATTAAAAGAATAAATGAAATAATATTTAATAATATTTAATATTTAATATTTTAATTTAATATTTAAAATATTTTAGATTACATAATATATAATGTTTAGAAGTGACTATGGAAATTATTTAAAAACTTGTAAATGTAATTAGAATTTTTTTGCGTGATTGAAATGAAAATATAGATAATAAAATAGTACATACCCACAGCTCCTAGTAATTGATACTTTTTCTACTTAATAATAGTAAATTAATTCAATTTTACTTATGGTAATTTCAAACTCAACTCACATTTTACTTTTTCAAATTCTAAAAAAAAACAACTTTTCTACTCAGACAAATATTTGACAATATTAATAAAATATTAACTAATTGTAAAAATAACTAATAACAAAAATTAAATAATCAAACCAATTAAATGTATTCAAATATTATATCATTTTTTTTACGATACTTTAAAAATAAAAAATTTACTCGTATTTTTTTTCAAACACAAATTTTACAAATGTACGAAAAAAATAAATTAAATAAATAAATCGAACAAATGCAATAAAGACAAAAAAGAAAACTCGAAATAATGCAAAAAAAAAATTGAAAACAGTAAATAAATACTGAAAAAATGAATAAAAAAAAATTGAAAAAAGTAAATAAATACCAAAAAACAAAGTGGAATTAAAATTACAAAAAGTGAATATTTCGACAACTCAGATTTTAAAAATAAACTACTTTTATACTCTTTTTTTTTTTAAAAAAAAACTACGAATTTTATCGATAATTATTTTTTTTTACCATAATTAAAATTGATTTTGATCTAATAGAAGCGGCATGCAAACTTACCAAAAGAAGTTGCGAGAGATAAAGTAGCTTATGATGATTCGAAGTATCTCCGATCAACGCCACTATGCACGCATATTAACAATGACATTGTTACGCAAAAAATATTCCATTTACTACCAATTAGTAACTACCAAAAAAAAAAATTACCTTTCCCATAGAAATGAAATTTTTTTTTCCAAATTCACTCGTATGGGAAACAATAAAAAAAAATTACTAACTTCATAATCAGACAATATTTCAAAACCGCACACACTGAGAAGAATAATTTTACTTCGATAATCAGACATTTTTTTGAGTTTGTAAAATGCAAAACTTTTTTTTTCTCCCTTAAAAATTTTTTAGAAAAAAAAAATTAATTTCCTAATTAATTTTATACTTTTTGTATTATTATTTTTTAATTGTTTATCTATTTATAAATATGAACAATTAAAAAACAATAAAATTAGTAAAATATTTTATAATATAATAATTATAAAAATATAAAATTTAAAAAAAAATGTAAATATCAAATTGCTTTGTATGGATTTGTAAATCCTTTAACAAAATAAGAAAAAAAAATATAAAATTTTATAATAATAATAATAATTTTAGGTTCTTTATGTCTTTTTTATTTTTTTTAGTGCTTAATTGGTTTTTTTAGTCTAAAAAGAAATGTTACTTTCTCAAAACCCAAAAAAATGCCTGTTCATCGAATTTTTTTTTTCTTTTCAATTTATCCCCAAGACAGCAAAAAGTTTACACAAATTGTACACATGCTCGTATTTTTCAAATCGAGACGACACTTTTCCAAATTGGGGGTAAAGGGGGGGGGGCGACAGACTATGTAGTGACTTCGAGGCTTATTTTTTGAATTCAATGAAATTAAAAAAGAAAATACAATCCAAAGAGTTCAAAATTCGAAATAAATATAGGAAACAATAATAAAAAATAGGAAAGAACAAAAGAAACAATGAAAAATCGAATGAGATATAAGAGTCACTACTTTTTTTTTTAAATCAGCTACTTTTAGGATTTGAAAAAAGGAAATACACTATAAAATCTAAAATATCATGCCACAAGCTAGAGAGAAAAAAAAATTAAAGCATCGCAAAGGGTAATGGGAAAAATTGATACGAGATGCAAAAAAAGAAAAACACTTCAATATATGCAATACCACCTAAACAAAACAGCAAAATTAAAAAAAAAACTCAATTAACGGCACAGCAGAAACTGTAGAGAAAATAATTTTTTTTTTTATTTTTTTTTTAGTTATTTACCCAGTGGTAAGAGGGGGCGTGCATGTGGAGAGGATACGAGCACGGAAGATCCTCCTTTTGCCTCAAACTCTCAAAAATCGGCATCAGCTGGTTCATAAACTCCTCCGCTACGCACCATAAACCAAAACAATTTAAGCCCCGATGGCCAAAAAAATAATAAAACACGTGAGAAAAAAAAATCATTTGTTTCAAATACCAAAAAAAAAAAAAATTTTCCTGCATTTTTCTCCCGTGACCAGATTCAAAAATTTAAAACACAAAATTTTGTTCAAAGAAACGGGGAAGAGGGAAAAAAAATTTTTTCTTTTTTTTTTTTTGACACATTCCTGAAATCATCACATCTCCTGAGGTGCTAATCGAACGTCACACTCTTGGGTCCATTTATGGAGTCAGAGGGAAAATATAATTTATATGGGAAATCTTGATCGCATGCGTTGTAGTTTCACCAAAATTATTTAACCAGCCCAAAATTTACAGACTATTACAAAAAGAAATTGAAGAGAGATTTAGAAGAAGAAGAAGAAGAAGAAGAGAAGAAGCAATAATTATAACGAAATCCAAACAAATTTCGACGGTTTTTTTTTATAAGGACATGCTCATGCGAAGATCCTTCCGGTTTTACTATAAATTCCTTTTTACTTACCAAAATTGTTGAAGGTTTTTTTGTTCATGAGATTTGTGCGGTGCAGCATTTTTTTTTGTTTTTTAGCTCATATTAAAGAATGACAGAAAAAAATTTGTTTATGGAAAAAGATTTTCTTTTTTTATTTTGTTAAAATTTGCAACAATTGAGAAAAAAGAGTTTTGTACAATTTTTAATGAGTTTCAAAAAACGAGAATAAAAATGAAAAGAAGAAAAAAATTAAAATAAAATTAATTAAGTTGTAAAAGAAGAGAAAATAAATTAAAATTCAAAAAAGAAACAAAATTTAAAACAATAAGAATAATTAATTTTAAAATGGAAAAAATTTTAAAATGTAAAATTTTTTTCTACTAATGAAAATTAAAAAAATTAATAAAAAAAAAAAAGTTACCTACTATTTAAAAATATAAAAAATTTAATAAAATTTTACAAATGAAATTTTTAATGAAATTTTTATCTCGATTTTTTATTTTCTATAAAAAAAATTCAGCTAAAAGAAATTTATATAAAAATACATCCATTGAACTATTTTTTTCTGTCAGTCTTGATATGTGTTTATAAAATATGATAAAATGAGCTTAAAATTATGGAAATACAACTTTTGGATAAAAAGCGGCAGTTTTTAATTTTACAAATATTGCTCTCGTTTTTAAATATTTCTAAAAAGGAAATTGCAAAATCAAAAACAATAAATTTCACATCCTTTTTTCTACATCTTAAACGCTTCAAAAAAATTAATTAAAAATATTGAAATTTAAAGAAAATATGTATTTACATTTATTTTGATTTTCGAATAATAATTGATAAGGTCAAATTTCTATTTAGCCCAATTTTAAAAGGCATAATTTTCATTGTACCAAAATTTTTATTCTATAAAATTTACATTTAACTGAATTTTTATATGGAAAAAATTTTATAACATCAAAATAACTATAAAATGGAATTTATATATTTCTATTTAACAAAATTTATATTTAACTGAATTTAAATTTAACAAATTTTTCATATAAAACTGAATTTTTATAAAAATAAAATTCTCGTGTATAACAGAATTTTAATTCAGCATAATTTCTACTGAGTAAAAGTTCTTAGCTGAATATTTAAATGTAAGAATTTTTATTTCACCAAATCACCATTTATCTAAATATTTATTTAGCTGAGTTTTTATTTTTAGAATTATTTCTGAATGGAAATTCGAACAAATAGAAATTCGGCAAAATAAAAATTCTGTTAAATGGAAATTTGGTGTAATAGAAATTCCGCTGTATGAAAATTTAAACAAATAAAAACTATATTTAATAGAAATTCAGTCAAATAAAAATTGTGTCAAATGGAAATTCGACTAAATAAACATTTTGTTAAATGGAAATTTAATGAAAAAAAAAAATTTTTATTGAAAATTTATATTGAAATTAGAAATTCTGTTAAATAAAAATTCAACCAAAAAACTGTGTTAAATAGAAATTCTGATAAATGGAAATTTATAATCAAATAGAAATTCTGTTGAATGGAATTTCGGCCAAATAAAAGTTATGTTAAATATAATTTTTGCTAAATGAACATTTATATTTAAATATGCATTTTGTTAAATTGAAATTCGGACAAATAAAAATTTTGTTAAATGGAAATTTATATTCAAATAGAAATTCCGTTAAATGGAAATTTGGCCAAATAAAAATTTTGTTAAATAGAAATTTATATTAAAATAGAAATTACGTTAAATGTAAAATTCGACTAAATAAAAATTTAATTAAATGGAAATTCGTCCAAATAAAAATTTTGTCAAATGGAAATTTATATTCAAAAAGAAATTCAGTGCAATGAAAATTCAATCAAATAAAAATTTTATTAAATTGAAATCTCCATTTAAATAGAATTTATCTTCAATGGAAATACTAAAGACTCTCTAAAGAGAAATTCAATTAAATAAAAATTTCGCTAAATGGAAACTCGATCAAATAAAATGTTTTTCAAATCTAAATTCATTGAATTAAATTTTTTTCAAAAATATAAATTGAATGAAGACAAATTAAATCTGATAAAATTTTGAAAATCGAGAGCAAAAACACATTTTTTTTTTAAACATCGCTTATAATCCAAAAAATATTGTATTCCCATGTTTTTATATAGAATAAACAAAACAAAACAAAAAAAAAAGAAGAATGATGACGATGATGATGAAGAAGAAGAAGAAATGAAAGAAGATGAACCCCGAACGTGTACTTTGTGGGTGGCGAATGTTACCTTGGTGATTGGTCCAGCAGAGGACATTTGCGTGCGCTGCAGAGTTGAAGTGGGACTTGGTTTGGATCTGAACGCTGTCATAGACTGGCTAACACCATCCGCCAATATGAAGTTTTCCCTCAGCTCAATATTTGTTCTTCCCTTGGCTACAGTGTGTTGCGTGCACGCAGTTAGTTAGGAAGGCGTTAAAGGATGCCAAGGATAAATAGGTAGTGTGCCAAAATAGTTTTGTACAAAGACAGAGATAGACGAACAAATGAAATATAAAACAAAATTTTGATTTTTTATATATAGAGAGAGCACGATTAAAAATTAGCAGATGAAAAAAAATCGTAAAGCAAAACAAAAAAAAAAATAATAATTCAAAAAACGAAACATATTTTTACGATCACAAAGACAAAGAGAAAAAGAGAGAGAGAAAGGATATAAAAGAATTTTGTAAAAAAAATATTTTTTTTTACAAAATTTTTGTTTGATAAAAGGAACGAAAGAGAAGAAAAAAAAGAGAATAAAGAAATGTGTGTTGGAGTGAATGTGTAATGTGATGTGAAGGAAAAATAAAAAAGAAAACAAATTTAAATAACGAAATCATAAAAATTATACAAACTATACAATAATAATAAATAATAATAATCTCAGAGATTTTTCTCGTTTTAGTAAATATTTTTGCAAATTGTGATTTTATTTGCAAAAACATAAACTTGAAACTCGAAAGTTCTAACTAACTAACTAACTAACAATTTGTAACACGTAATCATTTTGTATTTCGAGAATTTATTTTTTAAATAATATTAATTTTTTAATTTTTAATAACTTATTAATATTAACTAAAAAGAAATCTATTCTAAATAAATAATTGAAATACTATTGTTTAAATTAAAAATAAAATCGTATGTCGAATAAATTCAATTGTCAATTTTGTATTTCAAATAAAAAATTAGAGATCACTTTTGAAAAAATTAAATACAAAATTGTTCTCTACAAATTAAGCAGAAAATTATACAATAAAAAGAATTTAAACATTGTTTTTCTAATATAAAATTATATATTACTAAATAGAAAAAATATTTTCAATAAAAAATTATATTTAAAACAATTTTAAATAAAAAAAAATTCATTTAAATATTTAAATAAATAAAATTAAGTGCAAAATAGAGGTTTTTTTTATAAACCAAAAAAGACATGTTTCGTGTTTCAAAGGAGGACAAAAACATTTTGGTTAGAATAACTCAAAAAAAAAGTAATTTCTACACTCCAAAACCATGCTAAATCAAAACTGAAATAATGCTATATAAAAAAACCATACCATTTTGTCGATCTAAAAATCAGGATACTTAAGACTTCAAAAAAAAAAGATCTAAAAAGCTATTCGGTATAAAAAATCATAGGTCTATTAAATACAAGAGAAAAAAAACTACTTCGCATTCGTTGACTCTTAATATTTTTATCAAATGATAATTAGCAAAACAAAACGCTTTCACCAAAATAATATTAATCCGCGAAAAAGTTAATTACAACAAACAATATTAGTCAACAATATTGATTAAAAAAAATTCTTTCTTTCCGTTAATAAAAACTAAAAACCCACAGTAAATCATATTAAAAGTTTATATATACATTTTTTGAAAAATAAAAGTGCGGAAACATGCAATGGATAAGGATTTTTTTACGGAAGCTGATATCTGATTGTGATTGTGCATTTATAAGCATGATTTTTGAATGAACAATTTTTTTTTTCATTTCAATGAATTTTTCTTGACAATTAATTGAATATTGACATTTTATTTAATTTAAAACGCAAAAATTTTCTTCATCTATGCCAGATATTTTCGTAATCTATTGCCAAAAAGTTAAAAGCTATTTTTGAGTGTAATGAAAATTTTTTTTCTACAATAAAAGAGAAAAATTGAATTTAATTTTTAAAAACTTATTTTTCATTTTTAAAAAATTCGATTAAATAGAAATTCTATCAAATACAAATGAGGTAAAATAAAAAATTCTTTTATATGGAAATTCGTATAAAAATGAATATTTCTTCATAAAGTTTACGATGAAAAATTTATTGTAAATAAAAATTCGACTCATAATTATTTACGAATATTCAATTTCGAAAAAAATTTAGATAATATTATTTATCTTTTATTTCTAATAAAAAAGTAAATAAATAAATAATAATAATAATAATAATAAATAAAGAATTAAAAGTTCACTGGCAAATTTCTCTCACTCTCTCACAAGGTGTTCTTATTAAAAGATCAATGTATTTTTAGATTACGAAGCAATCAGAGCAGTTAAAGAATCGGAACAAAATCTATTATTAAACATTGAGCGGAAATATTTTGTCATATAATATTTCAATTTCGAAAATTTAGTTTCAATTTTGCAAGTGCAAATAGCTTGCGATATTTGCTCTACACAATCAATCAGTGCTTTTTTTTGTATATTATATATTTTACAGGAAAAAATGAAAAAATAAATGAAAAATGAAAATGTTTTAAATTAAATAAAAAATGAGACAAATTAGTCTCACCAAGCGGACACCAGCCTTCGTGTTGCTCCGGTTTATTAGGATCTGGTATTGGCATTAGAAAAACTGAATACACAAATTAAGGGATGACAATAAACAAAAATGAAATATGAAAAAGAAAATAAAAAAAAAAAAAATGACATTCAATTTCAAGAAACAAAAAAAAAGAGAAAGAAAGACATTTTTTGAAAGGAATTTTTGTTTTCAAGGTTGGATAATTTTTTTGTGGAAGGAGGAAAAAGCAATAAATTCGATGTTAGTAAAGGATCGTTCAATATCGTATAACTATCTACATAATACATATTAGAAAACACAATTCCAAAAGAAGTTTCTTTTCATTTTCAATTTTCATAAAGGGAAATTCTTTTTTATTTCTATTTTCATGGATTGTTTATTTTATTCAAATATAACATAAAATTATTTGTATAATAGAAAAAAATTATTTGAATTAAATTTGAAAACAAATAATATCGAATTGATTTAAATTAATTCTTGATATTTAATTTTTTTTAATAATTTTTCGAATTCCAAATGTACTTCAATTCTTTTATTAATCAATTTATTAATTATTCAAGAAACAAATTTAAATTGAAAATTTGTTTAATCATTAAAAAAGAAATTTCCATTTTTCTTCTTTTGGAAAAGTGAACAATTATTAGTAACCGAGAGATAGAGATATGAGAAATTAAAAAAAAAATGTACCAAACCAGTGTCTAAAAAAAAGTAGCTACGAGCTAAGCAAAGCAAAAATAGTATAGCAGACACACACTTTCAAAAAAAAAAAATCCCTTTTTTTTATACACATTCTAGTCATGATGGGCATTTTTTTCTATCATTGGTTAATACATTTATTATTTTGTTACCTCAGGAGTTGAGATCATACACACACAAACGCACTGACGTGTTATTTTATTATTTAGAGAGTTCCGCTCGAAAAAAAACACATTTTTTAATGCAGAGATATAAAAATTATTATATTAATTGCTTGTTCTCTATTTTTATTATTTGTGTATATGAATCTAAACTAAAATGATGGTGATTAGCGCATTACTTCTATTTTTAATTAAAAAAAAAAAAATTACACCAGCAGCACAAAATGAATGCCGATGAGTGTGAAAAAAAAGTTTTAATTAATAAAAGAAAAATTAATAATTCAACAAAAAAAAATAAAATTACACGTCTATAATAAAATATTTTTTAAAAAAAATATATTTTTCAATAAAAAAAATAGTTTTGAATAAAAAAAAATTATTTTTTTAAACATAAATAACGAATTTTTATATTTTATAATATAATTTACGCCTCTTGGGAAAGGGGGAAATATTTGTCAAAAAGTTCGCGACTACTTTTTTCCGTTACAATTTTTTTTTTAGGTTTCAATTAATAATCAAATAATTAAAGCAAATAAAATTGAAATCACTGAAAATTATTAATAAGTTGATAATTAAATTAGCTATTGAATTAAAAATCCAAAAATATTTTTTAAATTTTAATTAAACTTCAATATTTATTCAATACTATTTCTCAGTAACTTTAATTATTTGAAAATTAATTAATTTTATCATTAAATAGCATGGTTCTTGGTTTATCTCGCAATTACTGAATTAAAAAAAAATTGAAAATAAACAATTTCATAATAATTCATTGAATTCACACCTTAATTAACGTACTATTTAACTAAGTGGTAGAGATGAATTTTTCTTAGAATAAAATATTGATTATTTGTAGAATTTTTTTTTTTTTACTGTACCAATAAAATATATAGTAGCAATTTTATTTTAGTAGGAAATATATTTATTCTTCATTCATCTCTCCACTTGTCATATTAAAAATTTAAATTCAATTAAAACTAATTTAATTATAATATTTATTGAAAAATTAATTAAATTAATTTTAATTGAATTGAAATTAAATTTTCAAGATCCATAAGAAGAAAATTATTCCAATGGATTTTGATTTAAAATAAATGCAGTGAATTTTACAAGAAATGAGAAACTTACCTCGGCAAGGATCATTTTTCAGGAGGAATTCATCTAAAGCGACCCATCCGCCTCCAACGCGAACCATCACGGTCGATCGTAGAATTCTGACCAAACGAAGTTTTTGACTGTCGCCAAACTGTGCACATAATAAACGATATTTAATTTCGCATTTTTTTCGCATTTTTTCTAATTATTTTTGTTATTTATTTATTATAATCCTGTTAAATATTGTAAATAAATTAATTAATAGAAAACAAATAAGTAATATTATTATTTTGATTTTGTTATTGTCACTTATTTTCTTTGTTCGTTAATTTTTTTTTTGTATTTTTAGTTAAATACTAGTTTGTACGAAAGGGCAGTTTTATTTTATGCAAGCCCGTTTATTATTGTAAATAAATAAATTAATAATATTTTAATTTCAATTTTGCATTACTCACTCTGTACTTTCCTTCTCCGACTTGGAAAACACGGAATTTCTGTCGACACGTGCACAGCATAACCAATCGTTTAACTTCATCGTGAATTTTGTCAGTGTCATTATATGTTCTTCTTTCTTCCCAATCTGGTCTCAATGCTGCAATAAATTCTTTCCAATCGATTAAACCTTCACCATGACGATCGAATAGATCAGCAACAGCTCCCATTTCTAATCGTGATGTATCGAATTCTAAAAAAATTTCCGCAAATTATTTTTATTTTTATTCTCATCATTTTCAATTTTCGACAAAAATTTCATTTTTTTTTTTTTTGTTTTTTTTTTTTAAATTCAAGTTAGATAAAATTAATTATTTATTATACTAACTGGTGTTCATAATTCCTTGAATAAAATCGTCACGTGGAATGAGGCCATCGTTGTTCTTATCCATTTTTCGGAAAAGATCCGTCAAACGTGATTTCTTGTGATTCATGAATTTGAGGAACTGTAATTTTTACAAAAAGAAAAAATTATGATTGCGTAAAAAATGTCAGGAGGGAGAGGGCTCACTTTTTTTTCTAAAGCTTTAGTAATGTAAATTAATAAATGACAAAAACTCACTCTCTTTCTCCAATCTTCCCAGCTGAAGTTAGCGACACGTTCCAATTCATCGATGTAGTTTAATTTATCCTGAAGACGACGTTGACGTTCCCATGCCAGGAACCAAACATTTCGCCATCTGTCCCACAGAAGCTTGACTCTTGGATTTCTGAATTCTGGCTCAGCTCCTTTGCTATATTAAAGTAACGGAAAAAAGATTTTTTTTACCATTTTTTTTCGAAATCAATTAAAGATTCACGAATTTTTGATTAAAAAAAAAAAAAAAACACTACCAAAAAATTATTAAAAATTTAATTAAGAAAATTTTGAAAAAGAAATACATAATTTTTTAATTTCCAAGTAACACTGAAAATTTAAAGGTGGTTGCTATTTCGAAAAGATTGAAAGAAAAATAGAGAAAATATATTTTGGAAAAATAAATTACTATAGAAATTAAATATAAAATTTAAAAATAAAAATTTTATTTATTTCAATATAAACGAGTTTTATTTTGGAAAATAAATTAATTAACTTTGAAGAAAAAAGGAAGTGGACTCTTAAATTTTGGAAATTCAATATATAAAATTAAATTGAAAAATGAGGGGGAAAAAAAGAAATATTAAATAAACGAACCTTCCTTTCGGTGGGAATCGTGGACCAATATGTGGCAATGAAGGATCTGGTGTTCTCTCGCGACCTGGGCTGGCACGGCTAAACAAGAACATGCGTCACATCACTCAAAAACAATCTCTACGCAATTCTGCACTTAAAGAGCTTTCATCTTGCAGTGTTTTTAACAAGTGTTCATCAGGTTGTCCCTTATTTATTCAATTCTAATTTTTATTTCATATATTACGGCAAAAACAAAATAAAACAAAAAAATTGAAAAAATTTAATTAATAAATTTAATAATAAAATATTAATATTTAATAAATAAAAAATATAAAATAAATAATAAACTCAACTCGAATAAAAATTAAAAATAAATAAGTGACAACCTTATGTGTTTATATTTTTTTTCGTATACCTATATAATAACGTAAATATTTAAATATTCATAATTTTGTTTCTATTTGTTGTTTATAAAATAGTGGGAAAAAATAATAGAAAATTTTGTAGTTTCTTGTCGATCTCCTATAAAGAATAAATTCATTATAAATATTAAAAGCAAATTCAACTTTGACGTATACAACGAGAATAAAAAAAAAGACATGAAGCGACATTTTTGTGAATTTGCGTGTCAAGAAAAAGAAAAAAAACGTGTTTGTGAGCATCATGTGCCGACAAAACAATTATAAAAAGCAATTTATAAAAACATTGATCTACAAGACAAAAAAAAATGGTGCATGTGTGAGTGTGAAAAAATGCTTTGGTTTGTGAAAAGTATGATTTAAAAAAAAAAGTGCTTACCTTCCACGCTGCATCGTCTGCGACAGATCTCGACTTCCTTTGAAGCTAAACGATTGCAAAAATGAAAATATTTAGTCTCATTAATTTTTTTTTTAAATAAGAGCTCATGTAACGCTTAAATTAAAATTTAATTTACTTAAATTATATTTAATTTAGGACTTTAATATTGTTTTTTGTAAATAAAGCAATGATCAAAAAATGAGAAAAAAACATTAAATTAATTATTAATTAAAATAAATAAAAATGTAAATAAAATAAGAATAGAAAATATGACTGAGTTTTAAAAAGTGGAATTATTAAAAAAAATATATTATTTTGAAAAGCAAAATAATGTCACACCTTTGCCGACGAAGTGGTTGATGATCATGATCATAATCTTGAGAATGGTCCTTACTGCTGTCCATGGAAAAAGCACATGCAAACACAATTCGTGATAAACACAAAACAAAAGCAAGCGGCAAAAAAATATATAATAATTATAAAAGTGCATTCACAATAAATTGGATCAAATTTCTATACATAATACTTAAAATACGGATTTTTGACATTTTTTTTTACAATATCAAATTGAGAACAATTATATAGGAAATCAGATATAGTAGAAAAATACCTAAAAAAAAAAATGAATAGAAAAAAATATATACAGAAAAGCAAAAAATATTGTAAATTGGCCACTAGTTAGCGTAATGAAAAACTAGACTTCACAGTAAAAACAAAAAATGACAGACTAGAAAAAATACGAGATTAGAAAAAAATACAATAAATAATAAAAAAAAGACTAAAAAAATAAAAGACTAGAAAAAATAATAAAACAAAGTAAAATCTCATTGACTAGGAAAAAATATAAAATAAAATAAAAAAATATATACAAAAAAATAAAAAAACATAAAAATAAAATATAATTGACTAGGAAAAAATGTAATAAAACTTAAAAAGTAATCTCACTAAATTAGAAAACAATACAAATTACTAATAAACAGTACCTACAAAGAAATCAATAATGAATGCAAAAAAATAAATCGAAAATAAAAAAAAAAAATAAATAATCGTGCAAACTTACACAAGCGATGTTTTTGATTTGGACATTTTGCGACCGTCCTTGGTGATTGGTTTCATTTGTCGTGCTTTACAGACACGATCAACTTCATTTTGTCTTCGACTTGTATTTTCCATAAATTCACGATGATCGGCAATCAACATCTCCAATGTTGGACGATCATCTGGCAATGGTTCAGCTTCCAATGTTATTAAAGTATTCTCCAAACCTTCGAGCCAAGCCAATAATTCTTCCAAAAGATTATCAAGGTCCTAAGTAAAAAAAAAAACAATTTTTTTTTAATTTAACAAATTTTTCGAAATCAAATTTCAATTTAATTATAATTTCAATTTTCAACAGGATAAAACTTCTGAACTGTTTAGCCGAAAATTTTAAATTTCTAAATTTCCATTTAAATGAATTTTGCAATTTTGTTGAAACATTTATTAGACAGAACATTGCTAAATGGAAAATCTACTATTTGGAAATTTTTAATAAATAAAAATACGGCTAAATGGTAAATTACGGTTAATAATAAAGATTTAAATAAAAATTTTACTAGATACAAATTCCGTTACAGGAAATTTCTGTTAAATGGAAATTTTGTCTAAATAAATTTTGTTTATTTAAAAATTTAGATAGAAATAAATTTTGCAAAGATTGAGTAAAATTTGTCTTTAACCGATTTTTTTAAGGAAAATTAATAAAATAAATATTCGGAGTGATGAAATTTAATGAAAATTATATAATTGTAAAATTCGTAAAAATATAACTTTTGTTAAATGTAAATTATGTTTAATAAAAATTCTAATATTAGGAAATTATGCATCAAACAAAAATGCGGATAAATAAAAAATTGATTTAATAAAAATTCGATGAAATAGAATCGTGTTAAATTAAAAATAGAAAAAACAATAAAATTTGATTAAATAGAAATTTTATTTAATAAAAATTTTGTAAATGAAATTTTAGTTCAATTATTTAAATTACGCAAAATAGAAATTATTTTAATTGAAATATCTATAAAATGAAAATTCGGTTAAAAAAAATTTTAGTTCAAGTTGGAATAAATTGAAATTTGTTAAAATATTAAATATTCCAAAAGAAAAATAAGAAGAGAAATGTGACAAAAACAACAATAGAGTTGACTATAAGTCTAGTCGTAATAAACCGTTTATGACCTCCTATTGTATTAGCTATCCTTCTATACCTGAATATTAAAATTAATTACTTTAATTCATCCAAAAACGCGATTGCAAAACGAAAATTAAGAAACTAATATAATTTCAGTTTCATTATGTTTTGTCGCCGTTAGGTGGCAGAAGCATGCAGGGAGTATTAAAAAAAAATTAAAAACAAATATAGGAATTCTTAAAAGTGATATATACTTTTTGAAATAGAATATAAATTTTTTCTTTTTTTATTTTAATTTAAAAATGTTGATAATTTTTCTTTTTTAAAAAAAAGGCTGGAAATGAAAATAAAAAGTGATACATAATTTTGTTTCTTTTGATCACAAATTACCTAATTTTACCATTGAAAAAAATTATTTTCTTTTTTAAGAAAAATGTTATTCTAATGCTTCAAAAATTTTAAATAATTTTTGTTCCGTTTATGAATAAATATATATTTTTTTGAAATAGATATTTAATTTTTTTTATGTTCAAATATTAAATTAAAATATTCCAAAAGAAAAATAAGGATAGAAGGAAATATAATAACAATAGAGTCGACTGAAAGTCTAGTCATAATAAACCATTTATGACACCCCATTGTATTAGTTGTCCTTCTATACCTGAATATTAAAATTAATTATTTCAATTCATACAAAAACGCGATTTGCAAAACGAAAATTAGGAAAGTAATATAATAACAGGTACATTACGTTCTGCCGCCGTCAGATGGCAGAAGCGTGCAGGAAGCACAAAATCGCAGCTTTCATTATATTACTCTCCTACTTTTCATTTTGCAATCGCATTTTTGTATGAATTCGCATCGAATCGGATTTAGAAAAATTTATAAGATAACGATCCTTATAAACATTCTGTAAAAATATAATTATAAATTTAATATTATAATTATTGATTATAAAAAAACAAACCTGAAGTCCTCGCATGTGTTCCTCGAGTCGTTGATTTCTCTGCAAAGCCCAAGTGGAAACTTCCTCCCATCTTGATTGAATAATAGTTATCCAATGTTTAATAACAGCAGCTCCATCAGGATGTGCTTTAGCAAAAATAGATTTCGCCAAATCCAATGTATTATCCTTTTCAATTTCCTTCGATTGCAATTCCCTGAGGAATTTCTCATGTTCCATAAGTTGATTACGACTCTCTTGTTCGTCCTCCGGCAATTGACCAGCAAATCTCAATTTCATTTCAGCGTCGCTCAACCATTCAAGAAGTACATGTACCGCCTTATGTAAACGTTCAGCATCACGTAATGCCTCTTCTAAACGATCAGATTTATTTGACGACAAACGCGTCACCGTATTCCATAAACTATGAAGTTCCGATAGTTGTTGTCTAATCGTTGATGCATCCTCCAATGTTGCTTTCGATTCCAATTCACGTCCAGTTTTTGTCACCGAATCCATTTGCGATGAACGCGATTCAAGATCTCTCTCGAAATTCTTATGTTGTTCAACAAGATTTGTCACAGTGTCCAAATCACCATGAAGATTACCCGTATTTGATAATTGTTTCTCAGTTTTTTGTAACCAATCAAGTAGTGCTTGAATTGCATCCTTAAATTGACCAGAGAATAATAGTGCTTCTTCCAATTTACGTTGTCTATCAACGCATTTACCACAAACAATTGTCCATTTATTCTTGAGTTCATTGAGTAATTCACGAAGTGCTGCCTCATCAGATTTTGGTGCTTTATCCTTAAGTATTTTACCATTTTTCATTGTTGTATCATAATTTCCTTGTTTTGCACTTAGTGCTTTTTGTATTTCACGATGTTTTTGTAAACGGAATTTAATTTTCTCAGGATCATTACCACCAAGACCATCGGCAGCAACTTCATCCAATGTTCTCTCAGTGTCCTCTAACCAATTCATTAAATTTGACCATGCATCATGGAATTCTCTTGCCTCTTTATAGCCATGATCTAAAGCTCTTGTTCTTTCAGCCGATTTCGATACAACACGTTCCCATCGATGTTGTACGCTAATTAATAGATTTTTAATCAATATCACATCTTGTTTTTGTGAGAAATATTTCAAATGTGTTCCTTTTTTATCGAGATTCAACATTGTTTCACGATGAACACCAACGTCTTTTTGAAATGCTTTATGTTCTTCAATTTGTCCGAGAATTGTTTCCATGACACGTGAAACTGGTTTTAGATTTGTTAAAATCTTCTCAGCGTTTGTTAACCAATCGACAAATGCTTGTAACGCATCGTGAAATTCGGTAGCTTCTTTGAGAGCAATTTCCAATTTAATTTTCTTATCACTCGCTCTCGCTGTCACATTATCCCATCGTTGTTTCAATGTTCGGAGATTGTGATTCAATCCACCGGCGCTTGACGCTCCGGCACGTTTTAAATATTCTTGTCCCTGTTGTAGGACAGTCTCGACTTTTGGTCTATTTTGTTCGAGTTCATTGTAAACTTCCATAAAACGTTCGAGTTGTTCGGATGCAGTTTCAGGTAGACCACCAACTGGTTTTGATGCTACTATCATATTATCAACGTCGCCAAGCCACGATAATAAATCTTGAATTTCAGCAGTAAATGATTGTGCTTCACGTAATGCATCTTCGAGTTCACGTTGTCGATCCGCGGCACGTTGTAATAAATCACGCCAACGACGATTTAGTGTTCCTAATTTTTCCGCTGTTGTTGAAGCCTCCGCTGTTCCTTTGCCATCCTCAATTAATTGTCTTCCCGCGTCATTTAGCGTATCAACACTTGTCTGATGTGCTTGTATATCATTGACTAAAACTTTCAATTTCGCCAGCTCAACTTCAATAACCTGCGGATCACCGGCAACTGGTTTTAATTCATCGAGTGTACGATCGGTGTTATCGATCCAAACAAGAAGTTCATCGAGTGCATGTTGGAATTGTCCAAGACGTAGGAGAGCATTTTCAAGAAGTCTCTGTCTTTCGACAACACCCCGTAGTAATGCATCCCAGCGTCGATTAACTGCACCCAATGGTTCTTTAATTGCTGCCGCTTGCTCCGATGATGTTCTCTCAGTGAGTTCAGCTGCTTGCCTATATAGAAGAAAAGTAATAGAATTTTTAAAATTATTCAAAATTACCAAATTTTTTAAATTGTGTTTTTGTTTTTAATTTTTACAATATTGAAATTCTTTTAGAGCAAAATAATAATTTTGAGACGACAACCTACAGCATTTTTTTTAAAAAAGGCGGGGGTTTTTTTTCCCGATCAGCGCATAGCTACCAAACAACAATTATTAAAAATTATTAAACAATATATCTTTACGGTATTAACACCTTTTTGGTTTATTTGTTTCCCCTGTTAACTCAGTCTTCGTTCATGTTGTTTATTTTTTTCAGGGTTCATTTCATGTGAAAACAACAGTGGTTTATTTTTTTCTCAAATTTTTTCATAATTATTATTTTTAATTATATATAGTAACATTGAAAATATTAAAAATTTCACAAATAAAATTTTTGTCACTATTATTTTTAACACTATTATCTATATAATTGTAAATTATGAAAATTTGAGAAAATTTAATCTTTTGTTTTCTCATGAAATATTTTTTATATTTTTCATTTTTGTATCTCGTGCATGCTGTGGAACAGTTTACAAATAGAAAAAAAAATAGAATAAGATGACTCAAAAAATTCAAATTCTGTGTTACAAAAAAAAACTAAATTAAAGAAAACTTTTTATTCGAAATTGTGTCATAAAAAACAAAACAAAAATCGTAAAAAATTGCCTTTTTTTAGTAATTTTTTAAATTTTGACCAAAAACTTTCAGCTGATTTCTTTTTCTTCTTTTGTAGCAAGTAGACTTTAAAAAAGCTCTAAAATCATGAGCATAAAAAAACAAAATTCAATTACAAATTATTGTTTAAATTAAAAAAATTACCCAAAAAAAATCAAGTAGATATATTTTTATATTCTTTTTTTTCAAAATTTAATTTTCATAATAAATTTTCATTTCAGGAGACATCTTATAACATTCTTGACATTAGACAAAAAAAAAAAAAAAAAAAAATTGGATGCCACACTTTTTTCAAAACCATATACACAATTATTTTTAAAAAGAAGAATAAAACCAACGAATGTCAATCAAAAAGAAAATAAAAATCATTAGTCAATGTATCCGGGCATATTAAAAATAAACAAAAAAACTAAAGTTGTATTTTGAATTTGAAGCCATGCTCTAACTACAGCGACAACGCATCAGAGAGATGGACTTGCCTTGTCAGACTCCTGTGATCAGGAAACCAGCACGGGACAAAAAAGTTGATTAGATCAATATCTCTCCACAAAAAAAATTCTTATTCAAAATTCATGAAATTTATGTAAATACAATTTAAACTATTATAGGATCACGAGCAAAAATTAATATTTTTTTGTTATTAATTAAAATCTTTCTCTTGGTCATTCAAAAAAAAATTCTACTCATAATGATTTTTTTTTTTTTAATCACACAAACATATTTTTTGGTAACGCAAAAATTACTTTTTTTTTTGCTCACTCAAAAAATATATTAAATTGGATGTTCAAAAAAACAGTACTTTGTATTCCATCAGGCTTCTATTTTTTTACTTTTAAATTGCATAAAAGTATACAATTGTTTTTATTACATTCTTAAAACAAAAAAAGATCAAATTTTCCACATATAAAAATTTATAATAAGAATTTTTTAGCTGAATTTTAAAAGATAGAATTTTCTATTAATACGAATTTTCATCCTGCAACAGAATTCTGACTAATAAATCTTTTAAAAAAAACTATCTAAATTTTTTACAATAAAAAAATAAGATTAAGAGAAAATTTTTTTTTGAACATCCTAATATATTTAATCACCCAAAAAAATTTCTTAACAATAAATTTCTTTTTAATATTTTTTTCTTAACTACTCAAAAATCTTTTCGAATTACGCACAAAACACTCGGAGAGGATATTCTAATAAAAAAAAAATCTCTCGAAGGGAATCATATTAAAAATTCTTGTCGAAAATTATATATATATAAAAAAAAAGTAAAAACAATAATAAATATGATAAACATACCTGTTGAGAGCTTCGACCTTCACCATATGAGGATCGACTTCCGCCTTGAAATTGGCCAATTGTCTAATTTGTTTTTTCACCTCATCAATATCACTGCCAAGTGGTCCCATTCGTGAGAATTTCTTTTCGGCCTCTTCCAAAAATTCCAAAAGATCATGCAACGTCTCATGAAATTCCATTGCTTTTTCCATGGCATCAATTAAATTCTCCTCACGACGTGCATACAATGCCGTAACATTATCCCAAGCCTGATCCAAATCCTCAATATGTTTACGAACTTCTGGTTTATCAGGCTCACCGCACAATCCCATCAATTCATGACCCGATTGTCTCACTTGTTCAACATCGGGTTTCGTCTGATCAATTTCCTGACGTATCTCCTGCAAAGCAACTTGTTGCTGTTGAATTGCCGCCGGTTGTGCAGCTGGCGGTGCTTGTCCAGCCAAAGCATCCTGAAGTTCTTGCAACGTTGACATAACTCCATTTAATTCCGACCAAAAACGTTCAGCAACCGCCAAAGTATCGTCCAACGTTTGTCCACGATCAATTGTCGCTTTTTGCACATCGCCCCACAATTTATTTAATTTTTCCAATTTTCGTTTAATATCCTTGACAGCTGGATCGGCACGATTTCCCGCCTTATTGATAACATCATTGGCCGCTTTTTTCACCGCAGCAAATGCCTCAGATCTTTGTGCAAGATCATCGGCAAGTGCCGCATTCTCTTCCATTTGATCGCGTAATCTTGGTGGATGTGCACTAATTGGCTCAGCGCCATTCACCTGATCAGCCGTCGATGTTAGTGCACGCAACATACCCTCAAGTTTATCAGAAAATTGCGACGACTCCTGAAGAGCTTGCTCAAGAACCTGTTGACGTGCACGAAGTTCAGCGCGCAATGCCGCATAACGAGCATTATCAGCATCAAGAATATCCTGTACCTTTGCGCCTTCCTCATCGTTAATCAATTTAATCAACGCCTCACCAGTTTTATTCAATTTCTCCACAAGTGGCTTATGCTCATTGATACTCTGCAACAACAGTTCATTTTTATCCTGTTGCATGGCAATAAGATCGGGTCTCAACGCCGGCATTGGTAACATTGCCACCTGTTGCTCAGCCTCCTCCAACCAACTAATAAGACCAAGATGCGTATCCCTCAAATGTTCAGCAAGTGGTAACGCCTGCTCCAATGCTCCCAATCTATCAGCCGACAATGTCGAAACAATTTCCATAATCTCCCTAAGATCCTCCATTTTATCTCTAATTGTCGATGTATCCTCATGTTGCGCATTCTCACGAATAACTTTCTTCGCTGTTGATATCACATCGCGTACACGTCCCTTTTGACTCGAAATATCATCATTCAACGCCTTATGCTCCTTCAATTGCACTCTTATAATCTCCGGCTCACTACTTGGTGGTTCAGCTTCTCTCAATTGATTGTCAACCTCACGGAACCAATCCAATAATTCATCAATATCGCCAATCACCTCAATTGATCTCTGCTTACTAATTTGTATTCTCTCCGCTTTCCTCTGTATTTGCTCTGTTATTGCGTCAAATCTTCTATTATCCCTCGTGACCAATCCCTCAATTGTCGCCGCACCTTCACCAGGCGATATTTGACATAATTGCGGACCAACAGCATTAATCTTATCCAATACGGGTCGATATTCCGAAATTTCCATTTCCAAACGTATTATTTCATCCTCACGTGGCTCAGCCGATTGTAGTGCCGCCTCAGCTCCCTGCATCCAATCCATAAGACGATTATGATTATCATGAAATTGTTGAACAAGTGGCAGGGCTTCTTGCGCATGTTTCAATAAATCCGAACCCCTTGTTATTAAATCATTATAACGCCTCTGTAGTGAATCCAATTTATCCTTTAGTTGAAGTGCCTCATCACTCGAGATATGTTTCATTAATTCAAGTCCCGATTGTGTTGTACTCTCAACTTCATTCTGACGACACGACACCTCCTCAGTAAGATCCGCAAGATCCTCCATTTGTTGTAATAATTTCTCCGTATGCACTGCCAAAACACGATATCTCGACAAACGTTTCTCCATACTGTCCATCCACGCTTGCAAATCCTGATAAGTCAACACTAAATGTCTCAAACCTTGTTTTGAATTCTGCAATAAATTACCAAGTGCCTCGGAACGTTCCACCAATGCCGCGTAACGATCAGCAACATCTTGTAATTTATCCGCAAGTGCCGATGCCTCATCATCACCCACCAAACTCATCAATTGACTCGCAATTTCCGTAAGTTCACTGAATCCCAATTTTTTCGATAAAATATCATCATGTAACAAATCATGTTCAGCGACTCTCTGCTGTATTTTCTCCTCATCAGTTGGCACTAGTTCCATATCCTTAATTTTCTTCTCAGTTCTCTCCAACCAAATAGCAAGTGGCACAAGTTTATCCTGAAATTCTTTAGCCACAGCCATTGCTTGCTCAAGTGCTTCCATACGATCAGCCGCACCCTCTGTCAATCTATCGAATCTTCCCATTAAATTAGTCAATTGTTTTTCAATATTTTTCCGTTCCTTTGGATCACCACCGGCTGCTACCTCCTGTCCCATTGTATACAACGATGACATTGAATTCTGTCGATCCAATAACATTTTACGCAAAAATTTCTGTTCCTGTAGTTGCGCCTTCACTACCTTATAATCCGAAGAAGGTGGCTTTTGATTAGCAACCATTTCCTCAGTGTCCGTCAACCATTTCTCCAATCCATCAAGAGCATCTTGGAATTTACCCGATTGCAATAAACCAACATCCAATTTTCTATCTCTATCATTCAATTTCTCCTTTAAATCATTCCAACGCTCATTCATACGATCCAAATCCTTTTCAATATTACTCGTACTAACATCCCTACCAGCCGTCTGTATCAACGTCTGCCCAAGAATATTACACTCATCAACAGCTCTTGCAATTGGTTCAATTTTATGCAATTTCAACGATCTAAAATCATCCTGCTGTACACGTATTGAATCAACCTCCGAACCAACAGGACGGAATTTTTTCACCTGATCATGAGCATCATTAATATCATCCATTATATCGGCATGTACATGATAAAATTGTTGTAATTTATTTAAAGTATCAATTAATTCTTCCTCACGATTACGTGCACGATCATCCAATTTTCCCAATTGTCTCTTCAATGATTCAACTTGATCGCGTGTTGCCACGGCATCAGCGGCAAAACCTAAATCAACGAGATTTTCACTTGAACTAACAAGATTAATAATCTCATCATTGAGTCTATTGATTTTGTGTATAACACGATTTATCTCTTCAACTTGTCCGCGTACTGTTTTAATATCACGTCCTGGAGCTTTCATTGAATCGAGTTCTTTTTCGAGATTCGCTAATTCTTGACTTATGCCCTTCAAATGATCGGTAAATTGTGCTACTGCTGTTGCTGCACTTTGTAATTCATTGCATCTGTCGTCTAATTTTGCCTGTAAATCATCAATTCGATCGGATATATTGTCAACTTCGTCTTGTAAATGTGTGGCGTCTATTCCTTGTTCACCGGCTTCTTTAACGAGATCATTTGCCTGTAATCGAACAGCTTGTAGAGGTTTCTTCAAACTCACGGTTTCTTCTCTCAAATTCTGAAAAACAATTTTTTTTTGTCAATATAAAAGAAATTAATTTATTATAATTGAGGACCAATTTTGATTTACTTAAATTTAAATTATTAAACGAGGTTATATTTTCTATCTTGCATCATTTAGGTTCTAAAAACATGCAGGATGGTTAAAAAAATAAAATTTTTAATTTTGACCATTATAGGAAATTTATAACTTATTTTTTCTAATTCTTTTGCAGCTTTAGCTTTCACCATTGAAATAACTTCATCAAATTAAAAAATAATTGTCAAACAATAATTAAGTTTTAGCAGATTTTTAAATGAAATTTTTTTTCTAAATAATTAAATTGAAACAGATTTTAAATTTGAAATAAATTTTCTGCAAATTTAAACCGCTGTAGTTTTTTTTTTTTTTTAAATTTCTGACAATAATTAAAATTTAGAGTTTTTATTTGAAACTTTTTTAAATAATTGAATTTTTAAAGAAATATTAAAATTATTAAAAATAATTGAATTTTAGAAGAAGTAAAGTTAAAATTTTTCAAAAATTATTGAATTTCAAAAGATTTTGATAAATTTCAGGCAATAATTAAATTTTTTAAAATTGTAAATAATTTATCAAATAACTTTATAGATAATATTTTTTAAAAAAAATTTAAGTTTCAAAGATTTACAATTCAGATTTTTGAAAATAATTGAACTTCAACTGATTTTTAGTTTAAAATTTTTTATGATTTCTGTCATTGAAAAATTTATTAGAAATTACAGACAAAAATTGAATTTCAAAAGATTTTAATTGAAAAATGCTGTCAAATAATTGAATTTTTGAAGAATATTACAAAAATCATTAGAAATAATTGAATTTTGGAAAAGTTACATTAGAATTTTTTAGAAATAATTGAATTTCCAAATTTTTTGTTAAATTTCAGATTTTAATTAAATTTTAGAGAATTTTTTTAATTCAAATTTTTGAAAATAATTAAATTTCAAGTGATTTTTTGATTGAAATTTTCGGTGATTTCTGTTTCTAAATAATTTATTAGTAAATGCAGACAAAAGTTGAACTTTAAAAGTTTTTATCTAATTAAAAAATACTTTCAGATAATTGAAATTTCGGAAAATATTATAAAAATCATTAAAAGTAATTGAATTTTGAAAGAGTTACAGTTGAAATTATTTTTCCTAAAGTTTTAAATGAAAAATTATAGAAATAATTGAAATTTTTGAAAATATGTAATTGAATTTTAAGTGATTTTGAATGGAAATTTTTGATAGTTTATTTGCAGATTTTTTTAAAAATTTTAGACAATTATTATATTATAAAAATTATTATTATTATTATATTATTAAATACAAGAGAGAATTTTCTTTTAAAGGAAATTTCATTTTTTTTAAAATATATTTCATAGTAAAAAATTTTGTTTAACAAAAATTTGGTCTAAAATTCGATTGAAAAAAAATAAATTGGTTAAAATATTAAATTAAAATATTCCAAAAGAACAATAGAGTCGACTGTAAGTCTAGTCATAATAAACCGTTTATGACCTACTATTGTTTTAGTTGTCCTTCTATACCTGAATATTAGAATTAATTACTTGAATTCAAACAAAAATGCGATTGTTAAATAATTTTTGTTTCGTTTATAAATAAATATATTTTTTTTAAATAGATATTTAATTTATTTTTCGTTCAAATATTAAATTAAAATATTAAATATTACAGAAGAAAAATAAAGAGAGAAGATGACAAATAAGGACAATAGAATCGACTGTAAGTCTAGTCATAATAAACCATTTATGACACCATATTGTATTAGTTGCCTTTTTATACCTGAATATTAAAATTAATTACTTGAATTCATACAAAAACGCGATTGAAAAAGGAAAAGTAATATAATAACAGGTTCGTTACGTTCTTTCGCCGCCAGAGGGCAGAAGCATGCAGGGAGCACAAAATCGCAGCTGTTATAATATGTACTTTCCTTCTTTTTATGTTGGGTTTTTGAAAACTTCACCGTTTGTAATTTTTTAAAAGCTACATTAATTAAAAATTTTATAATTTATAAACAAAATGAAGTATTTTCCTGAATTAAAAATAAATGTTTTAATTTAAGAAAAATTTTATTTTAACAACTGCATTATTGCGTAATAAATAAAATTGGAATAAAATTTTTTTTCGGTAAACGTTAAAAAAATTTATTTGAAATAAAAATTGACTCACCTTTATTCTATCGAGTAGTTTCGGATCTTTAGCCGCTCCACCGAGCGCATCATGTGAAGCAAGTTTATCCTCACATCTCTGCAAACTGTGCTGTAAATCACGTAGATTTTCATTGAAATCAGACAAATGTCTCGCCGTATCCTCCAAAGATTGTGTCCTCTCCAAAAGATCATTATTCAATTTATCCCATCTTGTTTTCATTGCGCTCAATTCATTTTTCACCACATCCTTATCAATATCACAGGCGCAAACAAATGTCTCGCCAAGTGTTTTATTATTTTCAAATTCACCCGAACGTTTCCAAACCTCATTTCTAAATGATGACAATTCCTTCAATTGTTTCTCAATATCCTTACGTTTAAATGATGCTGGTTTCAAACTTTCCAATTTATCCTCAGCCTGACGCAACCACGGTAAAAACATGTCCTGTGCACGATAATATTTCTTACAATGTTCAGCGCACGTTTGTAGTCTCGTGTGACGCTCCACAGTGTCCTTCTTCAAACGATCCCATTGCGATTGCATTTTATCTAAATCGCGTTGCAATGAACGATTCTCAGTTTTTTGTGATCTTGCAAGTATATCACGTCCCTTATTCAAAAGCATTATCACCTCATGCTCTTTGCCCATTACATTTCGATAAACCGGTTCATGATGATCGAGTTGTTGTTGCAATATTTCACGATCAGCCGAGACAAGTAATTTCTCCGACATATTGCCAAGTTCATCAGCAAGCCAACCAAGTGTTTTACTGCACGACGCCTCAAATTGACGTCCATCGCGAAGATTACCCTCAATTTCCGCTTTACGATGATCCAATTTCTTTTGTAAATTATTGTACAATTTCTCCACGGACGCAAGTTTTCCTTGTATTTCAGAACGCGATGCAGGATCACTGAGTACTTCGCATAATTGTGCACCTGCCGCTTCAGCGTCAGCCAACAATGGTCGTTGTCCCTCTAGTTGTCGTTCGAGATTTTCAATTTTACGCAATTGCTCCTCAGGATCTTTATCCAATGGCAAATCATCAAGATTATCCGATATTGCCTGTAGTGCATCGCGTAAACGATTGAGACTCGCGTCAAATTCACGACTCGTATCAACGGCATCGCCTAAACTTTGTGCACGTTCATCGAGACGACTCAATTGATCCGACCAACGTTGCAATATATTTTGTAATTTGTGACTTATTTTTTGACCATCAATTGAATCGGGTGATATTCTTGCAATTATACTCTCGCCAACTTGTATCAAATGATCGAGCTGTGGTTGTTGTGTACGGAATTCTTCACGTAAAACTTGTACCTGTTGCACTTGACTTGCAACCATTCGTGGATCAGATGATATTGGTCCAAGGGCGCCCAACATTTTTTCCTTTACGCCCAACCACGAATTAAGTGCCTCGTATGTATCGTGAAATTGTTTCATATCTTCGAGAAATTTAATTCGATCTTTACAACGATCGGAAATTGATTTCCAGCGGCTTGATACGTCTTCTAGTTCATCATTTAGACGATCGGCACCATCGGCACCCTTTTTGCGTCTCACTAAATCGCGAACCTGTGTTCTTGTACTGTCCAATAGCGATTGTTTCTCGTACATTTCCTCAACGATTAGCTTTATTTGTTTTACCATTTTGTCGGCTTCTTCCTTTGTTGCTGGAATTGTTTCCTTTGGCAATTGTCGTTGAACCTGGAAATAATAATAATTTTTTTTTTTATTAGAATTTACAGGGTATATTTTTAATTATTAGTTTGACACAAAAATTTTAATTTGCTTTTTCCCTGATTTTTTGTCGGAATTAAATTTTTTTCCCTAAATAATGAAAATATTTCAAGAGGTTTTCAATTATAAAAAATTAAGACAATAATTTTTTAAAGTAAAAATTTGAATTGAAAATTTCAAAAATTATAATTAAAAGTAGCATTTTTAGAAATTTGACATTTCTTCAGTACTTTTCAAAAAATTTCCTAATTTTTCCCTGATTTCCATGACCCGTGGAAACCCTGCCTAACATTAGTTGATTCATTCGACAGAATTTAAAATGTTATAATTTTCTTAGAATCAAACAAATTTGTTTGAAATTTTAATCTATTTTGAAGAGCACAATTAAAATTTCTTTGAAAAAATATTTTTAACATAGCAATTTTAAATTTATTTTCAAATTATTAATTTTCATTTATTGCAAAATTATATACCATTTGAAGAATCAAGTTTTTTTAATTGAAATCAAAAAAATCGCATCCAGAAAATATGATAAAAGTATTACTTATTTTGTTTTATTAAGATTGAAAAAAATAATTGATTTAACAAAATAAGTAAATTTTTCAAAGAAATTAAATATGATAATAAATGAATTTTGCAAGAAATGAACTTAAAAATTAAATTCATTTATTAGAAAAGTTTGTAAATATGAGAAAAAATTAATAAACTTCATAAATTTTTAATAAATAGAAAGTGAAAAAAAAACAACTCAGTTTTCACAATATCAAAGAATTTAAAAATTAATTGAGTTTAGAAACAATGAAAATAAATAGAATTAAAATTTTTTTGTATAAAAACTAAAAAATGAAAACAAAAATATGAAGAATCAGTGAATAAATTCTATTATATGATTCTAAAATTAATGAATGAATTTTTTAAAATAA
This sequence comes from Leptopilina boulardi, assembly GCF_019393585.1. Classification (NCBI taxonomy): domain Eukaryota; kingdom Metazoa; phylum Arthropoda; class Insecta; order Hymenoptera; family Figitidae; genus Leptopilina; species Leptopilina boulardi. Next base: position 2,528,278 of record NW_026137881.1, on the reverse strand, counting down.
TTGACTTTTTAAATTTTTAGTTATAAAATTTTTAAAATAATTTACTTCTAAAAATAGTTTTTAAAATAAGTGAATTTAAAATTAATTTTGCAATAATTGTATTTAAACAACTTAATTTTATTAAATAGTTGGAATTTTTAAAATAATTAAATATGACAAAAAAGAAAATTTTGAAACAATTGAAATTTTAACATAATTAAATTTAAAAAATAGTTTAATTTTAAAAACAAGTGAATTTAAATACCAGTGAAAAAAAATATCGAATTTTGTCATACAATTATTGAAATTCTACCACAACTAAATTTAAAAACATTCGAATTTTAAAAAGAAGTAAAATTTGAAAATAGTAAAATTTTTAAAAATAATTAAATTTTTCAATAATTGTATTTAAAAAAATTCAATTTTTATAAACAATTTTCCTGTTAAAAATTGAAGAAATTTTTTTCCCTTAAGAAATGTAAATTTATTTTTAGTTTATTTTTCTTAAAAAAAAATTGGTAGAATTAAAATAAAAATGACAAAACTTAATACAATTGAATAAAAATGTAACTAATTTTTTAAAAAAAAGAAAGAATTTAAAAAATAAAAAAAGGAATTCAATAAAAAAAAAAAAGCAAAAGTTGATTCTCACCTTATCAAGGAATTGTGATAGAGTTTTGAGATTATCAAGATGTTTGCGAAGTTCCTCGCGAATATTGTCAAGCTCAGTTTGTCGATCAGTGAGTCTCACGCCCAATAAACCATAGCGATTATTAATCTCCGACAATTGTTGTTGAACCAGTGACAATTCCTCCAAATGGAAACCATCCTGGCTTGATCGTCGACTGCTAAATCCACTGCTACCACCTGGAGACACCGGACTTTGAACTGCATATGACTTAGTGGGGGAAGGTGAACGACCATCTTGTGACATTCGGCGTACTATAAAAAAAATTTAAATAAAATAACTAAAGCTTGTGTGTCTATGGTTTGTGCCTTGATATGTGAAGCGTGTTTATAAAAAAAAATGCGTGCGCCTCGAGAAACCTAAATGTGATAAAAAGAAAATCGTTTTTTACTAAAATAAAATCTTACGTGGACTCGTGATATTTGGACGTTTCGTAGGACTCGAACTACCTCGTCGTCTAGTTGGACTGTCACCACGTTCCTTTAACAAACTATCATAAGCAATTCCAAGATCATTTACTTTATCAACAGTATTTCCATAATCGCGATATTCCTTTTGTATTGGTTTCAAATCCTCAATTTGTTTCTTCAAAATTTCAAGATCAACGGCAACTGGATGTAAACGTTGAACACGATTTTCAGTACGATTCAACCAATCAATAACTTGATCACGTAATTTTTCATAAGCATAAAGACGTTCAGCGCGTGATTTACTTAAACGTTGTTTCTCATCCAATAAATTACTCAATTCCTTCCATTGTGATTCAAGTGCTTTAATTTTATCCCTTATTCCCGATGCATCAGTAATATCTTTCTTTGAAACAAGATTCTTTCCATTGCGTATTAAATCCTCAAAATTACCACGTTGATCCTCACGTTTATCGGCCAATTGTGCCATTTTACTTTCATGTTCAGAAATTTCAAGTTTCGTGATATCGCGCGACTCTAATAATTCAATCATATGCGAATACCATGTATCGAATTTTGCACTTTCAGTGAGGAATTCATGTAGTGCTTGTGAAATTTCATCGAGAAATTCACCGCGACGAAGTGATTTTTCCATGAGTTTTTCAAAACGACTTTGAACGTCTTTTAATTTTGCTTCAGTTCGTTTAGCGACACGTGCATTACTTGAATTTAATAAAAGATCTTGTGCACTTGATGTTATTGCCTCAACGCTTGCGCGATGATTGTCCAAATCAGCTTGAAAGACACGTTGTTCGCTTTGTTGTTCCTCGAGGCGTTCCTTCAATAAACTCGCTGGTCGTTGAAGATTTCTAGAAAAGGAGAAAAATTATGTCAATTTTTTTGAAAAATAATTTCTAAATTTTTTTTTTTACCAAAATATCGTTTAAAATTAAATGTTGATGAAAAATAGAAAACTTACTTGAATTGACTCTCGACATTGTTGAGCCACGAGACCAAACTATCCAATGCATCCTGTACACCTTGACTCTTGACCAATGCAGTTTCAAGTTCCTGACATTTATCGGCCAATGCATTACTCAATTGACGATATTTATCCTCAACTTCCCTAACTGGCTCCTCCAAATGACGAACTTCAAGTGGCGTCAATTGTCCCTCCAAAGAACGTAAAAGTGCATCAACACTTGCTTTGGCATTCTCCACTAAACGTTCATTTGCCAATAATTCATTATTCAATGCTTTCGCCTTACTCAATTGATCTTCCACTTGTTTTGGTTCACCAGATATTGGCTCGGCAATAATACGATGTACTTTTGGTTCAACGTCACGTAACCATGCTCTTGCCTTTTCCAATGAATCATTATAGTCACGTTGTCGTCCACCAACGCCCGATAATTTATCCGATAAATTATTGGCACGCGCCAATAAATCTTTATATTGTGCAGTGACAATTGACACTTCACTGCGTACAGGTGAATCTTGACTAGAAATTGGCTCTTTATGGGGTAAACGTTGCGGTAGACTTGTTCGAAAATCATTTAAAATTTGTAAATGCTCTTTACTTTCGTCAACAAATTTTTGTGCTGCCATTGTAATAAATCGTAAATCGGCTTGATGTGCAATAACATCGCTTATAAAATCACGTGTTGTATCTGTGCTGCTTGTTAATTTATCCAAATCAGCGAGTGATCTTTCTTTTTCCTCGAGAACACGACGTGCCTTGTCCAACCAAATTGAAAATGATGACACTTCGTTCCTAAGAATAAGGGAAAAAAAAAAAAATTATTACTTTGCCTTGAAAATTTTGTTTTCACTAAATTAGTTTTTTATTTATAATTTTTTTTCACTTAATTATTCTTTTTAAATTTTTACTTAATTTTTTTATTTATAAATTTACTAAAAAATTATATTAAAATTTTTTTTTATTATTAAATTCTATTTTTACAAAATTTGAAAATCTAAAAATTTTTTATTTTCTTACTTGAATTTCGTTAGTTCGTCACGAGCGACAGTGAGACGTCTCAGCAAACGATCGGTACGATCGAAAGCACGATCGAATCGAGTTTTAAGTGAGCGACCATTCTTTTCCAATGTCGAAATCTCATCACTTGAAAGAACATCACTTCCGGTTAGAACCACTTGTCTCACTTGGTCCAAACAAGATGATATGGAGCGAGTGTGTGCATCCAAATCTTCCTTTATTTGCTGCAATAAATATTTTTCAAATTTTATTCCGATGGCAAAATAAAAAACAAAACAAAAAAGAAGAAAAAAAAATTTTATTAATAATAAATAAATTAAAGTAATTAAAAGATTGGAGAAAAAAAGAAAAATTAGAAAAGTTCAAAACAATTCGCAAATGAAGAATAATAATTAAAAGAAAACAAAAAAAAAGATCATTTACCTTCATGATATTAATTTGATTTCTAAGATCCTCAATATCCTCCTTGACAACATCCTGATTGGCCAATTTGTCCTCGACATCGGTGATCCATTGAAGTAATTTTGTAAGTTGTTCATCGCACAATTTGTATTTCTCCTCAACGGCTTGCTATAATAAATTGTAATGAAGATAAAAACAAAACCATTAGAAAAATATCAAAAAGAAAAAAAAGAAAATTAAGACAATAAAGAAAAAGAGAACCAAAAATTCTACCATCTTACCAATGGCAGAGCTATATAATAATAATAAATTAGAGGAAAAAGAAAGAATTTTGTCAATCATATTTTTAAGGCATACCTCACACACATGCAAGCACAAACACACGAAATAAAAATAAAAACGATAATATGTAACGCAATGTCGTAAAATAGAATACATATACAATAACAAAATGGGCATCGGTATAGCTTTAATTTATCTGCAAGGACTGCACAATCATGTATGTTTTTTTCATATGCAGTTTGAAGCCAAAAAAAAAATAAAATAAAAACAAAAAAATGATATACATATAAAAAATTTAGAAGCCTTTTGTATTTATAAAGGACTTCTTCACAAGCAAATAAATTAAAACGCACAATCGTGAAGGAGAGTGACAACGATGAATGTAGTTTTTTTTTTTTTTTCATTCATATTATGAAGAAATGTAAAAGTATAAAATGCAGGTAGTTTTTCATATATATATATATATAAAATATAGTCTTGCAGAATATTTTTAAATCATAATAACGAAAATACCTGAAAACATAAAAAAGTTTACACACACAATTAATAAGAAACATAAGAAAGTATTATAAACAATTGAATTGAAAGTAAATTAAAAAACAATAATAATAATAATAATAATAATCAGTAAATAGCAAACATCTGTTAAAAAAAAGTATAGAGAGAGAAAAACAAATGTTATAGTAACGATAACGAAGTTATAAAGTTAATCTTTGAATATTATGTTTCATTAACAACATTAAGGACTTGTATTTACATTATTTTTTTACATTTCATTAAAAAAAAAAAAATTCAAACTTAATTTTTCTTTTAATTTTCTTTTTTAAATAAAAATTTTATTTTCAATTTTTTCAATTCCCTTTTTCTAATTTTTTGATCTTTCAATATTAAATACTTTTTTTCATTTTCTTTCACATTATATTCGAAACTGAAAATAAGTCCGTTTATTGAAAAAATAAAAATCGGACAAACAATTGTGGAAAATTTTTATAAATCAGAAAAATGAAAAATTCCAAATGAAAATTTGGACTAATTTTTGTTACGATTCAATTAATGTTAACCATTAAATTTGTTAATTTAAAAGTAAATTTTATTAAAATATAATTTTCCGAAACAAAATAAAAAAAAATTTAATTATTTATTTAAGATTGATATTTTCGACTTTATTTCTGAAACAAATTTAAGTTACCGAAAATTAAATCTAAAAAAAAATTCTTCATTAATTTAACCTATTCAAATGAAGAAGAAGAAGAAGAAGAAGAAGAAAGAAAAAAAGAGAAAAAGTAAAGTACAATAAATGAATTTTCCGTAAATGAAAAAATTATACCAATAAATCAAGCAACTAGAAAAAAATTGCAAAAACTTCTTAGAATCAAACCATGCAAATGACATGAAAAAATGCATTTGATCATTGTAAATCACAAATCTGCTACAATATTTATTGTAGTTTAAAAAAAATCAGATTTTTTAAAATGATTACCTATTTTCCATAATAATTTTTAACAAAAACTAATTTGGCCTTAGATCAAACAATGAAAAAAAAAAATTAATACGAAATACAAATGAGAAAAAATTTACAATTAATTTTTTATTACTAATAGTAATAAAAAATTAATTATATTAAAAATTATCAATTTTTACACAATAAAAATCGATAATATTAAAATCGTCCTCAGTATTGTTATTAAAACATAATATTACTAAATATCACAATATTTATATCTAAAAAAAAGACTTAAATTACAAAATGAATACAAAAACAAAATATTACAATCAAATATTACAATCTTTTTTTTGAAAAAAAGGATTGTAATTATTAAATTAATACTATAAATATAAACTTATCAAATAATAATAGTAATAAAAGGCCGAATTAGCATTGCTGATGCGATAAAACGAATTTGGATTAATGAATATTTAAAACAGAAGCGATGTCGAACGAATTTTTTTTTTTTTTTTGTTATGACGTGTGCTTTTTTGTGGCCATAGATTTTGTCGGCCGTACTACGCCACAGCACAACACGAGCAGTTAGTGTCAGTAGAAGTTGATCATTACTAGCCCCATACGTTAAATGATAATAAGCACGGAGATGTAAGTGTTGTGTGACATGGGAACACTGTAAAAACGAGACAAAACATCATAAGCCAGCATTCGGATTGATTAAAAAAAAAAAATGAGATATGGTGTTTTTTTTATAAATAAATTTAGAAAAATATTTTAATAAAAATTTCTAATCTATTGTGCAAAGGGAATTCTATTTTTTTTAATCATTCCATGTGAAGGGGAGAATAATATTAAATTATATACAAAAAATACTATTTATAAAAATTAAATAATTAAGAAAATTTAATTTATAATTATTTAAATTTTAATGAAAAATATTTATTTAATACGGATATTTCAACTAGTAAAAAGAAAATTTCAATTTGATAAACTAATTAAACATTTTTATTTTAGAAAATTTTTCTAATTTTCAATTTTGAATTTTAATAATATTAATCAATTAATAATCCTTTTTATTTAAAATTTGGATTCATTTCCGATAGTAAAACTATTAGAATTTTTGCTTAGTTACATTTTTATTAAAATTTTTGTATAATTTTCGCAAAAATTATATTTATTTGTCTTTTTTTTATCAATTATAATTATTTCGAAAATTAATTTTTCTCCAAATAAACAGATTACTAAATTTCAAAATTTTGCAATTCTTTATTCAATTATTCATTAGATAATTATTTTTCAATTTCTAAAACAAAGTCATTAATTTTTTCACCCTTACAAAAATGATTATCATTTGAATTTTCCCATTACTTCAAATATTTACAAATCAGAAAAAAATCCAAAATTGCCTTTTAAAAATTGCAAAACGAAAAATAAAATAAATATCTGCCTGAAGTTCAAATGAACGAAATAATTTTTTTTTAAATTACCACAGCAATGAAAAATAAAAAAATACATAAAAGATTGATTTATTTTTCGATACAGGAAACAATATTTTTTAATAAAATTTGAAGTTAAAAAGCAGTAAAAAATTTTGGTATTCATTTGAACGTTCAGAACTTCAGTCCCATAAATAAAATATATTATACATAATAGATTAAAAAGTGATTAATATCAACGGTCCATGCGATGGGACCATGCCAAAAAGCCTTCGGGAGAAAAATGATGATCACGAAAAGATGAGCAATAAAAATAATGAAATAATCCATTTAAAAATGCAAAAAATGGATTCTTTTTTTTTTTTTTTAAAAAAAAGAGCAAATTGAAAATATTCCAATCCCAAATAGCAAGCTTCTTTTAAAAAAAGAGAAAAAAAATATATCGGAATAAAAAAGAAAGAAATAAAAATCATCACTTACCCGAGCTTCTGCTGCGAGAATAAATCCATGTTCCAATGCCTTGATGAAATCCAAACCTTTGCTATTTGAATTATCTAAAATCTTTCCCATTGTCGGATCAACTTTTCCCTCATTAATTGCCTCCAATAAACTCAAAATATCACCACTAACAGGATCTTTAATCACCGTTGTACTGGGATCAATTAAACCTGAATCTATTGCCTCAAGTAATGTTAAAGAACGTTTACCATCAACTGAAGAAGTGATTGCAAAAGGATCATGAAAACTACCACTCGTCTGATCGTAAAGACCATATTGTAAAGCTTCAATAAAAGAAATTCCCTGTTTTTCCGTTGCCAATAAACCTAAATCAACTGCTTTTGACAATGTATACAATCTCGACGATTCAGTATCCAAAACATTACCCTTCTCAGCGTCCATCATTCCACGACGGAAAGCTTCAGCGAGTTTAACCAATTTTTTCTTCTCCGTATCTTTAATTAAAGCAGAATCAGGATCAATTGCACCATGAGTGACAGCCTCCTTCAGTGTGAGTGTACTCATTGTTTTTGGATCAGTAAATTTACCAGTTTCAAGAATCAAATGACCCTCCTCAACGGCCATTTCAAATGACATCGGTTTCTCATGATAGACGACAAAATTCTCAAATTTCACACACTGGGGACGTATTTTCATTTGTGATTCAAAACAACCTTTCTTTGACGAATCAATAACATTCTCAGCTAACGCTCCACTGACACTGATAAATCTTCCATTTCTCGGATCTTTCACCACCGAATTTTTAGGATCAATTAATTCATAACAAATCGCCTCATCAAGTGTACATTCTTTAATACTCTCCCTGTCAATTTTTGGCAAATCTACATGAATTGTCGGTTCAACAGTCACCAATAATCCACGTTCAAGAGCAATTTCATAATTATACATACGTTTTGTTTTTGGATCAAGAACACTACTTTGTAAAATATCAATCGTACCATCTTGAATTCCAGTCAAGATGGATTTTAACTGTCCAGTATTGGCGTCTTTCAATGCCGTTGTTTCAGAATCAATTAAACCCTTCTCAATAGCTTCGGACAAATTATACGAATCATTAGTAATTGGATCAATAAATTTACCAGCTGAATAAATCTGACACTTAATTGCTTCCTCAATTGTCAATGGTTTCACGTAAGGTACAATTAAACCTCTCCTCCTCGCCTCTTGAAGATTTATAATCACCGATGAATCCGGTACATTATAAGTTCCACGAATATTATCCACTAGACCCATAGCAATTGCCTCAACCAACGGAATATATTGATCAGTTTTCGAATTCTTCACAATCGACCTCAGTGGATTAATCATCTCCTGACAAGCTTCGGACAAAAGTAATTTTTTATTACTCGCCGGATGTATAAATCTTCCACTCGTGGAATCGTACATATTCATCAAAAGTGCATCATACAAACTGAAACCCGTATTTTCGATATCGATAATAAGACCCAATTGCAGGGCATTTGTCAACGAAACTGTTTTATTAGTTATTGGATCTTTAAAAGTACCAGCGTGACGATCAATAACACCGGCTCTACATGTTTCGGCTAACGATAAAACACGTTCTGTTCTCTTATCCCAATAACAAGCGAGTACTGGATTTATAATACATTTTCTCATTGCCTCATGAAGCGTCACACTCCTTCCTGTACTTGGATCAATGATCTTACCCATTTTCTCATCATATAATCCTTGATGAATTGCTTTTTGCAATGAAACAGCTGCTTTTTTATCAATAATAATACCAGTATCGTAAGCTTCACTTAAACTTATCTCCCTACCCTGTGAATCTTTAACTCTTCCACTTTTACCATCAATATAACCCGTTTCAATTGCCTCCACCAAAGTAATCTTCCTCCACTCTTCCGCTCGTGTATCTTTCACAATCACCGAATCGGCGTCAATTAATTTATTTTCAATTGTTTCCAATAACGTTAAATAACGTCCAGTTTGTGGATCAAGAAAAGTACCCGTTTTTTCATCCAAAATTCCCTTAAAAATCGCTTCGCTGAAACTCATTGGTCTTCTTGTCTCTAGAAGAATTCCCTGCTCAAAAGCCTCGTGAAAATCAATCGCCAACCCCCGACTATTTGTAATAGTTCCTGCTTTTGGATCGACAATTAACGATTTAATTGCTTTGCGGAATGTTATTACTTCACCGTCACCATCGCGTACAATTGCTGACGCTGGATCGAGAACACCTTTTTGTATCGCTCGATCGGTGGGAAGTTTCTCCTGCGTTTCCGGAATGGTAAATTGTCCTGTTTTTGGATCGTAGAATCCTTTAAATACAGCCTCGGGTAAGGAGATTTTCCTCTTTGCCGGCACAACAAGTCCTCGATCCAATGCCTCTGTTAAACTGAATGGAATACCGGAAATTGGATCCATAGCTGTTCCACTTTTTGGATCAATAACACCATGCTTAATGGCATCGCCCAACGATATTATATCACCTGTCCTTGGATCTTTTATCGACGGACTATCCTGACTAATAACACCCTTTGCAATTGCTTCCTCCAATGTAAAACGATCACCGTCAATTATTAATTTCCCTGTTTTTTGATCATAACACTGATGCGCTAACGCTTCTTGCAATGTCCAAGGTTTCACTGTACTTAAAATAAAACCCTTCTCAAAAGCCACGTCCAACGTCATTAAATGAGGATAGGTCAATACTCCTTTTTTCAAATCCAATAAACCCAATTCCTGCGCTTCTTGTATCGAAACAGCCCTATCTTGTTTTTCATCTTTTATTTTTATCATTCTCCCATCGACAAATCCAATTGCCAATGCTTTTGCAACCGTTACCTCGTCACCTGTAGCCGGATTTAAGATAAGTCCGGTTTTCGGTGAATAGTATTCTTGAATAATTGCATCGATTAAAGATGGACAGAACGGTGTAGTAATTATCAAACCGTGATTAAGGGCCTTATTTAGAGGAAGTAGACTACCGGCTTTTGTATCACGTAATCTGCCCGTTAGCGGAACGATCAATTTTACAGTTAAAGCATCATCCAGCGAGAGGAAGGAACCCGCTTTTGTATCTTCGCATTCAGTGATAAAAGCATCGACAATTCCTCTACGAACCGCTTCCTCAACGTCAATAAACTGATTTGCGAATGTATCGAGAATTTTCCCAGTTTCCGGTTCGTATAAACCGCGATTTATCACCGCTTCCAAAGAGATGGGTTTTCTCAATCTCGGCACCATCAAACCCATTGACATTGCTTCCTTCATATCAATTTCCGCTTTTGTCTCTACATTCACAATAGTTTCTTTCGACAAATTCACAATTCCAGCGTCAATCGCCTCTGAAAGTGGCATTATTTCGTCAGTTACAGGATTCCGAATACTCACCGAATCGGGATCAATGAGATCATTTCTAATAGCACTTGCCAATGATATCGTCTGTCCGGAAATATCCTGAACCTCACCAGTTATTAAATTACAAGCACCACTTTCTATAATCTCCTCCAGTGACAATAGTGGTTGTTCCTCGTTAAATTCCACTGGATTTTCCACAATCCAACCACGTTTAATAGCCTCGAAGAAAGGGATTTTTTTCCCACTCTTTGGATCTACCATGTAGCCAACATTTCGATCCACCAATGGTCTTTCAATTGCTTTTCGAAGTGAGACAAATTTCTCCGTTTTTGTGGTTATATCGCGAACCAACACATTATCCGGATCGAATATTTCCAAAGCCAATACAAATTCATTGAACGATACCAAATTTCCAGTGACTGGATCAGCGAATCTATCGGCTTCCAAATTAAATGCACCCATTTCGGCGAGATTTTCTGCTGTTAGATCGGGATAAATGTGAATTCTCAATCTTTTATCGTCTAATAATTCAACTTTTGTCTTGGAGAAAATTTCTATAGTGTCTGTTAAATTAATTTCGTGTTGTTCAAGACCTTGATGAATTGTGTGAGGTAATTCTTTACCTCGTATGAAAATGCGACACGTTCTTGGATCAATTCGTTCATTTTCAATGGCTTCTTGAACTGTTGTGACTATCGTCGAGTCTAAAGGTTCGTCCATTGCATCAGTTTCTTCCTCAGAAGACGCTTTTCTTGGCTGAAGTACTTCTTTATCGACAGTATTATTGGAATCTTTCTTACCCAACACTAATAGTCTGGAATCTTCCTTATCGACTGGATCTTTTCGTTTGGCGTCTTTTATTCCCTTTTCGGTATTTTTACTCTTGACAGCATCGATCACTGCTTTACCAGCTAAAATCGGAGCAGCAACAACTGCCAACAAACCCAATTTTGCAGCATCGGCCACAGACATCGAATTTCCGCTGGCGAATTTCAATTTTCCGGTTTTTGAATCGAGTAAACCTTTTTCTATTGCCTCTTTGGTGGTAACAGCCTTGGCGGATTTTACATCGTAAACCACCGAATCTGGCTCGATAAGACCGACTTGAATCGCTTCGGACAGATTATACTCTTTCTTAGTGACTGGATCGTGAAACTTTTCCGCTTCCTCATCGTAGATTTTTTCAAACGCCTCTAGAACCGTCAAGGGACCTTTCTCTATTTCCATTTTCTCGGTCGGTAACGAAGTATCCAGAATACCAGTTTCAATGGCTTTTGAAATTGGCATCATTTTGCCAGAATCAGGATCGGTGAATGTACCCGTTTCTAGATTTACTAAACCTTGTTCAAGCGCTTCACTAAATGTCACATTCTCTTCTGCTTCTTCTTCTTCTGATTTCGATTTTGAATCATCGCGAACGATTCCTTTCCTCTTGGCCTCGTCTAATGGAAGAATTTTTCCAGTATTTATATCTTGCACTTCGGTAGGACTAACAAGAGCAAAACCTTTCGCCAGTTGAACAGTTTCAGATGTCATTGTATGATACGATGTAATTGTTTCAGTGACTGCTTTTATTGTTCCTATATTTTCGGATTGTGGTTTAATAACTAAAAGACCGGATTCAACTGCCTCGGTAATGGGAATTTGTTCCCCAGTCTTTGGATGTTGAAATATTCCTTTAGTTTGATCAATGAGACACGAATCAAGGGCTTTTGTCACTTCAGTACTGTCAGCTGTTGATGGATACGGTACTGTCATTATAAAATCTGTATTAATTGCCTCCTCAATTGGTAAACGATCACCGGTTATTGGATGAATGATTTCTTTGCTCTTCGCGTCAATGAGGCCGCGATTCAAAGCAACAGGGAATGTCATACCAACTGGTGGAATTTCTGACAAATTCCTCGAATCATTTGGATCGAATACTTCAGCTTCAACGGCTTTAATTAACGACATATCGCCATTTTCGGTTTTCACCACCGATCTCAAGGTATCAATCACATTATTAACGATGGCACTTTCAACTGTTAATTTCTGTCCATTTGGATCGGTAAGTTTTGAATTGGGATCCAAAATTTCGCAAACTATAGCGTCATTCAATTTAAGGGTCATTCCTGTTTCTGGATGAATTATCTCACCCTTGGGATCGATAAGACCTTGTTTATATAAATCGGGAATTGAAATACTTTTAGCCACTGGAACAAACATATCGGCGCTCTCTGGATCTAAAATTCCACGTTGAAAAGCTTCCTTTATCGTTAAACCCTCTCCCGTTTGAGGATCGACAATCTTTCCCCGATTTGCATCAATTTTGTTACCTTTGATAGCTTCCAGTAATGTGAGCGGTTCTCCATCATCGCCTGAGAGTTTTGTCTCCAGTACTTTTGCCGTTTCCCTGTCCATCAATCCGGATTCTAGAGCTTCTTTCGGTCTGATAATTTTCTTTCTCATCTTTTGCAGGACAATTGGTTTTGCCTCACGCTCTGGACTTTGAGACAGAGATCTCGCTCTGCCAATTGTGACTTTGAACTTTGGTTCAGTTGTCACTCGCGATCTTGTTTTTTCACTCAGAGAAAGACCCGATTCCTCTTCGGAAATCATTTCTTCTTTAGGAGTTTTATCAGGTTTAACAAGACCTCGTTCAATGGCAACTTCGCGAGGAATTTTCTCACCGGTTCGTGGATCTTCAATCATGGCTCTCTTGACAGCTTCGACAGCCGCTGCTGCCGCTACGAGTGGAGCTCCTAAAACAGCAACAAGACCCAATTTCGTAGCGTCAGCGAGTGTCATTCCTTTTCCATTTTTGTCTTTATACTTTCCTTGATCGGTATCCAAAATTCCTTGTCTAATTGCATCTTTCACGGGAATTTCCTTACCAGTTCGCGGATCTTTGATAACAACAACTTCGGGTTGCAAAGCACCATCGTTAATTGCAGTTAAAATATCGGCTGATTTTCCCGATTCGGTGAAAATCACCAGAGCTGTTGAGGGATCGTATATTACACCCGGTTTTACTTGCACGGGATCTAGGAGATTTTGTTCCTCTGAAACGTTAACAACTGCACTTTTTGTGGGATCATCAATTGTCGAAATTTCCACTTTATCCGGTTCACCCGTGATTTTAGTGATTTGCAATAATCTCGGAGAGGAACATTCCACTTCTATGATTTTATTCTCAAGTATCACGCGACCTCGAACAATGGCTTCTTTAAGTGTTATTTTCACCGGATGACAATAGTGACCTGTTGAATCTAGAATTCCTTGCTCGAGACTTTTTAGAAGAGATATATTTCCCCTATCGTTGGGATCAATAACAATGGCAGAATTAGGATTGATAATTCTTAATTTCACACACTCCTCAAATGGAACCAATCGATCTGTGCCTGGGATCATACACATACCAGTTTCAGGATCCAAAAGTTTTCTCTCAATTACTTCAGCTAGCATCCAACCACCAGGTGGTAATTCGAAAATTCTTCTATCGATCTCTTCAGCTTTCTTATTTGATATTTCAGTTTCCATTACTTCGGGACATTCTTTTGTAGGTGAACTTTCCCTGAATTCCAAAACAGTATTGGTCTTTAATGTTTGTCCAACTGAATCAGAAGGTGAAATCGAAAGTGACGTCTCCGAAATTATAGACAGTGGAGAATCGCGATTTGGGGAAATAACATCTCTGGTGATGATAGTTGTAGTCGTTCCAATGGCCTTTGGTGATAAATCACTGCCAATATCACGAATCACTGTCGTTTCAAACATCATTTGTTTTGGTTCCTTCATTCTTTTTGACGAGCATGCACTATCTGCAACGTCACCTAGTAAACTTTCTCTAATTGCATCTTGAATACTCATCACTCGCCCAGTGTCAGGATCACGAAATTCACTAGTTTCTTGATTTATCAAATTCCTAGCCAGGGCTTCTGAAAACGCAATTTTATAATCCCTCGTAATTGTCTCACCAGATTCGGTAATTGTAACATATTTTTTAATTGTTTTCGTCATTGTTTGTGAAGTGACGGTAATATTCAACAAACTAGCAAGTAAGGCAGCTCCATCTGGCGTGATTAGACCGCGTCTAATCGCTTCTTTTAAAGGCACAATTTTTTTACTTCGTGGATCGAGTAATTGACCAGTTTTTGGATCAAGCAGCTCAAGTAAAACTGCCTCTATCACACTTATTTCGCGACCATTCTCCGTAATACCAATTCCTCGATTTAACATTTCCATAACTTCAGGTCGAGCGTGTCCCTCGTTCATTGCTTCGTTCAACGACAATGTCTTTCCACTTTTTAAATCAGTTACAAATGAACCACCGGCTTTTGGACTAACTAATCCTTTCAATAAGGCGGCGTTTAAACTGATCCATTCCCCAGATACCGGATCCATAAAACCTTCAATATCAAATATTGATTTTTGCGCAACCGATGTTATTAGCCCCCTATCGACAGCGTCAGGAATCGAAAGCACTTGTTCTGTTTTACCATCACGGTATTTACCCTCCGGAAGAATAATTCCACTTGCCAAAGCGTCAGAAAGTGTAAGTTTCAAATCATTTTTTGTATCGGTCACCGATTTAATACGATCGGAATCTAAAACACCACGGGAAATTGCTTCTAAAATTCCTAATTTTGTTTGACGTGCCGGACTCGCAATTTTTCCACTCTCACGATCAAAAATCTCAATATCACAACAATCCTTCAATGTCAATGGTTTAATAATAAATTGTCGTCGTCGCGCTTCTTTAAAAGACAATTTTTCCATTGATTTTTCATCTAAATATTTACCCGATTTCGCATTAAGTATACCTTGATCCAAAGCTTGTGCAACAGTAATTTTCGTATCAGTTCGAGTATCTACAACTTCACGTATTTCCGAATCAATTAATCCCATGGCAATTGCCTCGTCAAGAAAATGTGAATCACCAGTATTTCTATCAATAATACGTCCCAGTCTATCGTCAACTAAACCCTGTGAAATTGCATCGGCAAACGAAATTGAATTCTGTCTAATATTCACACTTGTACTTAAACGCGTCAAATAACCACGTGAATATGCCTCATCAATGGGAATTTTTTCACCACTCGCAATTATAAATTGTCCCGTTTCGGGATCCAATAAACCCTCTTTCATCGCATCAGCTACGCTAATTCCACCTGTTGATAAATAAGTTACCTTAACACGATCGTCTCCTCTTTCGGCGTCAAAAATTTCCCTCTGTATTGCCTCGAGAAGTGAAATACGACGACCATCCTCTGTAATACCGCACGGTCCTAATAAACGTTTTGCGAGATCATCATCGATTAATTTAGCATTAGCAGCCTCCTTGATGGTGACACTTGTCTTACCATCGGCGGATGTTGCAATACGACCATTTCTAACGTCTAAAATACGAAGGCTTATTGCCTCGCCAACTGAAATTATTTCCTTTGTTACAGGATGAACGATACCTCTTATTTCCATAAAATTTTCGCTATTCTCTTCTGATTTGTGAATTTTTTTGAGACTTCTAATCTCACTAAATTGCATACTACTATTTGAACAATTAGCTCGCGATGAATCGACTTCATTTGGCGATGACGATGATTTGAGTGTCTCGCCATTTGTACGATCGTAGGGCCTTTTGAGAGGCGACGATGATTCCCTCGATGATACATGTTGATACTCACTCGAATACGTCGTTGCTGTTGATTCATGACGCTCGTATCTGATTTGTGAAGAAATTTTGTTTTCTTAATTATCACTAATTTTTATCACAAATCTAAAGTATTTTTTAAATGCAACTTGAGCATAACCTCAAACTAAAAATTGGTTTTTATCGACAAATGAAAACTAATAAATAAAATTAATTTTACTACAATTTTCAAATATCCAGTTGTACAATTTGCAAAAAAAAAATTATTTTTAGTTAAAATCGGTTGTCAAATAATAATTATTTAAATCCAAAGGACGCGAAAAAATATTCAAGTTTTCCGAATACCGAATTCGATATTTAATTTAATACCTACGACGAAATGTAAATTTTATTACACTTTTTAAATCTATAAATTGAATTAAAAATCTAATTTGACAAAGTTTAAATTTTTTTATTTCAAATTCGAAACGGAATTAAAACTATAATTTAATTCAGAAATCTGAGAATGAAATTGAAAATCTAATTCAATTCGGTTTTAGATCGGAAAGAAATTGAAAATCTAATTCTATTTCGGTGCAAAATTGCAGTTTAAAATTAAAAAGAATTAAATTAGATTTCGTAATTCATTTTTGAGACAGAAATAAAAAAAATAGACTTTGGATTTCGTTTCCAGTTTAACACGATTTTAAATTAGATTTTTAATTCAATTTTGTGTTTAATGCCGATTCAATTAAATTAGATTAAATTAGAGTTTCAATTCTGCTTCGGATTAATTAAGATATTCAATTCTGGGGAATGTATATAAATAAATAAATAAAATTCCGTTTCAAGTTTGACAGTAAATTAAACTAGACATTCAACTTTAATTTTAATCAAAATTAAATTTAACTTTGAATTAAGTTAAGATTTTAGGTTTCATTTCGAATTTAGAAACCATATTTAAATTTACATTTTGTTGCCGAAACCAAAAAATAATATTTTTAATTCTCTTGTATATTCGAAGTCAAATTAGATTTTTAATTTCATATTGGGTTTAAAAATAAATTAACAAAATTTAAATTTCCTGATAGAATTGAATTTAATAATTAAATTAGAGTTTTAATCTCGTTTCGAATATAAAAAAAAATCGTAATTAACTTTAAATCAAATTAGATTTTAAACATATCAAAATTAAAAATTGAAACCTAATTTTTTCCTAATAACAAAAATATTAAATATTAGATAAAATTGGAATAAAATAAAGTAAATATAAATAAAAACTCACTGCGATTCGGTGAAATGTGTTGTCGTAGATGTAAATCGTTCCTCGCTCGTTGTACTCTCATAAATATTAAATTCAGTTCTAAAAGTTCTCAACGGTCGTTGTTCTTGAAGAGCACGCTGCAATAACAATGAAAAAACATAAGTTACCGTAAACATTCTTCTTCAAACATTTTTCAAAAATTCTCTCTAGTCACAAAATTCCTCTCCCTCATCACATTGATTTTTTTCACAAAGAAAAAATACAAAAAAAAATTCCCGTCAAAAAAAAATATTGTGTCACTAAAAATACATTTTTTTAAAATTATTAATGTTCATTAAACCGATTTCTTGACACGAACAAGTCAAACTGATCAAATAACTATTTATTAACCGATCCACCTGCTAACATCAAAGAATGACGGTTCTAGAAATGTATTTAAAAAAAAATAAAATAAAAAAATATCTTCTGACGGGAAAAATCTTTCAAGCGTAAACTTGAATCGTAGGCGCGGAACTGCGGTGGTACTTGACAGATTAAGAGATGCACTTCAACGGTAGAAACAATCGGGTAAGCGTTATTTGAGACAGAGTTGAAGAAACTGAATGCAAAACTTTAATACGATAAACTATATGAGTGAGATAATAAATTTCTAATGTATATGGACAAAATAACGAGATGAAAAATGAAAAAATCTTTTCTATTCTGTTTTCCACGGAAAACTGAAGCTGCGCTTGGCAAATCATTCATAACGAAAAGATATATCTAAAAATATACTTTCAAAAAGTGGCGGTTGCACAGAACGTATAATTTGTATCTAACGCCTTAGATTTAATTTTAGAATTTCATTGAATTTTCCTTTTTTTTTTCTTTTTCAGGCAAATTTTATTTTTCATACAAAAAAAAGAATAAAAATTATTATATTTTCTGTACGAATAAATAAATGGGGGATTTTTTATTTTCATACTTTTTTTTTTAGTAACAAAAATGATATTTATAAAATTGATCATTATTTTAATTACAATAATTAATTATTATAATTTTAATTATAAATTTTCTAATTATATATTTTTTAATTATATATTTTTTTAGGTATTTGTTAATTATAGTAATTATTTTACTAAATTGATAATTTCCTACTTTATTAAATAAATAAATTTTTCTTCTAAATAAATAAATGAAAAACAAAATGCAAATAAAATAAAAAACCGTTATAAATAAAAATTTGTAAATAATTTATTATTAGGAATGAAATTCCAATTTTTCAAACCACATTTTATATTCAATAAAATCAAGATCTTAACATTTTAGCTACAATTATTTTATATTTAATCGATAAAGTAAAGAATAAAAAATTCTACGATCGCAAAAAATAAAACATTCAAGGTTTTCTGCTTGTAAACAATCCATAAATGATATAAAATCGAATACAAGAAATTTAACATTTCTGAAATAATTCGTGTAAAAAAACTGACTCTCAAAAAAAAAAAAAAAATAATAAATGACTAAAAAAACTAAAAATACTTTTTATTAAATAAAATATTTTTTAAATACATAAAAAACAATAAAAAAATCAATAATAAAAAATTAATTTCGAATTAATAATAAAATAAAGGTGGCAATAAATAAATAAATAATTTTTTTAACAAAAAATAAGTTTCCGAATCGAATAATAAATAATAATTCAAGATTCTAAAAACAATTGTCTGACCGTGAAAAATGTCTAAAATTGGTATAAAACATTATTTTGACTCGAGCAATTAGCACAAAATGTTGCCAAATTTTCAAAGTCTACAAATAGAAACCGTAAAATTTTCCAAAGTTCCTTTAAAACAATTTTGTTTTATCGTATTCAAAAATGATTCCCAAACATGAGACCTTTGACCTATTACAGGTAAACTTAATTGCCATTGCATTTCTCGTTATCGTTTAAATAGTACAAGTTTTCACAGGTGAGAAACACGCATTGCAAATAATGATCTTTGTACATTACATTGAAAATAATAGTCTCTCTCGATTTAGATTTCAATTCGAAAAATTGTAAACGTACCTATATCTATAGTCAATGCGAATTATGATGAGAATGTAAATTGCTCTCATAAGAAGAAAATTAATCGAGCTCTACAAATAGATTGTGACATCATCATCTTCGCGAACCTGTTAACGAACAACTGTCACCATGAACTTGAAAAATACAATGAATTTTACACAATATTCTCGAGGTTGGAGTTCTGACAAAAAATTATTACGAAATTTAAACTCTATATTTTGGCTCAAGTTCATCGATATTTCCAATATTTAGATATAAAAAAAATTAGATTCTTAATAATCAAATTTTTATTCTTTAAAATTGATTAAGCAGAAATTTTTAAATTTTTTAAAAATAATTGTCAAAATTAATAATAAAAATTAAAAATTGATTTTCCATAAAAATAATTGTCAAAATTGATAATAAAAATCAAAAATTAATTTTCCATAAAAATAATTGTCAAAATTGATAATAAAAATCAAAAATTAATTTTCCATAAAAATAATTATCAAAATTAATAATAAAAATAAAAAATAATTATAAAACTATAATTTATCAAGAGAGAGAGAAAGAGAGAGAAAATTGAAAATTAAATAAACTAAAAGTGAAATTTATAAAAATATAGAAATAATAAAAATAATGTAAAAAAAAATAAAAACTATTTTGTAATAATTATTTTTGTAATAATAATTTTTGTAATCGAAAACAATGGAAGTTCATAAAAAAAATTTACCCTGGTAACCACTATTTTTTCCAAGGGATTCATTGCACTTGGTTGAGTTGCATTATTTTTTGTTCACAAACTATATATTCAAATGTCTATATAAACCCTCATTGATTTCACAGTTGGCTGACCTATGATAAAACTATCGCTGTCTACATTATTTTGTGTCATAAAATATAACTAGAAAAAATATTTAAACTCGCAAAAAAACTCAAAATTCCATTTTGTTTCGATTTTTTTTCAAAAATTATTTTTTTAATTCACTTTTTTCTTATTTTTCTTTCGTATATATAAACTTTTCAATTTTTATTCCAAAAACACTTGTATTTTGAATAAACAAAAAATAAATTAATTTTCTATTAATTACATATTTATCACAAAATTAATTATAAAAATATTTAAATTCAAAGCGTAGAAAAAATATATCAACAGGTAAAAATATTTTTCTTACAAAAAAAAGTTTAATATTTATTTCTATACAAGTTTCGCATTTTATGTTTTTTTTTATCTTTACTTTTACCAACGTATATTTATATTTTTAATTTCAAACTTTTAAAGAAATAAATTAAGTTGAAAAATATATTTGTGCCTACTTTTAACATTAGGAAAAAAAGAGAATAGCATCAAGAAAAAAGATTAATTTTCATTTTTAATTCTAATCGAAAAAAATGCAATGAAGAATTTTTAAAAGGTAAATTGTAATTTTCTAACTTATATATTTTTCGTTTTGCTTTAAAATAACACTATATTATGAGAAAAAATTATTTTTCCTAATTTTAGAATTTCAAAACGCTTATTTTGTCACGTGTCTCGAATTTTTTTTTACCATAAAGAAAATAATATTTTTTTTTCTGATAAAAATGATAAAAAAAAGTGGCAATCGTAATCGGAAAAACGATGCTGTCTGAGCGAAGTCAGACGGCAAACTGGCAAAAATAATAGTCACACACATTCGCTACTAGAATATCCGTTAACGATTTATGAATGAAATCAAAGTTCCCTTTTGAGATATACATAGAACGACAGAGGAAACTTTTTCAAAAAGAATAAATGTAGTAAAAAATATAATAAATATCACTAAATTTGAAGAGATTAGCGATTTATTAACTAAATCATCATTGTTTTTTTTTTTGTTTCTCGTTTTGAAAAAGAAACACACGTTTTAAATTGTGAAACAATAAGTATATTAACGAGTTCTGATAAACCTTATCTTCCAAGATTAAATGGTACTCATTGTATTAGAAAGGTGGACAATCGAAGTAACATTTCTATTTTCAACCGCAAACACTATTTTTCGCAACCATTTGGTTTTTTTTTTAATTTTCAAATCTATTTTTAATACGTTCGACATATTTCAAGGTAACTTAAAAAACTGTGAAAAAATATATTTCCGATTTTTTTAAAACTAATTGTCATTATTTTCCATTATTTCCCTTTTTTTCAATTTCTAAATACAATTTCCAATTTTTTACTTTTCAAAAAGTATTTTTAATTTTAAAAAAAAAATGTTAATTTTAAAAATTATTCAAAGTAAAGAAAAAAAAACTATTTGGGAGTAAAGAAATAATAATAAACGCTACGTGATAATATTTTCTCTAAAACCGTTTTTTTTAAATTTTCTTGCTAAAGAAAAAATGACTAAAAAAAATTCGCATGTTTGTGAAATAGAAAATCATAAATTTTTTTTTAATGACATTCGTACCTTTCGAATAAGAATAAGGCTTGACATGGAAAATGTATTTTTTCGTCATTTATTTTTCGAAATATTTATTGTTAAAAAAAGCCGGTTAAAAATGTCTTTATTAGAGAGACCGTCCGCGTGATTGCTTTTCTCGAACTAAACTACATACAGCAGCTGTAGCATCGAAACCCCACCTTCAAACCTTCTCCTATTGATCCTACATCGCGCTTTCCAGAAAAAAAAATAAATTCCAAAACTTTAAGATAAACAACATAACAAAAAATAATAAAAAAAAAAGAAAAATAATGAAATCATATTCTTTTTGTTTTAAACTTATATCTGATTTACAACATCGTTATAAGAATTTTTAAATCTGCAATTATTCTTTTTTAATCCCAAGAATTTGAAAAATAAACATTTCTTTTTTTACGAAATTGTAAAATTAATAATTTAATTTCTATTAATTTTTTTTTACGTTTCAAATGAAAATTTTGTTCAGGAAAAAATTTTTGAAATAAATAAATTAGATATCTATAATTTTTGAAATAGAAAAATAAATACGAAAACTAATTTTTGAAATAAAAATTTTTTCTAGATATTGAATAGAATTTATTTTATAAAAAAAAAAATTATAAAATTTTAAAATTAAATTTTTATTTTGATTTCTGTTTTCTAGTTTTGTTTAACGGAAATTGCTTGCAAAATAATTGTCACGGAATTGAAGGATAAGTCAATCATTAAGATTACTTTGGAGGGTATATAATTTAGATATAACAATCTATAATATTAGCCTCGTTTCTAATAAATACGATCAATTAAACGAAACAAATATATATATATATATATATATATATATATAATGATTAGACAAAAGCTCTTTTTCTCTCTTTCTCTCTAGAGAATCACGTCATTTCTGAAAACTTCGGGGAATGACGTAATTATTTGAGAATCGACTTTTCACATGACATTAACATTTCATTACGTAACAAAAAAACATCTTTATATATATATATATTTTTTTTAGTATAAAAAATCTCCATTAACAAGTGTGGTGATCTAATGTATCCATCGTGTCGAGAGGACCTGTTGATCATTCTTGTTAAAAAATTTTATATTTACTTTCCCTCAAGAACAAAAAAGGAAGAAAAAAATTTTTCTCAAATATTATTCTCAAACTTTTCATTAAAAATTCATTTTTCAATTGAAACTTTAAAATTTCTAATATTTATTTTCTATTCCAAAATTAATAAATTTTAAAACGTATAATTAAAAAATTAAATAAAAATTAGAATTAATTTTCAAAATAAAGATACTAAATGAAAATAAAGAAAGTAAAAAAATACAATAAAGACAAAAATTTGATTATTTTCATTTTTCATTTCGATTTCTTTTTTAAATTATGTTTCAGGAAAAAATTGTTTCTTGAAATCAACTTAATTGAATTTAAAAAAGACAAAAAAAAAAAACCTCGAAATTCTTGGAAGTTTTTCAAAAGTCTAGTTCATTTTAATCGCACCGATGTTTAAATATTGTGTTGAAATATAAATAAAAGCCCAATATTGCACAAAATCGAAATGTCTCATTTCAAAAGAAATTTTGGACACTTTCCAATAATACGGTTGGAAAGTAGAAAAATAAAGGAGGGAAAAAAAATCAATTTCAAAAAAATACTTTTTTTACGATCAATAAAAATTATAATCAAATAACCCTAAGCCGATAAAGTGCATCTCTTAGCAATTAATATTATCTGTTTCTAGAAATGAAAAATGGACTGAGAGATAAAAATCGAAGATTATTAATAATTAACGCGACGATTTAATAAAGTACATAATTATTATACGATCAATCCATTATATTTCCAATGAAAGTTGTTGACTAATTCTAAAAAAAATTATAATATCAATAATTTTTTTTTTATAAATATTTATCAATTTATATTACTTTCAATTTAAGTTTTGTAATTAATTAATTTTTTTAAAAAATTAGTCGACAACGACTTTGGTCTAAATATAATGGAATATATAAACAGGCCTCGGATTTACATTTCAAGAAAAGTTGAAAAAATCAATTTTTTAATTTTAATAAATTTAATTAGTTAATAAATATTTTATTTGAAATAACTATTGTTATTTTTTTCTGACAATTGAAATTTTTGAGGTTTTATTTTGAAACTTTTTTAAATAATTTAATAAAATTTTAGCCAATAATTAAATTTTAAAGAATTTTTAATTAAAAATGTTTTAAATAATTCAATATTCGAAGAATTTGATGGAAATGAGTTTTTTACCATAATTTAATAATTAATTTAAGATAACATTTTTTTTAAATAATTGAATTTTGGAATAGTTATAATTGAAATTTTTGGAAATAATTAAATTTCAAAAAGTTTTATATTGAAAATTTTAAAAATAATTAAATTTCAAAAGGTTTTAAAACTAAAATTATTAGAAGTAAAATTAAATTTCAAAAGATTTCAATTTGAAATTTTTGAAAATTTTAATTACTACTGATTTTTTTTAATTTTTGTGAATAATTAAATTTTACAGAATTTTTAAAAATATTGAATTAAAAAATTGAATATAATAGAATAGAACAAAATTTTATTTCTTTGACAATACAAAATATTTGTTACTGTCCAGATACAGCTATACTTACACTACACTATTTACATTTACTAATTAAAAAAACATTTTTAGATAATTAAATTTTTAAAGGATTTTTTAAATTATTGAAAATAATAAATTTAGCAAAGAATTTTAGTTAAAAATTTGTTAAGTAATTAAATTTTGGAAGAGCCGTATTGTATAATAAAAAAAGTCGTACAATCCGAGACCTTTATATAGTGAAAATATTAAGATTGTAGGATTTAAAACAAAAAAATTTTACAAAAAAAAAAATGATAACTCACCTGAAGCGAGGCATCGTCGAGTGATGATGATCCTGATTTGCGCACGCGATCTTGAAGAAGACCGACGAGAGTTGTATATCTCCTGTTGAGTGTATCAAGATCACGTGCAATATTGTCCACTGTCGATTCAAATTCCTTTCGTGGCCTTTTGACGGATGCGTCGAGCGATGGACAAACTTCCTCCAATTGTTCCTTGAATGCCCTGAGTCGCTGGCCATAAATCTAAAGGTTTTCGGTTAGTCCGTTACGGTTAGTACAGAATTAAATTGATGAAACACTACCTTTTACCGCCGGAAGCATGTGTCATATTATAAGCAAAAAAAAACCCTCTCTCGAATTGAGGGATGAATCTCGATAACGTTCGGTAACTCAATGTGGTACAATCGACAATTTATTTTCTTTCATTTCACTTTCATTTTTAAATTCTAAAAGTCCTCGGATTTTTAATTTTTAAATCTTCAAATTTCAATCTGATTCAAATTAAATGTCCTCAGATTTAAAAATAAATCCAAGGATTTGCTATATGAAAAAATAAAACAAATCTAACAAGAAATAACAGTGAAATGAAACGAAAGATGTTAAAAATTATCGTTTAGCTGAATAAGCCGTCGATTATCAATACAAAAATGATTAATTATTATTAATTATCTTACTACGAATCTTAGCTATTAAATAGATATTAAAAAAATTAATTTCATATATTATTATTTAAGAAGCCATGTTTGTGATATTAAAAATTGAAAAAACCTACTAAAATTTATTTTAAAAATTGTCACTAATGAATTTTTTATTTTTGGTTATAATTATTTGTTTTGTTTGTTAATTAAGTTATTTTCCTACTGATAAATAAATACCACACTGAGTTATCTTAAGATTCGAGTTGCAAAACTAAAGGCCAAAAGCTTCTTTAGATTTCAATTCTTAAATTTTATCATTCAACTAAATTGTCAGTCATGGATATTTTATTTCTTCAATGACTATATAAATAAATATAACAACATTGAAAAAATAATTAATTTAAATAAAAAAAAATACAATCTATATCCATAATTAACAAAACTAATTTGCTAATCGAATGATCAAGACGCAACAATAAATGAATTAATTATTTAATTTACTAATTAATTAATTAATTCCGACGTGATTAAAATTACAATATTATGATTTGATATATTTTTTTTTCAAATCGAAATTAAATATTTGGAGTTAATTGGATTAAGAGTAACCGAAGGCTTAATATGGTTACGAGAGAGAAAGAAAAATTACAATTATTATTTTATCAATTAGATTTAAAGAACAAAAATTATTATTTACCTTCTCATGTGTGATGAGAATGTAAAAAAATAGAATATATATATAAATTACCAGAAAAAATTGTAACATCCTGATTTCGTTGTTTTTTTCGGTAATTTGTGTGTTTTTTTTTAAAATTTTTGTTTTTGTCGATGACCGCTGAAAGAGAACTTATTGGAAAATAATTACGTAGGATCATTTTTTTTAAATGATGAATAATTGGTATGCGTCGTTTCTACTTTCTAAGACTAAAATTCCACTCATACAAACATTCACAACAATGACTATATCAAAAAACTATTTCAATATTAAAAATTTTTTTTTTCGTTTTCAACAATTTTATCTTACCTTGCCCTCGCGAATCAATCGTCCTCCTGTCAAATTCACGCACTCGATCGCTGGACCACGTTCGGTTACTTTTTGCAGCAATACCTGAAATTTTAATTCACCTTAATTATCAAATGTTTCTAATTTTAATTTTTTTAGTTTTTAATTTTTCTAAATTTAATTATGTTAAATGATTTGTTTTAATAGAAAAAATAAAGAGAAATGTTGAAAACTTTCAAAAACTCATTTTTTCGCCAATTAATTTTTAAAATAATGACATTAATATTTCCTAAAATTACCAATTTCTTGTTTAATAGAACTTTTAATTAAATGAAATTCTATTTAAATTTATATATTTATAAAATTTCTATTCAAATGATTTTTTAATTAGTAGAATTTTTTTTTGTAACTGTATTTTTATTTAACGAAATTTTTATTGAAAATAATAATTTTCATAAAGCTGAATTTTTAATGGTTAAATTTCTATTTCGCCAAATCATCATTAAATTGTATAAATATTTTGTAAAGTAACGGAAATTTTAATTTAATATTATTTTTATTCAATTCCACTTTTTTTTTATCTAAATTTTTTGTCAAATAAATTTTTATTTTTCAAATAATTTTCACTTGATAGGATTTTTTCTTTGCTAAAAATTTAAAATAGAAGAATTTCTATTTCTTAAGTAGCAAAATTTATTTTCCAAGTCACAATTATGAAAATTCTGTTAAATTGAAGTTAGATTGGGTGAAATAGAAATTTTTTCATTCAAAATTTTGAGTAAGTAAATATATATTTCAATAAAAAAACCAATTTTGTTCAATAAAAAATTTTCTTTGCCCAAAAATTTAGTTAGCAATTCGATTAATTATAAATTCGATGAAATAACAATTTTGCTAAATAAAAAAATATTTCAGTAAAAATTAAATTAGATAAGAATTTTCTTAAATAAAAATTCTACTTAATGGAAATTTAGCTAAATAAGAATTCTATTAGAAATTCGGTAAAATAGAAATATGATTAAATATTAAATAAAAATCCTGTTAAAATTTCATTAAAATAAAAAATTGGCTAGAAAGAATTTTGGAAAAATACAAATTTTGTTAAATAAAAATTTTCCATCGTAGAATTTCTGCCCAATAAAAATTTAGCTAGCAATTCGGTTAAATATAAATTAAAATAAAAATTGTGCTAAAAAATTTGAATAAAAATTCGATAACTGGTCAATGGAAATACAATAAAATATCTATAAAAAAAAATTCTGCTAAGTATATAAAAATTTCACTAGAAATTCGTTTAAATAAAATTTTTTTAAAAATAGAAATTCAACTTAATTTCTGTTAAATAACGTTAAATGCAAATTTTGCTTTAAAGAAATTCTGTTAAATAGAAATAGAAATAAATAAAAATGTTTTCTAATTAAAAATTCACTTAAATAGAAGTTAAATAGACCTGAATTTCAGTTGCATAAAAATTCTATCAAATGAATTTTAGAAGATATTTTTTTGACCTCTTTTTAAAATTAACCAATTCTTTTTTTTTTACCATAACTATTCATTTTCAATTCTTCCCATTTCTAAAAATTTTTTTTTTCTCACAAAAAAAACATCAACAAATGAAAAATACAATTGAAAATATTACCTCTCAACGAAAAAATAATAAAAAAAAAAAGATAAAATAAAAATCGAAAAAATATTACCTCCAATTCTCCAGACTTGCACTCGAGTCGACTGTAACCATCATCAACAAAATCAACTTCATTTTGATAGGCATTTTGATATTGTTGAGCGAGTCCATAGGCAGTTTCAGCGCTTCGCAAACGATCAACCAATTGTCCACAAATATTGGCCCATCGTGAATTTAATCGATTAACTTCCGTATCTAATCGATCCATATCGCCATGTGGTCCACGATGATTTGGTCGTGATTTTTCAACAAGACGTCGTGCATTGTGTGCATCGTCATTCAATTGATCCATACTTAATTGTTGTTGTGATATTGCCGTTTGCAATGTCATTAAATCATCGAGAACAATTTGTAAACCCTTCAAATCAGCTGGTAATTCACCATAAGATGCCAATTTTAATTCAAATTCTGATATCACCGCTGTATTATCCTCTAAGCCAGAAAGTACAATTTCAACACATTTCATACGTTCAATATAGAGATTACTCAAATTCCAAAGATGTGTCCATTTTGTCATGACATTGTCAAGTTTATTTCTCATTGCCGGTGTTTTTAGTGTTATACCACGGAATGTTTGTTGCACTTGTTCAATATCGGGTTCAAGACGTTGTAGTGTATTCTCAAAATCTTTATGCTCAAGTACCATATGCTCGAGACTATCAAGATCGCGTGGCAACGATGAGGCAATACGTAAATTCAATACACGCTCGGCATCATCGAGTTTTTGTTGAAGCGCTGATACTTGATCGTTAAAAATACGTCCAGCATTCTTTGATTCCTCTTCGGCGCGTGCACGTTTTTCAAATTCATCAAAAAGACGATTCACCTCGGCCATTTCGCGTTTCAAACGACGAAGCTGTGGATCAGCTGGATCGCCTTCGGACAATAATTTGTCCGCATCTTCATTCAATGCCTTTCTAATGGCTGTTCTTTGATCTTGACCCATTGCCAAAAATTGTGGTAGATCCCAACTCTTGACCACTTTGATTGTGGCAAATATCATATTTTGTCGTAGACGCAATTGTTTACGTTGCCAGAGTGCGACACTACGATCGTATTGTCGTCGTAAACGTTCGGCAGCGTCAAGAGCATCCTTGTCTGGTGGTTGAAGAGCGAAGCACACTCCTGGTACGGGTGATTCGACACCTTGTGAATTTTTTACACGCCATTTTACACGACCTGAATTGTCATAGAGAGTGCACTGCTCTCCCTTGTCGATTGACATCTGTAAAAAAATTTTTAAAAGTAAAATTAACTCTTTCGTTCGCAATTTTTGAATTCGTTTAATGCATCTAACTTCACTTTTATAAAACTCGCATTTTAATCTTCAAATTTATTTTTGTAAACACATTTTTCAAATTCAATTATTGTAAAATTCTCCAACGCAAAATTTTAATAAAATGGAAAATATAACTATAATGTTTTTTATTTTTCAAGAGATAATTGGAAGGACAGTCAAAATTTGATATTCTCGTATTTAAGAGGAGGAAAGCACTGAAATTTTAATTAAAATTTTCATTTTTATTAGGCAAGAATGATATTTCCTAAATTTTGTTTTTTGGAAAAATGAAAAAATTTTTTTTAATCATACAATTGATTTGTTCAAAATCATAAGAAAAAAATGTAAAAAAAAAAATGGTGACAAAAAATGTTATGAAAATTATATAAGTTCAATTTTTAAAAAATTATCAGTGAAATTTCAATTTAATCAAAATTTACATTATGCAGAGTTGTCAATATTTTATCGACCTTTTTTTCAAATCTAGAATCATATTCCATTATAGAAAATTGAAGAAAAATCATTTTTGGCTTTTTTATATTTTCTTTAAATTTGTTTAGAAATTTTATTTTATGAAAAAAATAAATTTTTTTAAATTCATACGATTAATTGTTTGGAATGATCAAAAAAGTGTTTAAAAAAATGATCGATGAAAAATATTACAAACTGTGTAAATGTTTTCTTTTAAATAATTTGAAAACATGGAAAAATAAAGACATTGAAACTTAAAAAAAAAACATGAGAATAAATAAAAAAAATTGAAGAACAAAATTTTTAAAATAATTACTAAATATATGTAAACAAAAAGAAAAGTTAAACATTTGAAAATTGATAATATTAAAAGTTTGAAAATGTAAAAATTGAAAATAAAAAAATCAGTGTCATTATAGTGACAAAAAAATTAAAAAAAGAAAAACACAAGAACAATACAAATTAGATGAAAAATTTAGAAAAGCGAAACAAATATTTAAACACAGAAAATAAAGATATTTTAAAATTAATTATTTAGAATTTATCTGTTTATAAAAATTAAAGAAGTTTTTTTAGTTCTAATAATTCTTACGTTTTAAGTGGCATTTTATTCATAAAAATAGTTGACCTTATATTATTTGAACGGATAAATAATTCTTAAAATTCAATAGTAAATTTTCAAAAGATCGAATTTTATAAGGCCAAATTTCCATTTAGCCAAAGTTTTCTAATGCGGAATTAATATATTAAACCGAATTTTCACACTTAATAACTTTTATTTAACAGAATTTTTACTTAACCAAATTTTTTTATGGTAAATTCTTCAGTTGACAAAATATTTATTCAATACAAATTTTTATTTCACAGAATTTAGACCTTTAACAGAATTTCCCTAAAAAAGAGAATTTATATATTTAAAAGAATATCTATTTAACGAAATGTTTATTCATTCGAATTTATATTAACTGCAATGCTTAGTGAATTAAAAATTTTATGTAGCAGAATTTTTATTCGACAAAATTTTCATTAAACAGATTTTTTATTTAACACAATTTTTATTTAATAAAATTTTAAATTAATTCGCCGCTATGAAAAATTCGATTCATTGAAATGGAAATTCTGATATTTTAAAAATTCACTGCTTTAAAGAAACTGCTTCATATAAAAATTCAGCAAAATAAAAATGCGTTGAAATGAATATTTTCTTTAATTAACCTTTATTGCAATTAAAATGATGTTGAATCGACATTATTTTAAATGGAAATTCGGTTAAATTGATAGTTCAATTACATAAATATTCGAAAAACTAGAAATTCGATTAAAGAAAAATTAGGTTAAATGAAAAATTCAGTAAAATTTTTAATAGGAAAATTCATTGAATTGGATAAACTGCTAAACAAAATTTCGTTTCAGTAGAAATTCTGCTATAAAATAAGAAATCGGTTAAATAAAAATTCTCAGGTTTAAAAATTCGATTTGAAATAAAAATGATGTCTATTGGAAAATTTTTTTATAATTAAAATATGTGGCAAATAGAAATTCTGTTAAAAGTAAATTAATTTAAATAAACATTAAATTAATGTGAATATTCGAACAAGTAGAAATTGGATTAACGAACAATTCTACTAAATTGAAAGTTATTTTTATGAAAATTCTATTAAATTAGAGAATCTGTTTTATAAAAATGTGATTAAATAGAAATTCTTTTAAATAAAATTTTTTTGCCATGAAAATTCGTTAGTATAAAAATTCTGTTGAAAGAAAATTCGGTTAAATTATGTTGGAGTTTCCCTGAAAGTGAGAATTTTAGAAAATTTTTTTTAAACTTCTTTAAAGTAAATATTTGAAAAGGTACAATGTCTGCTAAATATAAATCCTATTAATTATAAATTCTGTTAAATGAAAATTCTAATAATTAGAAATTTGTCAAATTAGATAATTTGTTAAATAAAAGTTCGATTTAATAATATTAAAAATTCGATTAAATAAAAATTTGACCATATAAATGTCGAAACACTGTAAATTAGAACTGATAATTTTTTGGCAATACACGTGCGTCTCATAAATTCTACTTTTCATCGCTGTTTTTTTAAAAAACTTTTTTATGATACTAAACAATCAATCCTATAAAAATTTCCATTTTTTTGAAAATAAAACTTCTGAAATGGTTTTAAAAAAATGTTAATAAAATTCTAATAAAATTTCAATTTTTTTTAAAATAAAACTTCTGAAATGGTTTTAAAAAAATGTTAATAAAATTCTAATAAAATACAATAATTTTAGATCCTAAAGAATGAAAGAAAAAAAATCCCCAACTTAAATTTCAGTGTGTTAAAATTTGTACCCTTCTCCCTTTAAGATAATGAAAATTGTGACGTAAAAGAAAATGAATAGAAAAAAAAAGAAAAAAAATATAAAAATGTTAAGAAACTTACATTAACTTGTTTGTAGGTACAAATACAGGTGACTTGAAGAGGTCTTGTGACTGGTTGTCGTCGTTGTTTCATTGGCACAATATCCTTTGCCTGATCAACAAGTCGTTGAACATGATCACCATAATTGTTCAATTCCTCGCGCAACTCTTGCATTCCTTTGAGTAGTCGTTCACCCTCGTCAAGCGAGAAATCTGACTGTGAATAAACAGTATTGAGAATATCGTCCTTCTTTGAAATCCACTGTTCGGCTTGTTGTATTTCCTTGAAAAATAGTTGACTCTGCGATGCATGTTTAAGATGAACTTCAAGGCATAATGTCAATTGTAAAAGCCATGCCCATTGCGTTTGCATTGCCGACATGTATGCCTCAATTGTCTTTGCTGCTGGATGATGTTGCAAAAGTAGAGCCTCACCACGATCTTGAACTGCCGAGAATTGAATCTCTCGTTTCTCAAGGTCGCTCATCAACGACTGTAAAAATTTAATTCACTTTCAATTATATTTCAAAAAATAAACATTACAAATATTAAAATTAATGTTATATTTTTACTTTATACAAATTAATATTTTTTTCAGGGTTGTATAATTTTTCCTGACTTTCAGACAATATTTTGTGCTTTTCCCTGATATTTTCGAAATTTGTTCTGTTTTATTAAATGTCAATTCTGTTTTAAAAAAAATTTTGATAAATGAAAATTATGTCAAACAAACAAATGTTTTAGATTTAATTTTAAAAATGGAAAAAAATATAGAAAAAAAGTAAAGAAAATTATTTTCATAACTGCAAATAACTTTTTTAATCGTGCACAAATTTTTCTTAATTTTAATGATAATTTACCTCAATTCCTGATCCGTATGTTTGCTTGTTAAAAGAAAGTAAAAAATAGAAACATTTTCTTTCACTTTTCAGTCTTAGAATTATTTTAATTAACTAATAATAATAATAATAATAATAATTATTATTATTATAATCAATCATAAGTAATTATTTTTAATTATAATCAATTATTTAGAGAAATTTACAATTAAAGTATAATTAAAACTTGTATCACAAAATACGATGTAAAATGAATAATAATCAAATTTCATGTTTCTAAAGTTCTAAATGTTCAAATGAACGAAATAATTTTTATAGTCTATAAATTTTTAAAAAATTATTACAGAAATAAAGAATAAAAAAGTACATTAAAGATTTAATAAATTATTAATTTATTTTTGAATGCAGAAACCAATATTTCTAATAAAATTTGAAGATAAGAAACAAGTTTTTTGTTCATTTGAACGTTCAGAACTTGAGGCTCATCAAATTTTAATTTTTAACCAATTTTCAAAATGATAAAAATCAGAAAATTGAAAAATGTAAAAAAAATTTGTAGAAGTAAATAAAATTTTTTTTTTTAAACTCTTTAGTTAAAAAAACTCGATTTTAAAGGTTCTAAAAACAATTCGCAGATAATTAAAGACAAAAAAACAAAATTAAGAAAATGACTAATAACATAAAAATGACATACCTCGTAGTACAGTTCAATGCTCTGTATATTCAAATTTTTCTCACTCCAATCGCGTGTGACTTCTGTCTCTTCTTTGGTATTTAACCAAACAAGTTCACCAGTTGCCGATTGAATGAAATCATGTAGTGTATCCAAATCGGATAGTCGTTTATTTGAAATTGCCAATAGTTCGGCATAAAGTTTCTGCAAAATACTAAGTTGTTGACTATAAAGCGTAAGTTCCTCGCCCTGAAAATTAGTTCTGACTTGAATGCATTTTTCAACTTTTGAATGAAATTGTTCAATATTTTTGTGTTCACGTTGATGTATATCAAGCTCAGTTTGAACACCAGGCAAATCAGAGCCATATTCAGCTTCTTGTAATTGTTTGAGTTTATTTTTACACCATTCAATGCAATCGTGAACGGCGCGAAATAGTGGATTGGTGTCGACCAATCGTGTTTCATGGACGGTTGTGCGAAGTTTTGTTACTACGCGTTGTTCTTCGACAGGGAAGGAAACAGAGGAGAGAGGCTGTATTAATCGTTTATGAAGGAGTGAACGAAGCGCCACCCAACGTTGATGTAATTTTTGTACTCTGTAAAAAAAGGGGCAAAGATTATTTTATTTTCTCAAAAAATTAATTTTTGAAGCAAAGAATAATTATAATTTATTTTTTTTTTTTATAATAGTTGTGTTCATTTTTTTCTTTCCTTTATTAAATAAATAAGAGACAGATGAATATTTTCTAAAACTTACGAGTCTGAAAAATTGATTTTATTATTTTTACAAAAAAAACTAACTTTTGAAGCAAAGAATGATTAATTCTTTTTTCTTTTAATAAATAATTGAGACACATGAATATTTTTTACACCTTATGAGACTGAATTAATTTTTTGTTGATGAAATGAATGAATTTCTATT
Source organism: Leptopilina boulardi (assembly GCF_019393585.1). NCBI lineage: Eukaryota > Metazoa > Arthropoda > Insecta > Hymenoptera > Figitidae > Leptopilina > Leptopilina boulardi. Next base: position 2,493,684 of record NW_026137881.1, on the reverse strand, counting down.
TAACTGAGTTTTATAAAATAGAATTTATATAATTAAGAGTATTTTCATATCGAAGAATTTTTATTAAACCGAATTTCTATAAAATGAAATTGTTCTTTAATCTATTTCCAATTTATCTAGAATTATACCTGAGGAGAATTTTTATTTAACCAAATTGACGTTCAACATAATTTTTAATTAACCGAATTTTCGTACAGTAGAATTTTTATTCCACCGAATTTTTCTTTATCAGAATTTCTAGTAAAATAAAATTTTATGTAGTAGTAAATTATCTAGTTCAACGAATTTCTGATTATTAGAATGTTTATTTAACATAATTTTTTATTATAAAAACGAATTTTCATGGCAAAAAATTTTTATTCAAAAGACTTTCTATTTAACCACATTTTTATAAAACAGATTCTCTAATTTAATAGAATTTTCATAAAAATGACTTTCAATTTAGTAGAATTTTTCGTTAATCCAATTTCTTCTTGTTCGAATATTCACATTAATTAAATGTTTATTTAAATTAATTTACTTTTAACAGAATTTCTATTTGCCACATATTTTAATTATAAAAAAATTTTCACTAGACATCATTTTTATTTCAAATCGAATTTTTAAACCTGAGAATTTTTATTTAACCGATTTCTTATTTTATAGCAGAATTTCTACTGAAACGAAATTTTATTTAGCAGTTTATCCAATTCAATGAATTTTCCTTTTAAAAATTTTACTGAATTTTTCCTTTAACATAATTTTATTTAATCGAATTTCTAGTTTTTCGAATATTTATGTAATTGAACTATCAATTTAATCGAATTTCCATTTAAAATAATGTCGATTCAACATCATTTTAATTGCAATAAAGGTTAATTAAAGAAAATATTCATTTCAACGCATTTTTATTTTGCTGAATTTTTATATGAAGCAGTTTCTTTAAAGCAGTGAATTTTTAAAATATCAGAATTTCCATTTCAATGAATCGAATTTTTCATAGCGGCGAATTAATTTAAAATTTTATTAAATAAAAATTGTGTTAAATAAAAAATCTGTTTAATGAAAATTTTGTCGAATAAAAATTCTGCTACATAAAATTTTTAATTCACTAAGCATTGCAGTTAATATAAATTCGAATGAATAAACATTTCGTTAAATAGATATTCTTTTAAATATATAAATTCTCTTTTTTAGGGAAATTCTGTTAAAGGTCTAAATTCTGTGAAATAAAAATTTGTATTGAATAAATATTTTGTCAACTGAAGAATTTACCATAAAAAAATTTGGTTAAGTAAAAATTCTGTTAAATAAAAGTTATTTAGTGTAAAAATTCGGTTTAATATTAATTCTATACCTTAGGAAACTTTGGCGAAATAGAAATTTGACTGAGTTTCATAGAAAATATTTACAAGTCTCATTTAAATAATAATTGAAAAAAAATAAATTAAATTATAAAAATAACAAACAAATTTCAATTAAAAATTTAAACAAACGTTTTAGAAATAAATAAATTGAAAAAATCATTTGTGATAATAAATTAAATAATAATAATGGTTTTTTGCTTGTTTTTATGACTCACCTTTTGTGAAGCTCGGGAGCTTGGCTGTACCTGCCTTCCGTAAGAGTGTGCACGTCAGTGAAAATATTTTGAATTTGAATCTCGGTATTGCGAATATCTTGTTCAAGTAAATCAACTGAATGTTTCGCTTCTAATGGATGTAAACGATCCAATCGTCGAGACTCATCCTCCACGCGTCTCTCCAGCTCTTCCAAACGATTGTCGGTCGATTTCATCTCTCGATGAACTTTTTCAGCGAGTCGTTGTAGTCGTTCGAGGCTGTAAAAATCAAACATAACAAATATTAATATTAATATTAAGGAATATCCAAAGAAAATCTGCATTGTATTCTAAAAGAGGCTTAATTTGTTTAAAAATGTTTTGAAAAATGTAAAAAAAAGTCGAAAAAGTCGTTTAATCCGGGACTTGCTGTATAAATAAAATGAAATTTGTTAAAAAAAAATGAAAACTTACCGTTTAATTTCGTCGTGAATCGCTTGGTCGCGCTCCTGATGAAGCATAATAAGCCGATTCCAATTTTTGTCCATAATATCAATGTGTAATTCTTGTTCCATATCGATTTCACCAACAGCTTCAAAATATTTTTGTAAATCTCTGAAGATGTGTGTCAATCGTTGTTTATCACGATAACGTGGTGGTACCTCGTCATTTTTAAACTTGGCACTATCGGCTGCGAGTTTTTTCATTTCAATTAATGTTGGTGGGAAGGATCTCTCTTGCATTAGGGCCATATTCTCTCTTATCCAACAATGAAGAGAACTTGCAAGTTCACGATATTCCGCTGAACGTCTCTGTGCCTCAGCATCATAAAGTGGATGAATTGATGGTGGCTCAGGGAATACGTCATAAAGCGATGAGATGTACGTTATTAATGACTTCTCGTCCGGTTCGGGGGTATCGACATCTGAAAATAAATAAAAAAAATATTATTCAATATTCAATACAAAAATTGGATTCTTGAATTTTTTTATAATAATTTTTTTTCGTTTTATTTTTTAAATTTCTATATTATTTTAATTGTTAAAATTAGAGTTACAATAAATGTAATTTTTCTGGAAATTAAAAAATTTGAAAATTATTTATATTTTACATTTTTTTCAAGAAAAATAAATATAAAAATTCACATTATTTGAAATTATGTTAAACAAAATTTGTGCTAAATGAAAAATCGGGGTAAATAAAATTATTTTTCAAATAAAAATTCAATAATTGATTAAAAATTCCGTAATATAATTTGAAATAAAAATTCTAATTAGAAAATTCTGAAATGAAATTTCAAATGTATTTTCATACATTTTTCATTTTATACAATATTTTCAAAAAAAAGAAAAATAACTGAGAGAGTTATACTTTGCTCCCGGTGTATTGCAATGATCTCAACTTCATGGTGGTCATTATCTCTAACAGTAGTTTTTGAATTTTATTGATAAACCACATTCGTATAACTATATCTATGAATAACGTGATTCCAAGATGCGGAAGGGAATTCTCCTTTTGACGCATTCAAAACGATCACGAATAATAATTTATAAACGGCATTCATCCTCTGTATTAAAGGGGATTACCCTGCTTTGTTTCTTGTCAGTTGCTACATACAAGGATTCTCCTTTTATATTTATGAATCGAGTCTTCACCAATTGAAAACCATTGTGAATAGAGATTCAGTGATTTGATCGCTAATGGACACAACTCTTTGTATTTTTTTTTTTTTTTGTATAAAAAGTAGGACAATGGAAGATATCTTAATCTTCTTCTTTTTTTTTTTATAAACGAGTTACAACTTTCTTGTCAGAATAATTAAGTATATTGCTTTCTATATTTAAGAAGCACGAATAAAATTTCCTCGGGTAATTGATTTCTACTCTTTTGAATCTCGTTTATAATTTTGCGATTTCAAATATGATAATCGTTTATTTATAGCGATAGACTAAATACAAGAAATCTAATAAAATAAAAATAATTAAGAATATTAAACTGATTATTAAAATTTATTCTCTCTCAATTTATCTATATTTTGAAAAACAAATTTCACAAAAAAATTTGAAAAAATGAAAAAGAAATTATGTAATGAATTTTGTGTTTATTTATTATTGAGAAGAGACTTTTTATTTATTCTCTCTAAATTTCGCTAATTGAAAAAAACAACAAATTTGACAGAAAATTTCGAAAAATTAAAAAAAAAGGAATTAATGAATTTCCAGTCTCCCTAAATTTTGATAATTAAAAAAAAAAAAACAAATTTGACAAAAAAAATTTTCGAAAAATGTAAAAGTAATTAATGAATTTCGAGTTCAATTATTAAAATTTATTCTCTCCGAATTCTGCTAATTGAAAAAACAAATTTGCAACAAAATTTGGAAAAATAAAAAAAAATTATTAATGAATTTTTGAATTTAATTGTTACTATTAATTCTCTATAATGTTTGCTATTTAAATTTAAATTAAATAAATTTTGATTAAAAATAAATTTGTCTCAGACTCAAATAAACAATTTATTTGTTTCAAATACAAAAAAAAAAAATGTTTGACATAAATAAAATTTTCATTTGAACCAAAAATAAATATTGAGACAAAAACATTGTTTTCCTCACGAGTTTAAATGATTAAAAATGTCTTTGAGGCAGTGTAAAGGAAGCTGATCTCATATCAATTGTTCTAAATTCCAATTATTTGAATTGTTTGAACAATGGGAATACCTATATCGTATATATACTGAAAGTTAGTGGCAACTATATGTATATAAAGTGCTATATACACGCGGTATCACGGTTTGCGAGTCGACCGGAAACGATACCGAGCACCGTGACCAAAAAGACTGCATATATATATCTACAGGCAACAAACACGCCAAGCCAGGTGTATACTAATATCTAGCACATCAGGATTCAAGATTTATGTGAATTTCACGTCTCCGGTCTCAAAAAAAACTCTCAAATTATATAATAAAGAAAAAAAAAATTACTACCAACAATTTTTATTCTCTCATATAATAAAACATTTTTTTTGCATTTTAAATTCGAAATAAAATCCGACTTTTTAAAACGCATTTTTTAAAATTAAATAATATCGTAATTATTTAAAAACGAAATTATTAACCCTTTTTTTAAATAGCTTAAAATAAATAAATTTTGAAATTGTTCAGTAGCTTTTTTTAAAATATTTATGACTCACGCGTTTATTATAAAACTAATATAAACAGAGAGCAAAAAAAAAAAGATGTGAAATTGCTACAATTGAAACGTTTAGTAATAAACTGAACATTTTATTATAAAATAAACGTTCTGTTTATATCGTAATTGAAACTGCAAATTATCCTTGCGTTAAAATCACCGATTCGTCACTCCAATATGAAAAAAAATTGCAAGTATAGTTTTACATATTATTATTTATATATCTAAATAAGCAAATTAAAAACGATCCTTCTATTGAGACATTATATAGCCGCGATGAATGTAAATAAAAAAAAAGGAACAAATTAAAGAGTAGTAATTTTATCTTTTATACTAAATATCACTAATTATATACTTCATCATCAGGGGGGAGAATATATCGCTTATTATAAAGATCACATCAATTTATCATTCAAAAGAGAGAAAATTATAATAAGCAATAATGCAAATTTGTTATTTCCAATTATAAAATTGAAATTGACGAGAAAAGCCTCCTTTTAATTATTTCATTAAATAAATCACAAACCACTTTTTTTAATTACTATTTCAATATAATAGTAAATCAATCAATTTTATACTGGAAAATAGTGTAATTAATAGTAATTAAATTATGAATGCAAATTCATTTGATTAATTAATGACTGAGAAAGTAAATTAGAATTAGAAAAAATTTAGAAAATATAAAATAAATAAAAAAAATTACGTATAGTGCAAAAAATAAAAATTACAAAAAATATTAAAAAAATATTAGTTTCAAGTAGTTTTTTAAAAAATTTTCTACAAAAATTGTTGGCTAAGAATTTAAAACTAAAAAAACGGGTTTGCGATAAATTTCGAGAGAATAAATAAAATAAAATAAAAAAGATTGAGTTATAAATATAAATAAATTAATTAAATATATCTCGATGGGATATTCAACCTTTAAGAAGGTTTCTTTGCCGCGATCGTCACGAGAATCATCAAACAATCGTGATCACAATTATTGCCTTTCCCTGAACCTTAAGAACTTTAGGCAACTTTTATAATCGATTTAACCTTTTAATCCTTTCTCAAAACTAATCACTCTTCTGTCGAAGTTGAATAAAGTTCATCAATAGAAAGAAAATGTGAATCAAATCAATTTGTTATGGATATATAATTTTTAATTTTACTATTGTTCAAAAAGAAAAGGAATTTTTTTTGTTCCTTATTATTTTATATTTTTATAAAATTATAATTTCCTCGCGTTAGAATTTGATTCTAATAATTTATTTTTTATGATAGATTTTTTACTGAATTTTCATTTAATAAAATTTTTTTATATAATCAAAGTTCTATATTTAAATAATTTAAATTAATATTTAATTGAATTAAATAAATTAGGTAGTTTAAATTTAAATAATAATTAAAATTAAATAAATTAATAATTTTAATTTAAATAATAATTTAAATTTCTATATTGTATATTTAAATTGTTATCTAGGAGAGAATTTTTATTTATATACCAGAATTTCAATTTAATTTAAATTGCATTTAGTAAAATTTCAATTAAACCGAATTTTTAAAAGAATAATTCACCTCATTATTGCTAAGAAGAATTTTTGTAATTACTGCTTAGCAGAATTTCTGAATAAGCTCGAAAATTAATTTGTTAAAATTTTCATTATTATAAAATTGTTACTGAAATTTTCATTTTACAGAATTTGTATTTCTTTGAATTTGTAATGAATTATTATTTACTCAAACTTTTATTAGACATAATATTTATTTAAAAGAATTTTCATTTTACAAAACAAAAATAATAGGTAGAAAGAATTTTTTTCTATCAAAAAATTTATCTTTTATTGTTGTAGTAATTTAAAAAAAAATTTACAGAACAAAAAAAAATGTTGAACGTTCAGAACTTTAGACACATATTTATTCAAATTTATATTTAATAGAATTCTTAAAAACGCCGAATTTCTATTTTACGAAAATTTTCATTTGTCAGAATAAAAATATTTGACAGAAAAATTTTGATGCAAATTTTGAAATTAACCAATTAGAAGTTATCAACAAAATTATAATTTCTGATGAAAATTCCAGTAAATTATAAATTTTATCAAATTCAAATTTGTTGCAATCAAAATTCTATAAAATGAAAATTCGTTTAAATAACTATTCTCTAATATAGAAATTCGCTTAAATAAATTTGGAATTTCCGTTAAATAATAATTCGAAAAAATAAAAATTCGACTAAAAGTAAATTCAAAGTAATGAAATTCTGTGAAATGAAAATTCGAATAAATTAATTTTTGAACTTAAGTCTCTTTTCAAAAAAGTAAATTTCCAATTGATTAAAAATTCTCACCATCACTTAAAATGAAAAATAAATATTATAAATTTTCTTTTAGATAGAGATAAAGTTTTTGGATTTATATTAATAATTATATATTATGTTAAAAATTTTTTCGAAACTTTTTAGCATTTGATTATTTGGCAATAAAATTTTATAAAATAATCAAAGATTTTTTTTTATGTTTAGAATAATTTTTAATATATAGAGAAAAGAAAAATAAATACCTTCCGGATCGAGTAGTCTTGTAACGCCATACTCGCGCTCGGCAACATAAAAGACCCTCTCGAGTCGTTCGCGAACTTGCCATGATCGTGCGGTCCTCCAATCGACCAAATCGGGACGGTTTCGATGAACAAGAGCACTGAATGCCAAACCATCTCTCCAGGAGCTTGTAAAGTCTGATACACGAACTCCTGGATATCTTGCCGTTGAACGTCTCGCCCATCTCAATAATGCTTCTCGTGCTGTTACATTCGGCTCTTGGCCCACAACTATATCAGAAATCTGCAAAAGAAAACATTTATTAGTATACATATTCAACAATTCTTTTCAATATCAAAAAGAACAATTTTTTAAACAATTTTCTATTTTTTACATCTTTTTTTTTATTTTATTTTTTTAATATTTGTTTATATTGTATTTTTTGAGGAGACTGACAATTTTTTTTTCACAAACGGTTGAAGTAAAAAAAAATATATATTTAGTAAACATAATTGATAAATAATTTTTGCATAAATTGCAAAAAAAAAAGAGAAAAGTAAAGAAATTTTATTGTAAATGAACGAAGCTGAAGTACGCAACGTTTATGATGAACGATTTTTAAAGAAATATTTTTTTTGCATAAAAATTATTTTTTTTTATATTTTGTTGATTAATGAAAATTACAAGAAATTACTTTTTAGGAGAAAAATTATAGAATTTTTCATTTTAAAAAATTATTTCTTTAAAAATCGTTGCGTACTTCAGCTTCGTGTAAATGATACAAAATAATAAAATAATTCGGTCAAGTTTACAACGATTGAAAATAAAAAAATATTTTTTACGCGAAAAATAATAAAATTGTATGGAATTTTTTGGCTAGAAATTTTTATTATTAAATTTGTTCATCGAGAAATGAAAAAAATTTAATTCAAACAAAAAAATTATAATTGCAATGGTAAAAATTCTTGTTTTTTTTCTCTAAATCGTTGATTTAAAATTTAGATTCGATTCACTTTGTGAATTTCATGGAATTTCATCTACCTTTTTATTTCAAGTCAATGACACATTACGGATTTAACTGTAATATAAATAAACTAATTGAAATTTACAGCTTGTAATGAGAAGATAATTGAAATTTTTCTTCAGATCGTTGATCATTGTCTACTAACTCGGTTAATATTATTTTACAACGCGAGTTTTAAAACATTTCGCATCGCTGACTATAGATTTATTTTAAATATCGCAGTTGTCGCGAGGAGATTTAAATCCTCATCTTCCGAAGAAAAGTTCAATAATTACGTAAATAATTTGTTTATAGTCTAAATCTAAATCAATGAAAAATATTATTGATTCAGATTGGAAAACTACATTTGGCAAATTATTTTTTTTTGTCTATATTTGCCATGGTTATTTAATTTATTTATTATATTATTATTTATTTTTATATTTTATTTTATTTTTTTTATTTATTATTTTTATTTATTTTATTATTTTCAATTTTTTAATTTTCAATTTAATTTGTACAATGACTAAAATAGGTCCGACTAAAATAAAATCAATTATAAATTTATTTGAATTAAATAAAAATATATAATAAATAAAATTTTATTTAACGCTTATAAAATTTTTAATTAAAGTTGAAATTATTGGTAACAAATATATTTATTTCTGAGACATTTTTAATAATTTCTACACGAGAAAAAAATATATTTGTCTCCATAGCTAAATAAATATTTGTACAAAATAAAATTTTTATTTTAAACAAATAAATAATAATTAGAATATTTAAAAAAATAAAAAAAAAATTTGCACAAAATAAAATTTTTATTTTAAACAAATAAATAATTATTAGAATATTTAAAAAAATAAAAAAAATATATATTGCTAAAAATATATTTTTTTATTTCGCATTTAAATTATATTTGGTTTGAGTAAAATAATTTTAAAAAATTGAAATTTCGCTTTTCTTTAATTCCGAAAAGAGGGAATAATTTTTGTGCCCGGTAAAAGTGAAAGAAAAATTTTTTTCAAATTAATTTCTAAAATACATACAGAATTATCTATTTATGAATATTTTTTCAATAAAAAATATATATTTGCTATTATTAGCGCATAATACTGATGGTGCATCGAACTCACTCTTGTTTTTTCTTCGTGCGCATCTTTCTCTCCAAACAATCTTGCAAAACGTTAACCTTCAAGAATGCTCTATTATTCCGTCGAATCGTAACGGGTTTTCTGATCTAAAATAGTCTTTAAATTGTATTTTATAAATTATCATGGCAAAGTAACCTGACATTGATTTCCAACATCCTTCTTATTTTTTTCTTCTTCTATTTCTCATCAGTTTGAAATTTCCGGCATTTGTCTCGTCACGAGACCCACAAGGAATCGTCAATTTTCATTTTCTTTTGTATTTAAATTTTGCAATCACTTATTTTTTAAAATATAATATTTGATTAAACAAAAACTGTGCAAAGTTAGGAATTCAATTAAATTATTGACAAGTTGAAGCAGCTCAAATAATAATAATAATTATATTCAAATATAATTTTTCAGAAATTTCAATCAATGGATTTTTTTTTCATTTACAATAATAAAATTTTATATACCTGTAGGGGTATGTAAACGCAGGTATAGAAAATGTAATTAAATTTTATTGTAAGAGAATCTTTTTTTGTTTACGTCTGTCATAATATAACCGGATTATTTCAATTGTAATCCTTTGTAATTTATATTAAATTGCAACTTTTAAGGTCATTTGATTATTGTGATTTTACATGCAAATATTTTCCGTAGCATTTCTTGGAAAATACTTAAAAGTATTGATAAAGTCAAAAATTCGAAAATAAAATAAGAATTCCTTGTTGTGTGCCAAATATTAATATTTTGAAAAAAAAAATTTATTTTTTAAAAATTATATAGAGTAAATGCACTAATTACGGCGCGATTCAAGTCAAAACACTTTTGAAATAGAAAATTCAACATTTCTATTGTATAAAGTAAATTTAAAACTTATCAAATTAAAAGCTTGTTTTCTAGATTTCAAAAAAAATTTAAACTTCATAAAAATCGATTATTTAAACAAATATAAGAAATTAAAACTAATACCGTAATTTTTTTATTAAGGCGCGTTTGTATCAGTTTCGGTGTATCATATACGGTGACGAAAATTACATGTATTTTAAAGATACTTTGCCCACTGTAATTGAAGCCAATGGAAATCTTAAAAATGTTTCAATTATGGCGAGGGAAAAAAATTTGATCTCAAATAATTAAATTAATAATTATTTAAATGTGCATCTTTATTAGTAATTGTATTAAAAAAAGATTAAAATAATTTTTTTAAATCATTTTAAAACAATTATAAAAAATATAAAAGTAATAATAGTTATTTTTTTATGAACACGCCGTAATTGGTGCACTTATCCTATTTGAGAAAAAAATTAAATTTAACGGCAATAAAATTTAATTCCACAAATATGCAATTTTCAAAAAAATAAATTTTTTGCCAAAAAAAATAATATATACTTTGGCACATGATTTTTTTTATTAAATACGAATCAATTCAAAAACTAAATTAAATATTATTAATGTGTACATGAGGTACTTGAAAGTAATTGTATTTTTTAGATTATTTTTAGTAGTAATATTAAACTTAAAAAAAATGGCATAGAAAGTTGATCTAGGAAGCTATATATAGAAATTTCAGAGGAGTCACGAGAATTTAATCTTATAACACTTGAAAGGTCATCAAAAGGAATATTGTGCGATTCGTCTTCGAAATTTTTAACAGACATCATTTTCAACCATCTAGATTTTCAAATATATAAATATAATGGATATAGATAAATAATAATGTCAAGAGTCTAATTACATGCACTGACTACTATTTAGTTGATGGTGATCTAGGGGAGAAAGCAACTCTCGACCTGATAATGAATAATATCCAAACGGGCTTTACGAATTACGAAATTTCAATTTTCTATATTCATAAATTCAAGATATACATATATATAAATATCATTTTAACTTAGTTTAAATTTCCCCTTTCACTATATATCTGATAACTGTCTTTTTATAACCAAAAAAAGTAAATAAATTCCAAAAGAAATAAAAAAAAAACCTGACATATCAAGTATAATTAAAAATTCAAAAGTCGATCAACATTTTTGAAAGTTGATTTATTTGGTTAAAAACGTATATAGATAATTGGTTTTTTTTTATAAGTCGCAATGAATATAAGAATTTTTTTTTAAATTTGAAAATTCAAAATGACCAAAATGTTTTTTAATATTAAAAAAAAAATAATACTAATACTAATTATAATAATATTTATAATAATATATTGTGATATATTATAATTTATATTATTATTATTGTTGTTGAAGTTAATTTTTTTATTACGTTTTTTGTGATAAATATCTGCGTATAGGTATAGAAGTCAATAAACTCGAATGACTTGCATTATATCTATATGAATGGAATTTAAGATTTCTGATTGTGATTAAATAAATTATTGATCATCGTTTACCGTGTGAAGTCAATGAACGTCTATATAGTCAGAAAAGTGTAAATGAGATTCTTTAATACGCTCCATATTTTAATTCTAATGAATTTGTTTTTTTTCTTGATCTCATTGTTATTGTCAAGAATCTCAGTTTCAATATTAAATTTTTTTTTAACTATTTAAAACATAAATTATTTTTTGTAAAATAATTTTAATTTGACATATTAATGTTATTTTTTAACTAAATTTAAATTTAATTTATTTTTATTAAATTAAAAAAATTATCCAATTAACCTTTAATAAAGTCCTTTCGTATAAATATTAAAAATTTTATTAAAGATAGAAACCAATCTGGCTTACACCGATTTTAACTCAAATCATGTAAGATTTTAAAAGTCGAACAGACTTAATAATTAAAACTCTCGTTTTAATATTTACCTTAATTCAACATCGAGGTCATAAACATTTTTATCAATAAGATCTCTCCAAAAATATTATGCTGTTATCCCTAAAGTAACTTAATCTAATAATTTAAAATTATATTTGGGGCATTCTTTCTCAACGGGAGAATTGCTCCCCCCAAAAATGGTTTGGACGAAAAGAGTTCAATTAGGTCTCAAATTTTAGGTATTTACGTCTATTTTGAAAAGCAAAGTGGCACTTTTTAAAATTCAAGATGGCGGATCTAATATGGCGGAAAATTAAAATAAAAATAGATTAAATTCACTTAAAATTTGTTACTCGCGAGTTTTTTGGGTCGCTGAATATGAATCTGAAGTCAATTTTGTTCCAGCAAGTCAGGATTTTTTCCTAACCCCAAAAAACATGTCGGATTTAATACAACAAGCAAATTTTTTTAAAAAAACTCGAATTTGCTTAAACCTTGTTACTCAGGGGTTTTTGGGGTCGCTGATTTTGAATCTTAGAGTCAGATTATTAAAATTCAAAATGGCGGATCCAATATGGCGGACCAGATTTTAAAAAACTATTGGATTCTTATGAAACTTGGTGTCTTTTCTTTTTCATATTCGTGCATTTTGTAATTTTTGTAATTGGTTTCTTTAGAATCCTCCGTGAAAAATAATGTTTCATTTGGTAGACATGCTACCAATTTTATTGTTTGTATAAAGTCCCTGTATTTATGTTGGGTAATTGATTACTAGCTTTAATATAGTCTTTGCCTAAACATCTTTTACAACTTCAAGATAATTCTTTATGTTTGTAAACTATCAACAGAAAAAAAATTTTGATGAAATTTTAATTTTCTACAATGTTATAGGCCCTATAGTAATAATGACTACCCTTAGCGGTTTTTTTCCTCAAGCTAGCAGAATTTGTACTATTAAGGCCATGTGGGAAATACCCACGTGACCCCCATGCAAAAAACATGGTATCGTATTACCAAGTATTCTCTGAAATGGTAAAGAATTTTTGGTTGAAATTTGTAAAATATGATAGAGAATAGCATTCAGAATGGCGCTGTTCTCGGATTGAAGCAAAATTTTGCGTTTAAGTATTAAAAATAAAAGTTCGAAAATTGCCATTTTTGAACGAAAGTTGAAGTCAACATGGCGGGGGTACACATAGACGTCGCGTGAATGTATCAGTGGTCCAGGAACTAGCGCCAATTCGAGTTAGTGGCCGCTCAAAGAAATTAAAAACACCAATTAACTCCACTATTAATTACTTCTTTTAAATTATTTCGCATTCAATGTAGTAAATAAGTAGAACAGCCCAATTCCTTCAACCCTTTTTTATCATTCCTCAAAATTTCAAACCGAAATTTCTTCTTATTTCCGAGAATACTTGGGACTACCAAAAAGTGTCTTTGTCTCACATGGCCTTAACACTAAACTCGTGATTATTACGTCTATATTCTCAGTATACTTCAATATTATCAGACAGAGCAGATCTAGATATTTTTCCATACCTTTCGAAATAGATCTTAAATCATTATTAGTGTAACTGGAAATACCAAACGCTTGGTAAGAATTACAACATCTATCAAAGTGTCTTTTGATTTGGCATACTGAACCAGATATTATCATGAAAAAAATTTACGCTAAAATAAAACTATAATTGAATAGCAACCATAACTTTCAGAACAAAGGCTTCTAATTCTCCAGTCCGACATTTAAAATTTCGAAAATTTAATATCAGATTTGTTTTCAGCGACCCAAAACCCCTAAATGACAAGTTTCAAAAATAGATGGTCAAATTTTTTAAATTTCTGCAATATTAGATACACCATCTTTAATTTTTAAAAGAGCCAATATGCTTCTCATGACGATTTACCTTTTCAAATGTTGAAAATCTAACATCAGATTTATAATTAGCGACTTAAAAACCGTCAGATACTAAGTTTCATAAAAATTCAAGTTTTTTAAATTCTCGTCCGCTATATTTGATCCGTCATTTTGAATTTAAAAAAATCTAACTTCAGATTCGTAATTAGTGACCCTAAAACCCCTATATATCAAGTTTTTTAAAAATTCACCATTTTTTAAAAAACTCGTTCTCCATATAGGATCCGACATTTTGAATTTTAATAATCTGACTCTAAGATTCAAAATCAGCGACCCCAAAAACCCCTGAGTAACAAGGTTTAAGCAAATTCGAGTTTTTTTAAAAAAATTTGCTTGTTGTATTAAATCCGACATGTTTTTTGGGGTTAGGAAAAAATCCTGACTTGCTGGAACAAAATTGACTTCAGATTCATATTCAGCGACCCAAAAAACTCGCGAGTAACAAATTTTAAGTGAATTTAATCTATTTTTATTTTAATTTTCCGCCATATTAGATCCGCCATCTTGAATTTTAAAAAGTGCCACTTTGCTTTTCAAAATAGACGTAAATACCTAAAATTTGAGACCTAATTGAACTCTTTTCGTCCAAACCATTTTTGGGGGGAGCAATTCTCCCGTTGAGAAAGAATGCCCCATTTATTTATATATTAATTAATAAAAAAAATTTTTTAAATATTTTTTTATTAAAATTGAAGAAAGGGGCCCAAGAATCAAACGAGTTATAGGTTATGTTTACGATAATTTTGTACCTTGATTAAAAGTTCATTTTTAATTATGTAAAATAAAAATTAGTTTTTATCGATTATTTTGTATGTAATGAAGACTTAATCATCAATGATTTGTATTGAGAGTTAACCCTTTTTGTTGTATTTTCACTTAAAAATTTCAAAACATAACCAAAAGTGATTTTTTCCATGCGATTGACAATTCTGCTAACGCTAAACGGTAATTGCCATGCGTCGTTTCCATAGTAACACTCAGGGGCGGCATTGCCAAAAGCCGAACCCGACGCAACTTGTAAATAACGGGAATAAGTCATTAAATAAAATCTCCTATTACAATGTTAATTATTACTATTATTATTATATTTATATACACGTCGGTAAAATAAATATCTTTATTTAAACTATAAATAGAAAAAAATAAAGGTAGAAAATTAAAAAAAATATATGTAAAATAAATAATAGGTTAGAAAATTTTTGTATTTAAATGCGAATAAAGATAATAATTTTGTCCAAGTAAAACGAAGGGAATTGATCATTTTAGTAATAAAAAATTTTAATTAGTTCCTATTAGTTTGCATTTTGCATGGGTCAAGTAGGATTTACAAAAGCGGCGCGCATTTATATCCACTTGTGCGAGTTCAGTAGTATTTTTTTTTTTTTTGTTAGATGAAGATTACAACAGGTCGACAATTACCACGTTATCTTATCTGACAAAAAACCGCAATGTGTATAGCTCTCACCAAGTGGTTTAGCAATCGCGACTCAATATATACCAGTTTATATATATATATATATATATATATATATATATATATATATATATATATATATATACGTATATATATATATACGATTTCTCTTATATGTATTTTTTTTATAAACTATATAAATAAAAATAAACATATCCTAATGTCATAAATATAGAAAAATATTCAAATATAAAAATAATTCAAAAAATATTTTTTTTTTGTAAATAATTAGAAGAAATTACAATTACCTCCTCTTCTCCCTTTTATATTATAACCAATTATATTGTTATTATTTTTTTGAAAGTTGTCAATTTTCTTAAAAATTGCAACAGAATTACAAATTTAATCAAGAATTTTATATTTGTTTAGGAAATAAATTTTAAACAATATAAGCAGACAAACACTTCTGATTCTGTGCGCGAAGAAACCTGTAACCGACAATTACCGACACTTAAAAAAGTGGTTCAAATCCATGCTAAATGAGAAACAAAAAAAATTTATCACGGATTTGAACCACTTTTTTTAGTGTCGATAAATGTCGGTTACAGGTTTCTTGGCACAGAACCGGCATACAGTTTATCTACTAATGCAGATAAATATTTTATAAACAGAATTTTTTTAAAGAACATTATTCATGTCAAAAAAAAAAACAAATGTTTATGTATGTAAAATGTACACGTATACAAAAAAGTTAAGAAAATGGAAATTAAAAAAAATGAAAACACTTTCAAATTTCATTTGCTTGTTTTCACAGGCAATTAACGACAGCGACGATGACAACAAGGCGAAAGAAAAAAAAATGAAGAAACAAGAAACATACATTTTCGAAACGTCATTTTACGACTTGCCATACATTATGATCAGCCGCATCACCTTATGGGGTAGAGAACCCGCTTTTAAGAGGTTCGACATTGCCATAAATGAATTTCTATGACATCATCAGTGTGAAGCAACAAACTGGTCTGCAAGGAAGAAAACAACCTGGTGCATGATTTGATTTACCCCCCTCCACCATCCCAGTTTAAGAAAATAAAAAAGAATTCCGCGAATTGTATTCGCGTAAAAGAGAAAATAAACGAGGAAGAATATAAACGATTAATCCATTATTCATTCTTGAGAATGAATTAAAAAAAAAAGAGACATGCTTTTTCTCTATATTCATTTACACGCGCTGCTTTAAAAGTATATATATATAAGACTCAATTTCTTCATTTATACATTTGATTTCAAATTTTTTTTTGTCATACACAAAAATAAATATAAAATATATATACAATTTTTAATTTTATAACTAACTTTTTATATATGTGACGCACCACAAGAAAAGGTACTTCAAAGGAAAAAAATTTTAGGTTATGTTTAGTGATAGTTTTAGCTTGATTACATCCAGAGAAATGATATATTTGTCTCAGAGCCTAATAAATTTTTATTTGATTCAAATAAATTATTATTTGATATAAATAAAGTTTTATTTAATTTAAATAAAAATAATTTATTTAAGCCAAATAAATGGGCTAGTAGGCTCTGAGACAAATATACTTTTATTTAACTCAAATATATTATATTTGGTTAAAATAAAACATTTCTCTGAGTGTAAATGTTTACTTTTAAGTATATGAGAAATCAAAATCAGTTTTTAATTTTTAAGAGTTTATCCTCTTTATGTATTTTTCATCTAAAAATCACAAACATAACCTGAAATGTTTTGCCTCTAAGATGCAATAATAAACATTGAAAAAATCTACTTTTCAACGACTACACAAAATGAAATGATATTTTCCTTATTTTTCCAGCTTTTATATATCCGCAAAAAGAAAATTCAGGTGCTTGGTGTTAACTTGCTTAAAATTTTAGAAATAATTTTTCACTTTTTGTCATTTTTAATTAATTTAATCAGCTGTTATGGTTGCGCACGCCATTTTTTATTTTTCAGACATGGATACCAACATAATTCTGAAAAGTGAGGTCATGTCTACCGTATTTAGTTTACGTATTATGTTGGTACCATTGACTGAAAAATAAAAAACATCGTGCGCAGACATAACAGCTGATTAAAATAATTAAAAATAACAAAAAAACGAAAACAAATTTCTAAAATTTTTAGCAAGTTAACATCCAATTACCTGAATTTTCTTTTTGGATATATAAAAGTTGGAAAAAAAGGAAAATTAAATAATTCTTTTTATTTATTTATTTTTTTATTTAAAGCTTCGAAAATATGGAGTAAGACTAATTTTGATTTCTATTGTTTGTCTAAAAAAATAACTAATTATTTGTTTTAAAATTTGAAAAAGATAAAAAATAAAACAAAGAAAATATTTTGTTATCGAAATGTATAATATTTTTTTTCAATATGCACTTTCACTATCATTTTCTCAAGTGGATAACTGCGAAAAAATAATTATCATTGTTTACCTCCGAAATATCAGAAGATCAAAATCAACCCACACAAAATATGTAAACGATGGTTGAATTGTGAATAAATTAAAAAAAAAAAAAAAATTTTGAAAATAAAGTGACATTGATCTCGATCATGACACTATTTTTTTTTCTTTAAAAAAACAGGGTTTTAAGTGGGTGTATCAAATGTCAACTTTTATCCCACACGAATCCTTCAAATCCTGTTCTCTTCCCTAACAAGTCGAGAGCATTGCCATCTCAAATGAAAAAAAGGAATTGTAAAAACAACTTTAAAAATAGATATTTTTTTGAAATAAATAATAATTATTAATTTATCAAAAACAAAATAAATAATAATTCTTATTACCAATAAATAATTATATAATAATAATTATTCTTTATAAATAATTAAATAATAAAGTGGAACTGTCCGCAGTTTCTGCGCATTTTTGGTAATTTTTACACTTCAGAAGTAGTAAAATTTACTCCTGAAAACGAAGCTGAAGTACGCAACGTTTATATAAACAATTTTTAAAGAAATAATTTTTTATATAATGAAAAATTCTATAATTTTTTGCCTAAAAAATATTTCTTGTAGTTTTCATTAATCAACAAATTATAAAAAAAACTTAGTAGACAAAAAATTATAGAATTTTTCATTTTAAAAAATTATTTCTTCAAAAATCGTACTTCAGCTTCGTCCTGAAATAGTAAATTTTACTATTTTTGCAGTAAAAATTTCCAGAAATGTGGAAAAACTGAGAACAGTTTCGATTTTACTTTTATAAGGTAGTAAAAATTACTTCTAGTTTTTTCCCTTTTTGTCCGTGTAATTATTTCAGTAGAATTGAAATTTTTTTTAAAAATCACTTGTACTCTATTTGTTTATAATAAAAATTGTTTAAACAAATTTTTTTAGCAAAAAAAAAAATTAATTTTAATTACTTTACAGAAATATATTCATAAAAAATTAATTTTAATATAAATTAATTAAAATTAATTAATAGAATTTAATTATTATTCGTTTAATCTACAATCGATAATGAATTATATATTCATATTATGTATTAAAATTCACTTGCGAGAAAAAATAATATAAAACTGAATGAATAATATGGAAGAATATATATGTAAAATTGACTGATCCAGATGTACGATGACTTTACACCTTGAAAAAAAAATCAGTTTAAAAACGCGATGAAAATATATAGGGAACATGTGGGTAATAAATTGATTGAGACGCCTCAAGGCAAGGTCACGTGCGTGTACTTAAAAAAATGACGTAAGATCTTTAAAGTAATAGAATTTGCCTCTTCAGATTATTACGGGAATTATTATTACCTTTATCGATTAGGCGTCAAAAAATACATTTTGAATTCAGAAAAAAAAAAATGAAATTGCTTCGCCAATATTTCTATAGAAAGTTATTTTTTTTTAAAAAATAATTTATATACAATTACTGTTCCGCTTTTTGTAAATAAATAAATAAAAAATATTTATCATAACTTTATAATAAATAAATACCTATGTCGAAGAACCAGTATTTTTTTATTATTGAATTTTTAAAAATATTTTTTTAGTTATTCCTTTTTTTTATTGAAATTATTTTATTACTAATACATTATAGACAAAAACGCATTGAAAATTTTATGTCTGTATCCTTCTTCAATTTTTTTTCTCATCCATATATAGAGATTTAATTGGTTCATATATATATATATAATGCTTGAGGCTTTCAAGAGCAATTTTTATGATTATCGCATCTCCTTAGCGTTTTTGTTGCTGGTTATCAATTTACAAGGTAATAATTATTATAAGCAAAAAAAAAAAAGAAAAAAAAAATTATGTGAAAATTTTCTCATTATTTTTATAACTTTGTATAAAATTATTAAGATTTTATTATTTTGCTATTGTTCACGATATTAAAGTTTAAAAAAAAATTGTTAAATCTTACAAATTTTTTTTTCAAATTAACTTTTTATAAACATATTAAATATACATTTTATTTATTTATTATGTTTACGGGTTTACAAAAAATACCCTTTACTAAATTTTTATTTACTTTACTTTTATTATAAATATTATTTGTTTGTTGTAGCAATAAACAATTTTATTTCGAATATATAAAGAGACAAAGGAAGAGGAAATAGGAAAAAAATTAAAAAGAGAAATGAAAAGAAGAAGATGAAAAAAAATATTAAAGCAAAAAAAAAAGACAATGAAAAAGAATTTAGAAAAAGAAGAGGAAGTTTATGAAGAAAATGAAAAAAGAAGATAAAAAAAAATAAAAACAAAAAAGAAAAGAAAGAAGAAAAATAAAAAAGAGATAAAGAAGAAGTAAAGTTATTAACAAATGAAAAAGTAGAGAAGAAAGAAGATAAATGAAAAGAAGACAAAAAAGAACTACAAGAAATAAAATAAAGAATATGAAAAAGAAGAGATAAAATAAAAAATCGTATAAAGAAGATTATGAAGAAAATGAAGAAATAAGAAAAACAAAAAGAAGATAAAGAAGAAAAATAAAAACGGATAAAGAAAAAAGATTATGAAGAAAATAAAAAAGAAGAGAAAAAAGAAATATGAGGAATCGAATAAAAAAGAAGATTATGAAGAATTTGAAAAAGAAGAAAAGAAAGAAGAAGAAGAAGAAGAAGACAATAATGATAAAAATTATATAATAAAGACACTGAAGAAAGATACAGAAATACAATTGGACGAAGAGAAATGGAAAAAAAAGAAAAGAGAGTGAATAAAAAAAGCCAAATGTAAAAGATCAAGAAAAAGAGAAAAAAAAAGTCAAATGAAGAGGAGAGTATGAGAGAGGACGAGGTCGTCTCGTAGTGGAAAGCGCCCTAGTGATCTACCTGGACAGTTAGTCATGGTGTGATTGTGCCGAGTAAGTTGCCAGGATCACCTTGGCCATTTATAGAAGTAAAGTGAGTTTGAGGCAATGTTTCTCGTCGTCGAGGAAACTGATACCTTATACTGGCTCTACCACGGCACAATACACACACAAAAAAACATTAAATAATAATTTCAAAAAATAAAAAAGTACAAAAAATTAAAAATTCATTTTCTAATACTCTCTTCCATATTATTCTCTCTAAACAAAAATAATTTCCGTTTATCATACAAAATTTTATTTGTACTTAATAAATATTTATTTATTTCAATAAAAATATTTATTTGTTTCAAAGAAATATTTATTTGTTTAAAAAAAATATATTTCTTTGTTTCAAAAAATAAAATTTATTTTGTTTCAAAAAAATATTTTTTTTTTCCGGTGAAAAGAATAAAAAATTTTATATCAAAATTGAAAGAAACGATGATTACTATTTTTTTCTGAGTTTATATATTATTATTTATTATTACCCGGTATACCTATATTATACAAGTCCGAGTAATTTATAACCTTTTTCTTCTCAAAGAAAAAATAAATTTTTTTTATATATATATTTTTCGCTCAAGATCTCTTTGAAAGTGAGATCGTCAACTTTGTTTTTTAACAACTCCCTCGAAAGCTTTCGCCGGAAATACTTCTAGGAAGTAAACCAGTTACACTCCAACTTTGACTTTTCAAACGTAATTGCCTTGTTCGTAAGAAGATATTATTCCAAGTATGAAAAAATAAAGAAAAGAAACATGATCAGCTCACTTCATGTCACTCACTCACTCGAAGAAAAAAAGAAACAGTTATATGTGGTTCAATTAAAGTTCCATTGGAATTACATTTCAATTTAATTTTATTATAAAATTTTTTAATTCCTCAGTTATATTTCATAATAAAAAAAGAAAACGAAAAATATAATTATTTATATCAATTATTAATAAATTACTCTTAATGGTTATTATCTTTAACACCTATTTATAGGCGACCGTAACATAACCTCAAACTAAAAAATGGTTTTTACCGCAAAGAAAACTAATAGAAAAAATTAATTTTGAAAGATTTAGTTATACAAATTTCAAAAAAAATTATGTTTTGTGTTATTTATTAAAAATCATTAGTAAGAATTTTCATTTTATGGAATTTCACTTGTCACAATTATTTTTGAGCCAAATTTTCATTTGTTTGAATTAGTATTTTGCAGAATTTTCATCAAACCGATTTTCTATATTATAAAATTTTTATATAACCGAAAATTCACTTTACAGAATTTTTATTTGCTTGAATTTTCATTTAACATAATAAGCATTTTAAAGAATTTTTATTCAGTAGAATTTCATTTCATAGAATTTTCATTTTATTCTTTCAAATGAATTTTCATTTGTTCGAATTATTATTTGATAGAATTTTCCATATAATTGTAATTTTTTATATTTCCATTTTTCAAAAAAAAAAAAAAACTTTTTACCATTAGTCGGTAAGGTAGATTTCTATGTCGGTAAATTTTGCATTTTCCAAAAAAATTCACCATCAGTCGGTAATTTAGATTTTTGTGTTGGTAATTTTTTAAACGAAAAATCATTTAACACAATTTCTAATTGATAGAATTTTCATTTGTCCGAAATTGTAAATGTCCAAACAAATAATAGACAGAAAGATTTCGGCACGATTTTAAAAATCAACTAATAAAAATTTATCCATAAAATTGTGATTGGTTGATTTTAAAAATCGCGTCGTAATCTTTCTGTCGATTGTTGATTCGGCCATTTGCAATTTCGGACAAACGAAAATCCCAATCATTTAGAAATTCTGTTAAATGATTTTTCGGTTAAATAAAAATTAAAATGAAATGAAATTCCATAAAATGAAAATTCTAACTGATGATTTTTAGAACATATTTATGCGTCCCTGTTTTACAATTCGTATTGTACGTTTTACAATCCGTTTTGTATTATTTAAAATCGGGTTTGTGTTAGTTACAAACCATTTGGTTACATTTACAATTCGCGTATTGTACGATTTTCAATGGGAGTAAGATAAACTTTTTTTTTATGATAATTATTAATTTTTTCTAATTTGATCGTTTCTTTTTTTTTGTTCGCTTACCCGAACGGTCTTCGCTGTTTTTGTTGGAGTTTGATGACCCGAGCTTGTACTCGTATAACGTGTAGCTTGCAATGATTTCTGATAACCTTGACTCGAGAGATCCTCAGCGACTCTATTTTCCTCGCCTCGTGTCAGTGTCGTTGTCTTTCTTACGATTCTCGTTACTATTCGTCTTGCTCCATTTTCTCCCTTTTTCGAGGTCCTAGTCGACTCGATCGACGAGCCTATTTACATTTTTCAATTTCCCATTTTTAATAATACATATTATTTTCCACCCATTAGTATTATTATTAGCAATATTTTGCGTCTTTCATCTCGAAATGAATTCGTTTTTCTCTCTTACCCTCTTCTTAGGGAATAATAAAAAAAAAATTTCCATTTCTAATTTAAAAAAATATCGAATTTCACGAGAACTGAAATTTTTTTTTTAATTAACTAAAAATTTAATTAATTAGTTTTGATCAATATTTTATTTAAAACGGTTCAATAAAAAAAATTATTATTAATTAATTTATTAATTAAAGAAACTATACTTCCAGTAATGTCCAATGATTTTAAATTATTATTTTCTGTAACTATTCTACTTCCTAAGGCTATGAAAATTTATTAAATTTTACGAGATTTTATAATAATTAGGTACATATATGTAAGTATAGTCATCGAAAGGTATATAATATTTTGTCTTGCAAATTTTTCAATTTAATTATATATTGATTAAAAATTCAAGATCTAAAGAGGAAGTGAAGGTGTAGTTGTAGAGCAAGGTCAACAATCAAAGTTGTAGGTAGTTATTTAAAATGGATCTTCGTATTGACGTGAAAATGGTAAAAGATAACGAGACCTCGATGAATTCAGTGGGTGGATATTTGTCCCGAAGGACTTATTCCAATAAAGAGAGTCAGGTATAATCACTGCATATCATTTTCATCACGCAATATAAATTAAAAAATGTCTATTACTACAAACACATCTGATGTGACGATTTTACCAATTTTATTATTATTATTATTATTATTATTATTATTGTATTATTACTATAATAATTATTTTTTATAAACTATTAATAAATGTATTAAATAATATTTTTAAAAAAATTTAATTGAAAACTTCGTTCATTATTCTTGTTTATAAAATGATCTTTATCAAATATAAATCAAGATTTATAATATGCCTGATCCATTAATGATAAAAGAAGCTAGTGCAAATATTACCTCTCAAGAATGTAATATGCATTCAGTTGGATTTATACAACAATATTCTTTATCAAACTTTGATAAAAGTAGAACTTGAAGATAAAATTTTGACTATTTTTACACATTTAAAAGAGTTATAATATGTAATGTTAAAAATAATAGACTCAATGGTAAATTGAAATGTAATAAACAAAGTATTCTAAAATAGAAGAAATTTGTAGTTCTAATAATATAATATAATAATTATATTAATTTAATTATAATTAATTTTATTTTTCTTGTGCATTGAATCAGTTAATTATTTTATTAATTGAAAATTTAATTTCTATAAAAATGCATAATTTATAATGTCAACATACGAAAAAAATGACATTTTCGATATATCCACCCACTGAACCGAATAGTCGTCGAGCCTGACCATTTAAAGATTTTAACGCGTGGGTAAGATCAAGGTCGCAAAAGTATCATCTGATCAGCTGATTCCCATATTTTGTAAGCAGGTTTTCTCGCGTTGGTATGCTAATGACAAAACTTGTCCTGGACAACAAAACGCCTACTGTTCTCACCCATAGGAGAGATATTATAACTGTTTGTCTCACTTTTTTTTCAAGGCCCTTTTACTACAAAACGCTATTAAGAAATATTTACAATATTTCTCCTCAACCACACTATTGTCATGGCGTAACAACAAATTTTCTACACCCGCACTTCCTCTACTATTACAGAACAAGAAATTTTTTTCTAATAATCAGAAGAATATTACATTATACTTTCATAAATAAACAGAAAAAAAAGAAACATTCTTGTGGAAAATTTAACGCATAATAATTTAATTTTTTTTTTTGAATATTTTCAACAATTATAGAGGTAATTTTAGAAATGAAAATTATAGTAGAGGGAAAAAATTCTTCATTTACGATTTGTATTGTACTATTTACAATCCGTTTTGTATATTAATTACAATCCGTTCACAGAAAATTAAAAGGCATTAAAATAAGCTGCAACGCTTATTATTTTAATCCAATTTTGCTTATTTTAATAACAAAATGGAGTAAAATAATATTATTATTATATTTTTTGTAATTTGTGATATCTACAAATTGTTTTGTATCAATTACAAATCATTTTGTATAGATCACAATCCGATTTGTGATATCTACAAATTGTTTTGTATGATTTACAAATCATTTTGTATAGATCACAATCCGATTTGTGATATCTACAAACTGTCTTGTATCAATTACAAATCATTTTGTATAGATCACAATCCAATTTGTGATATCTACAAATTGTTTTGTATCAATTACAATCCATTTTGTATAATTCACAATCCGATTTGTGATATCTACAAATTGTTTTGAATCATTTACAAATCATTTTGTACAGATCATAATCCGATTTGTGATATCTACAAATTGTCTTGTATCAATTACAAATCATTTTGTATAGATCACAATCCAATTTGTGATATCTACAAATTGTTTTGTATCAATTACAAATCATTTTGTATAGATCACAATCCAATTTGTGATATCTACAAATTGTTTTCTATCAATTACAATCCATTTTGTATAATTCACAATCTAATTTGTGATATCTACAAATTGTTTTTGTATCAATTACAAATCATTTTGTATAGATCACAATCCGATTTGTGATATTTACAAATTGTTTTGTATGATTTACAAATCATTTTGTATAGATCACAATCCAATTTGTGATATCTACAAATTGTTTTGTATCAATTACAATCCATTTTGTATAATTCACAATCCAATTTGTGATATCTACAAATTGGTTTGTATCAATTACAATTCATTTTGTATAGATCACAATCCGATTTTTGATATCTACAAATTGTTTTGTATGCATTAAAATCCGTTTTGTATAAATCACAATTTCAGAAAATTAAAAGGCATTAAAATAAGCTGCAATGCTTCTTATTTTGATTCAATTTTGCTTATTTTAATACCAAATTGGAGTAAAATAATATTAATATTATATTTTTTGTAATTTGTGATATCTACAATTTTACTAAAAATTAGTCAAAACTGTTACTAATTCAGTTGGTAAACCAATACGCACTCTTTCATTAGTAGAAAGCTACTAATTCAAATTTAGAAAGTAATTTAAGATTCCTCTTTTATGATTGTATAATTCTTATTTCGCAATAAAAAAATTAAATAATAATAGTGCTTGAATAAAAAAAAAGAAATATTTATCTCCCTTGGTCTTAAAGATATAATTTTATGCTCTAGTGCCTATAAAATATTATTTTATTCCCTAGTGTTAAAAAGACCATTTTTCCCACTCCTTTCATTGAGGTTATAATTTTTTTTCCCCTACTAAATTGTAACGAAAAACGAATCCATTTCGAGTTGAATCAAACTCGTACCTAGGACCTCGGTGGACAATTTTCGTTTAGTGAAAATCGCCTGCAAATCTTGATTTCCCGTTGGGCTGGAGGCGGCGACATTGTCGCGATCATTTTCCTCCCTTGTACCCTGAACGAAGAGTCTTCCGCTTTTGCTGAATTTATACATTGTGAACTCTCCTTTAGGTTTTTCACAACCAGATTAAAAAATTCCACAAATTCTTCTTATTTTACTTCTTCTTCTTCTTCTCACACCTTCACAATAATATAAATCCCTTATTCTCATTCGAAATGAGAATTATTGAAAGCACTTGTCACAATAATATACGAAGATTTTTATTCCAATTATTTTTTCACTGAATCCAATATTTTAACGCCTAAAGCACCATTTGCAATAATTGTAAAAAAATTTTCGTACGGAATGTCACTGTAAAAATTACTATTTTTTTAAAAAAAGCAATCCAATTACAAAAAAAAAAAATAAATTAAAAATAAAAAGAGTTGAAATATGAAACTGAATTTTGCAACTTATTGAAAAATTGAAATTTAAAAATTAGTGAATACTTTTATTTCTTTTTCAAATAAAGAAAAGTAAATTAAACTTATAGTTACTATACTATTGGTAATGATAGTCATAAAGTATGATATTTTACATCATAATTACAAAAAATATGGGTAGTGTAAAAAAGTATGGTATTTTTTAAATTAAACTTTATTCTAGAAAGAATTTTAAAAATAACTGCCAATTCTTATTTGAAAAAGTTTACTTTTTATATTATAAAAACTAATGTCTTATTTTGAGACATTTTTAGAGTTTTAAACAACAAAAGTCTTTTAAACTAAGACGCCAAAAATGTCTTAAAATAAGTTACAATTTTTCCAGAATATTTGTAAGTAACATTATGAGAAATTATATTTTATTTTTAGACAATTTAGTGTCTTAGCCTACAAAAGCGTCTTAAATTAAGACACTAGTTTTTTATTATTTCGTTTTACAATAAACTACAATTTTTCCATGACATTTGTAAGTGACACTACAAAAGATTGTGTTTTAATTTGAAAAAATTTAATGTCTTAGCTAAAAAAAGTGTCTTAAATTGTGCCCCTAGTATGTTTTAAAATAAATTTCCTTTTTTTCACGATATTTGTAAGTAATACTGCAGAAAATTGTATTTTATTTTGAAATAATTTAATGTCTTAGCTGAGAAAAGTGTTTTTGAGACAATTTAGTGTCTTATTTAACAAAAGTGTCGTAAATTAAGACACTAATATAGGTTTTAAAATAAATTACAATTTTACCAGAATATTTGTATGTAACATTATGAAAAATTGTGTTTTATTTTTAGACCATTTATAGTGTCTTGGCGGACAAAAGTGTTTTAAATGAAGACACTAATATGTTTTTAAAGTACAAATACTTTTCATGATGTTTGTAAGTAAAACAATAAAAATTGTTTCATTTTGAGACTATATTTAATGATTTAACAGCTAAAATTGTTTTACATTAGAAAAATTTAGTGTCTTAACTTAAGACACCAGAATTTTTCGAAATACAATTTCCCTCGATTTTTAATTAACACACTTTTTTTGTGTCTTCCAGACACTTAGAAACACTAATTACAACAATTTCAGTATTCTAAGACACTAAAAGTGTTTGAAAACAAAATTTTCTTTTCTCAGTACACGCAAAAAAAATCTTCACCTAGAACAGTGATATGTTTCACTAAAACAGTGAAAGTTTTCGCTATTCTAGAGAAATATATCGCTATTCCAGAGAAACTTATCCACTGTTGCAGGTGAAATTTTTTTTTGCATGTAATAAACAAAACAAAATATATAAAATTTCTCAAGAAAAAAAGAGGCAAATTTTTTTAAAAACAAATTTTCCAAAAAGAAAATTGCAAAATCAAGTTTCAACAATCAAAATTCATACATTAAAATTGTTGGAAAATGTCAAAATGAATAGTCGTTGGGGACAACACGTGATGTGAAACCGAAAAACACACACATAACGCGTCTCGCACGTGGCACTGACGTTTATCGAGGCATCGCCCCAACTCGTTTTTTTTCGTATTTCTTCTTCTTCTTCAATATAAGAATAAGATTTGCTTTGTATCTCACGACAACGAACAATCACGTATGATAATAAAACATACGCACGGAAAGAGTGACAACGACTAAATGACACTCGAGTGTTTGGAGCGCGACGTATATATTTTAATCATCAAAATGGCACCGATTGTTCGCGGAACTAATTGAAAAAGAGAGAGAAAAAAAAGGGAGAAAAAATAAGAGGGAGACAAAAAAGAGGGGGGAGGAGGAGGAAAAAAAAATAAAAAAGAAATTAATGAGGAGTAAACCCCCCTCAAACACACGTTCACCGGTCGCTTCTCCTGGCAAGACTGGAAATATATTCCAGTCGATTTTCTGTTGTCGTTGGAACGTAATCCCCACCCGCGCATATAGGTATAAACCGGCAGCAAAACGCGACTATCTCTTCTCCTCTCTCTCTGTCTCTGTGTGTATGTGTGAAAGAGTTAAAAAAGAGTAGGGCAAACGTAATGCGCCTACAGGTGAGATGGTGGAATCTCTTTCTCTCTCTCTATACCCCCATTTTTTGCCTCCCACTTAATATTTGCTTTTTTTTTTATTATTATTATTTTTAACCGTCCAACTCATTTGGGACCCATAATAAGTCCCAAAACATGAAACAACAACGAGACTTGTAAACATAAGCGAGTTATGATCATATAATTAGTGACACCCAAGGTATGTGCGAGTGAGGCGTTTTTTCAGGGCCTGATACCTTAAAGGTTTTATATAACGAGGTCTGACCTCAATTTCAATTTTTTCTTTTCTTTTTTTTTTTCAAATGAGGAAATTTTTTTTTTTGGTGGGCTTTTATTGTGTAAATATTTATATATATATGTGACATTTTAATGATAAATATTTTGAAAGATTATGTTTTCTATTTAGAATAATAAAATATAATATTTTTGACGTTTCCTAAAAAAGGCATGCGTGAAATTATATATGTTTATTTCTTTTAAAATATATATATAAAAGTTGAATCGTTTTTCTATATATCATCCACGCGGGTCGAGGGAATATATAAAATACGATCCAAATTCGGAACACGTTCGAAATGATAAAAACAAAAAAATTGTATTTCAATTAAGTAATTTATCATTCGTTTCTTAATTGCGCGATAATTTTTTTTTTTAGGATTTTAAATGCGCTAATTGAAATTTTATGAAAATAATTATTATCAAGGTTACCGTAGGCTTTTGCTTCACTAACTTTTCTGCAGGTTTTGTAGGACAAAAAATAGTATTTTTTTCAGTATTTATAAAATACTTTTTCTGAGAACAGAAAAGTTTTTTCATATAAATTTTTATTTCAAATAATAATTAATATTTTTTATTTAGTTATCCAATAAAAGGTTTCTGTTTCTAAAATCAATTACAATCCATTTTGTATGACTCAAAATTCGTTTTGTATCATTTACAATCAGTATTCTTAGTTTTACAATCCATATTGTGTAATTTACAATTCGTTTTGTATCATTTACAATCCATTTTATATAATTCACAATCTGTATTGTACGATTTACAATCAATTTTGTATAATGTTCAAAAATAACAAAATGGCGGTCATTTTAATAAAAAAAAAATTTCATTGAATTTATTCAAAAACACAATTTTTTTTTGCTCAAAATTTTTTTTTATGGATTCTCTTCACCTTAAAGAATATTTTTTATAAGAATTTAACTTGTGCCCGATTTTGGTATCAGAGAAAAAAAATTTCCTAAAATAAAAACAAAAAAATTTTTTTTATCTTTTATACTAGAATCGGGCACAAGTTAAATTCTTATTAAAAATATTCTTTAAGGTGAAGAGAATCTACGAAAAAAATTTTGAGCAAAAAAGTGTAATTTTTGAGTAATTTCAATTTCAATTTTTTTTTTTCATTAAAATAGTCGCCATTTTGTTATTTTTGAACATTTTTTTAATTTTTCCCACGGATTTTGAAAGAAAAATTGAAAGCTTTTTCAAATGAAAAAAGAAAAAATAATACTTCTATAAATTACTCTAAAAGTTATAATACTTTAAAGTTTTCTTTCCATAAATTTTAGATAAACTACTTTTCAGCCTGCTTGATTTGAAATGAATTTGGTCTTCAAAAAAAAATTTTTTTTTTTTGACTAGAATATTTTTTGTCAAAATTTTTATAAAAAATAAGAAAATACCAATTTTTTGATTTTTTGATTTGATAAAAATTATGATTTTATGATTTTTTTAAATTTAACTTTCGTAACGAAGCCGAATACTTTTGAAATGCGTTTTTCTCTATCACACTAAACAGATGAAAAATAATATTAGGTATATAGAAAATTTATTTAAAATTTGTTTAAATTGAAAATATTAAAGAAAAAACGAACAAATTTTCTATATAATATTATTTTTCATCTGTTTAGTGTGATAGAGAAAAACGCATTTCAAAAGTATTCGGCTTCGTTACGAATGTTAAATTTAAAAAAATCATAACTTCTACAATTTTTATCAAATAAAAAAATAAAAAAAAATACGTATTTTCTTATTTTTTATAAAAATTTCGACAAAAAAAATATTCTAGTAAAAAAAAAAATTTTTTTTGAATGAAAATCTTATATAGAATACCCCTTATATATCACCTAAAATATTTATCTGAGGCGTTTTTAATTATTTGTATATACACAATATAATAATAATTGAGTTAAACATTGCGTGAAATTTAACATATTTCGGGCATTCGTCGATAAATATTCAGGAAATTTACATACAAGTACTTATACTTTAGAATGGATAATTCACGGTAAGTGTACTATATATAGCATCAGTTACAAATAACGCGTTACCGTGTAAGCTGAAGGTATTGCATTCGTTCCACGATATGCTTCCACTCCTATAACTTCACCCAAAGGGGGGATGATAGGGGGGTGGGGGGCATGACAGGTGCTTCCTGTATATTTCTCAATGAATGATACTATCATATGTGGCCATTTGGTATACTTGTAATTCATCACATTTATATATATAAAAATATAATTGTTATATATAACAATAATTTTATACTAACAAAATTTAAGGTTAAGTCTTCATTACATTCAAAAAATTCAATAGAAATAACTTTTTTTAATTTCAATTAATTAATTAGAAACTTTTTAACAAGGTAAATCTATTACTAAACATAACCTAAAATTTCTTTTTAGGTCCCAATAGTAATTTAGTTGGCAATACAGTGAAACCCACGTATATCGAACCCGCATAAATCGAATTTTTTTCCGGTCCCTTGAAATTCAATATACGTGGGTTTCACTGTAATTATTTTGTTGACAAATTAATTTTTTCAACTAATTTTTCTATTTTTCAGTTTGTGAATAAAAATTCTATTTTTACCCTTCTATAAGGAACTAATTAAATTTTTTTTTTTTTTGCAAAATGTCTATAAGAACACATAAAGTATTATGATGATGATTATAATAATTTAAATAAGTAGAGCAACCGGTGCAATCGTTGTGGTGGAAATATAAATTAAATTATAAAAAAAACAATAAAAGTCATAATGAATCAATAAACAATATAATGGAACTATAAATATCATTATGAAACCATAAACATCATTAGAAGATAATAATAATAATAATAATTATTATTATTATTATTATTATTATTATTATTATTATTATTATTATTACAGGGTAGTGTAAATATATACCATTTATTTGAGCAGTATATATTATCCAAGTACATGTACTAGTATAATAATAGAATAAAATGAAAGACAAAAATTTAGAAGAAAAACAGAAGAAAAAAATTTCCGATCATATTCGTATATAGCCTGTATATATAAGAATTACTAAAATGGAAAAAGTAAGTATGAAAAGAAATCATTCGAATGAAGAGTTGATTTCAGAGAAAAAAAGGTGAAATTAACTATTGTTAATGTCCATCATAAAACTTAATGGTTCAAGGAGAAAAAAAAATCAGCTTCAATATACAGCTACTGGTAAAAAAAATCAGTGAAAATACGTGATAATTTTTTTTTTGCTAAAAATTTTCTCTAATTTATATTGATATTACAGATTATTGCCATAAATTCAAAAATTTTATGTATTTATATTTATTTTAATAACTATTTATATTTAAATATATTTATTTGATTAATAATAAAATTTAGATAAATTCGAATTAGTAAAAAATAAATAATTTTAATTACTAACTCACTTTTTGCTTTTGAATCAGTTAAATTTTATTAGAATTCGATAGTAAAAAAAAAATTTCTTTTATCTATTAATTAGTTAAATTTTACTAATTCAAAAGCAAAAAGTAAGGCACCAATCCAAATTAGTTAAAGTTTTTATTAATTCAGATTTAGAGATTAGAAAATAACGATTTTAAAAATTCAAATTTTTTTTATTATGTATAAATATATAAATAACGGTTTTGTACCGCGTGCAGTTAAGGTGCACGACATATGTTTCAAAGAAACTGCATCACTACTTACTTTACAATTCATATTTGTTCTGTATATGCAAACGAAAGAGAATTTTTTTTGTCCACAATATATATCTTATATCGGAGACTTTCTCTCAAAAAGTTACGGCACGTTGTTTCAAATATTGTAAAAATATAAAAACTTTTATACTACATAAAAAAAAAACTCTAAAACTAGGGAGTTAAAAAACCTTTTATAACTCTAGGGAGTAAAAATACCGTTTGTAACCCTAAGGAGTAAAGTATTTTTTATAATTCTAGGGACCTTTTCTAACCCTAGAGAATAAAATGAATTTCTAACATTAGGCAGAAAAAAGATATTTTCTAACCCTAGGAAGTAAAATGACCTTTTTTTAACCCTAGGGAATAAAATTAACTTTTCTAACGTTAGGCAGCAAAAACATATATTTACTACCTATAGAGTCAGAAAATGCTTTTTTTCCTGCCTAAGGTTAGAAAAGGGCCATTTTACTCCCTAGGGTTATAAAAATGTAATTTTATTCACTGGGATAAGAAAAGGTTATTTACCTCCTAGGGTCAGAAAATATCTTTTTACTACCTAGGGTTAAAAACGGTCAATTTACTCCTTAGGGTAAGATATAATTTTCATAATCATAAGGAGCAGAAAAAGCCTTTAAATTTAGGGAGTAAAATTATTTGTTATAATTCTAGGGAGTAAAATGACGATTTTCAAAACTAGGGATACATTTTCTAACCCCAGGAAATAAATTACCGCTTCTATTCTTAGCAAGGAAAAAGTTATTTCCTAACCCTAGGGAGTAAAATTAACTTTTTCCTAACCTTAGGCAGAAAAAAGACATTTCCTAATTTTAGGGTGTAAAAACACGTTTTTCAAAATTAGGGAGTAAAAACATATTTTTTAACTTCCTTTTTAATTGAATATACCAATAGTAAAAAATCCAACATAAAATAAAAAAAAATTTGTTTATAACAAATAGATAATTTTTTTTTAAAATTTCCTCTTTTTTTGGTTCAATTTCTTATAAATTATCTATTAAAATTTTTTTATTTTATGAAAATTCTAAGAATCAAAACGTAATTGATTTAATTCAAAAAGTGAAAATACTCGTTTTAGAATGAAAAATTCTTGATACTTTTGCGGGAATATAAAGTCAATATAAGTATATAGATAGTATATGGAGAACGTGAAAAAGAGAGAAATTTACACTTTTTCCTTAACAAAGTTAGTTTTATGTAATCATCAACGTTTATTTAACCATTTGGTGTAAATAAATTTTGTAACTCAACACTCTGTCACTTTGAGCACTACATTTTTTGTTTTTGTTTGTTTTTTTTTTTTTTTTGCAAAATCTCAGGTATAATTAATGGATATATGTACCACATAGTAGAACAGTTTTGGTATATATTTTACCCGATAAGCACAAAACTAAGACGCACTCTCATTTCGTTTTATCTATATCACTTGGCTTTTATATAAGGACCAAGTTTTTTATTTTTTATTTTTTAATCACACATTTCTATGCACTTAGACACGATAAATCAACAAATACTCGTTTTAATATCGTTTACTAGTTTCTAAAATTATATATTACAATCTTCATTTGCTGTCATACTTTCTTTAATAATTAATGTTTCTATTACTATTATTAATTAATTACTATTATTATTGTTATTATTATTATTATTATTATTATTATTATTATTATTATTATTATTATTATTATTATTATTATTATTATTACCTATTATTATTATTATTATTATTATTATTATTATTATTATTATTTTTATTATTATTATTATTATCATTATTATTTTAATTTCTTGCCTTTTTATTTTTCTTTATAAGGTTTTTTTTTTATTAAATAAAACGAGGAAAGACTTTAATTTTTTTTGTGCCAATCTTATAAAATTTAATTTTTATACCTACTTGAAAATACTGTATTTAATAAAAGGAAGAAAAAAAATCACTGCAAAAATCAACTGTTTTTTTTTAAAGGTATAATTAAAGACTTTGTGAGGGACATGGGAAGAAATTCAGAAAAATAAAAAATGTTCTTACTGATCTCAAAAACGTGAAGAGATGCCGCACACACAATAAGAACACATACTAAGATTGCAGACCGGATATGAAGTCATCGTACCTGTAGCTATTTAATAGCTCAACGACTTCCTGTGCACAAAAATACTAATTACAGGTAGGTACAAACCTGACTTACTTTCAGGTGTAAAAATTTTATAAATTGGTTTAAATTTCATATTATTTCATTAAATATATATATAAAAAAATAATAATGATAATTTTTTTCTCTCCTAAACTTGCTTTGTTAAATAAAATAAAAAAATAAATAATAATAATAATAATAATTATTATTATTATTATTATTATTTTTATTAAAAATGTACTAATAACAATAGCGAAAGAAATACATATATTAAAGAAACATTGCATTTATGCAAATTATTATTCATTGATTCATAAGTCGCGGTTAAATTAAATAAAAAAAATGAGAAAAAAAAGTTGTTTCTTTTTCTTAAGAATATCCTTCAAATGCGTTTACTTTTACTTTATCTTCTAATTTTGGAATTACACAAGCAACTAATATTCATGCGAAGAATGTGAAAAATAATGTACTGTATAACCATTTATCAAGTTTTCGAGACAAAAATATGTCTTGGGCAAATATTTTTCTTCTTTAGGCGAAACATTGTTTAAAGCCTGTGTAAGATGAATGAGAAACGAGCAAAATTCAACGTTTACTTTAAAAAAATAAAAAGAAATAAAAAAAACGTTGAAACTTAGTTATATAGGATTTAAAATATCGTTCACGTTTATTTATAGACACTTAAATTATCTCTTTTTCACAATATATAATTTCATTTATAATTCTGACAAAAATAAGAATATTTTTATTTTTTATGATAACTAATGTTTCAATACGTAACGTATATTTAATTTTTAATTATAAATTTATAATAAAAATAGAAATATATAAATGCAGAAAATTTTCATATGCAAAAAGGTATAAATAAATAATTTTTGTAAGTTTTACATTTTTTTTTTCCTTGCAAATTGATATCCGTTCTTCCAATGGATATTATTCATATATAATATTTTAATTTTTTAAACGTCAATTAAATATTTTTTTTGCAGGTAAAGTAAATAATAATAATAAAGTAATAATAATAAATTTTTTTTTAAAACTGATGAAAAAAACTGGCCTAAAAAATTTTTTATTATTACTTTCTAAATCTGAATTAGTAAAAAAGTTTACTAATTTGAATTAATTTGAATTTTACTAATTATTGGTAACTTTAACTAACAATTAGTAAAATTTAACAAATTCTAAAGTAAAAAGTGAGTCACTACTTTAAATTAGTAAACATTTTTACTAATTCACCCAACCAAAAATTTCAGTATTATACCAGAGTTAACTACTGGCGCAGCACTGGTTCAGTATTGGCTGCCCAGGCTGGATAGTCTGTACTGAACCAGTACTGGTATTTTCATTGTATCAGTACTGGTGCAGTACCAACCTTCCAGTACTGTCAAACCAGTACTGAGCCGATATTGAGCCAGTACTGGCTCAAATAGATTTTCTTTTTGATTATAATACTAGTTTACAAGAAGTTCTAGAGTGAACCTGATAAATCTTTCTGTTTAAATATTTTGTTTATAAAAATTTTTTCACTTTGATTTTATTTTTGAAAATTAAAAGGTATTTTATTTTGCTTTTTTGTGGGTAAAATTATTTAAACAAAAAGTTTCCTGAGACTAATTCCAAAACATTTTGCAAGTGTTTTTTATTGTTTTCAGATATGCAATAAACTAAAAAAAATTTTAAACGATCAAACTAAAAATAAATAAATTTTTTCTTTAAAAAATTAATAATTTTTAAAATAAAAATTCAAAAAAATTTTCCTGTCAACACTTGTTAAATATTAAAAAACAACTTTTATTTTCTTAAAAAAGTTTTTTAAAAATTTATTTTGATGCAAATAATTAAAGTGAATAATAATATAATTAAATAGCTAATTGTATAATTATATACATTATAATTATTTTATAAACATTTTTATTTTTACTGAACTGTTTTTGTATTATTATAAAAACGTTGGTTTTATAATAAACATATTTTTATATTTATTTTTTGATTTTTTTAAATAATAATTTGCAATATATATTATACTTAATAAAAAATAAAAACTCTTGGTGTTTTCGATTTTATATATAATAAAATATTAATTAGTTAGTTGACTTATTTAATTAATATTTAATTTGTGTTGGGTTACTAAAAATTTCACACACTTTTTCCTAAAAAAAAAAGTATTACCTGGAGCAGAGATTTCACTATTGCAGTGAAACTAATCTCTGTTACAGTTAAAGCTTTCTTTTCGTATACAATAAATTACAAAACTACCAGTACTCAGCCAGTACTGAACTAGTAATGGTTACCAGTACTGGTGCCAACTCTGGCAGCCAATACTGGTAAAATGTTATCATCCCAAAGTTACGCCAACTCTGGCGCCAATACTGGGTGCCAGTACTGCGCCAACACTTGTCAGTACTGCGCCAGTACTGCGCCATTAGTAAATTTTTGATTGGGCAGATTTAGAGAGTAAAAAAGGTAACAATTGTAGAGAATGTTTCACTGAATAAAATGAGCTTTTGTTTATAAAAATTGGTTAAAAATTGCAATTTTTGTCTGATTTAAATGAAAAAAAAACTAAATGTTAAAAAAATAATTATTGACAAAATATTTTGGAAAAAAATAATTTTTTTCGAAAGGAGTAAATTTAGATCTTCTAAAATTGTTTGAAATTAATATTTATTATATTTTTGTTTGCGTTAAAAAAAATTTTTTAGTTTTGACATGTTTTTGAGGTTATGTTGACGTCACGTCATGGCAACGTGAAGGAGTAACAGAGATAGTAAATTCAAATTTGAATTTTCTCTCTCTGTTACTCCTACACGTTGCCATGACAACTCCTGCAGGCAGGCAGGCAGCTAAAAGGTGTGAGTGCGCCCTTAAAGTAGGTTAAAAATTTTTTCTGTTTAATTTCAAAAATGTTTTTTTTCCCAAATGCATATCAAAATTATTTGTATAAATTATTTTTGTATATATTAAATTATTGAACTATACTCTCTAAATTTGAATTAGTAAAAAGTGAGCTACTAATTTACATTAGTGAGAATTTTTACTAATTTGTAATAAAAATATTACTAATTGATTTAGTAGTTTCAAATTTTTTTACAAAATTTTTAGTAAAAAGTGACTAAAAATTAATGAAAATTTTTACTAATTTAAATTAGTAAGATCACTAATTCAGATTTAGAGAGCAAGAATAAATTAAAAAAATTGAATTGAATAAATTGAAAAATACGATATAATTTGAAATTCAGAATATATATGTAAATAAGAAAGCAAAGTTAAGATGAACTAGCGGATTCTAGGGAATACGGAAGATAAGTGAAACGGGATCTCTGCCTCACGAGATGAAGAAACTCGATTTAGAAATTATATCTTTAACACTAAAAGACTAGATATATTAATTACTATTTATTATTATTACTATCATTATTATTATTATCATTACTATTATATTTTCGAGTTATAATACATTATTTTTCTAAAATTTAACGCACTTTAATGTTCTCTATAACCGTGGGCTAAAAATGTTTGCAAAAAAAATTTTTACTTTTCATGAATTTGCTCGTTTCAAAAATGTAAAAATTATATGTTTCGACATATTTTGAAAGAAAAATATTATTTGAAAAATATAATATACAATTTTGCCTGTATATATTAAATAAATAAATAAATTATATATGTATATCAAGGAAATACGTTCTGTTTTTTTTTTTACTTCTATGACAAACCGGAAACGTATATAATTATTTTCCCTTGAGAATGTCGAATGACCTACAGAAATCAAAATCAATGTTACTTGCATAATTATTAATATAAAATCACAACAAGTGTGTGATTTTTCTTTGATGAATTTCAAGTGTGCTTCAAAAGCATCACTTTTATATACGCGTGCGTGGGCTCATATGTATAGGTATATATAATAAAAAAAATATTTCGAACCTGTCGCTAAGGATTGAATCTAAATATTTATTTTACATGCTTTGTAATATTATAAAAATTCTAATTCAATCAATATTTAGCTTCTGTTTTTTTTTTTTTTTTTGACATTCAACAATAACTGTTTAATGTGATTTTGGGTAATTAAATTTAATTTGAAATTTAATTTTTTGTACAGCTCAAAATTGACAATTTGGAAATTTGTCCTCTTATAGAAAAATAAAAATTGAGGCTCTAACATAACCTCAAAAATTAAAATCGATTTTTAATGCAAACAAAAATTTAATAAAAACATTTAATTTCAAACAATTTTAGAAGATTTAGTTTTACAATTTTCGGAAAAAAAATTATGTTGACTTAGAAGTCATTTTCACCGTATGGATAAATTTAATCCTCCGAGAGGTTAAAGGCAGTAGATATATTCTGCGTCTGCGCAGAATGTTTGCCTCTGCGCAGACGCAGAATATATCTACTGTCTTTAACTTCTCCTGGGATTAAATTTATCCACATGCTGAAAACAAGGTCTTAGAATAATTATTTTGTTAAAAATAATTATTTTTCTTTCTACTTTTTTCTTTCAGCTTAGAAAAAAATCGCAATTTTCATTCAATACATTTTATTAAATAAATATTGCAATTTTTTTCTAATTCAGAGTGTCTACTAAAAATCTGAATTAAAATTCCAGGACTTTTCAGGACAAATTTCTTATTTTTCCAGGACATTAAATTGGATGACTTTAAATAATAAAAAAAATTTTAGTTTAACTATTGTTTTCAGAAATTATTAAAAAATTAATTAATTATTTAAATAAATTTTCATTTTACTTATTTAATGAATTTTTTTTTACTTGATTGACAAATTTAGAAATTTTTGAAAATTTAAAAGTAAAATATAAAAAATTCAAGGACAAAAATTAAAATTCCAGGACTTTCAAGGACATTCCAGGACATTTTTTCAAATTCCAGGACATTTCCAGGACTTCCAGGACTAGTAGACACCCTGTAATTGTAAGCTGAAAGAAAAATTTTAAAATATATTTTAAAAAATATTTAAAAAAAAATTTTTATTTGCATTAAAAACCATTTTTCAGTTTTCAAGTTATTTTAGGGCAAAAGGCCTTCACGTAGAATCGCCCTTTGGTAAAATGTTTTTTTTTTCACAATAAAAAATGTGTTTAAAAAACAAAGAGAATATTATTGTCGCGATAAAAATAGAGTATGAATAAAAAATTAAAAAACGAGAACTACAAGAAGGAAAGAGAAAAAAAAGAAGACTAAATCTGTCACCTTCTGAAAATGGAATGAGAGACAATAATAATAATAATACAAGAGACAGGTGAGGTTTTTGATTCCGTATGACTCTTGACTATATCTATAATTCAAACAATGATGTCACCCATAGGTAACGTCACTTTATATCTTGAGAATGGCAAGAATCGTGCATATATATAAAATCATCTAAATACATTATTGTTGTATATATATATACATATACACAACATATATAAGAAAAAAGGGGGGCAGTCCAAGTCCAAATGGCGCTTTTGATTCTTCTGAATAATTACGTGGGAGTTACGGATAAATGTTATTGCGAAGTTCGAATGAGCATTCTGACCAAATGATAAAAAAGGGTCGTTCCTACGCATTTTGCATTAAAAAAACAGATATACTATATATTCTAGAATGTGAACGATTTTTTAAGTGGGATACGATGAGACCCATTTTTTTTTTACTTTCTCATCATATTTTTAGGACAATAGTGTTTATATTCTGAAAAAGAATAACAAAATATACCATGAGAAAAAAAAAATTGTTTTTTTTCCCTCATTTATTATTATTGAGATTATTAATTTTTATTTCGTCAAAAATTCCAAAAAAAGTATCTTTAAAGTTGTGAATAATTTTGTAATTTTAGAAAAAAATTGGAATTGTTTGAATTTAATATAATCGAACCCAAGTCGAAATTTTTCCCTCTTTTCACCCTCGATTTTCTCAGCCTCTTTTCAGCCTGAAATCATGCGCTTATTTCCAAATCTGCATGTTTAGAGGTTGAAAAGAGGTCTTAGAATTTTTTCTTAATTTGAATTTTTCCAAGTTTTATTCCTCCTAAAAGTTTTATAAAGAAGAGAATAAGAAATAAGAAAAAAATCCAATTTTTACATTTTTTTAAGAGGATATGAAAGTGTTGGAGAGAATAAAAGGAGATTTTTAGAGAACTTATAGAGAGTCTAAATTTCGACTTGGGAATTGTTATAATTAATAGAAGTAACAAATCTGGTTTGTTGTGACAACAAATTTTTTGTTCTCTTAAAAAAATTAATTTGTTTGTGATAACAAATTTTTTATTTCGTCAATAAATTTTTTGTTCTCTCAACAATTTTATTGTTATTACAATAATTTCGAATAGTTACATCCAAAGAAATATTTTATTTACATTCATATGAGACAAATAAAATTTATTTGAATTAAATAAAAAGTTTAAATTAGGACAAATAAAATTTTATTTAGTGCAAATAATATTTTTATTTAAACAAAATAAAATTTAATTTAAACAAATAAATATTTATTTTGTCCTTAGACAAATACCAATGTTATTTCTCTGAGTGTAGAGGAACAAAAAATTTGTTGTAACAACAATACAAATTTTTTGTTTTAATAGTAACAATCCAATTATTGTCAATGTTACAATTCATTTTTCTTTTAATTAATAATTAAATTAAGTAAGTTATTATTAATAATAATAGTAATAATAATAGTAAAAATAATTGTTATAAAAGAAATATTATTAAGTAATAATAATAATAATAATAATAATAATAATAATAATAATAATAATAATAATAATAATTTTTCGTTTATTTGAACGTTCAAAATATTTTTTCCGTTTCTCTAAAAAGAAAATCAAAAATATTTACTTAAAACTTTTATCGTACAAATTTTTTTTTTTTTTTTTTTTTGCAACTCACGAAGTGCGTTCACCCAAAGCAAAAGTCTATTCAAGTCATTCACCAATCGATAGGCAATAACCAAGTTAGCACATGTCAGAGTGGATTATATGGAATCTAATACTAAAAGTGAAATATGATCTAGGAGTAGAAAAAGGACACTTGAGAATTGCAGAGAAAATTATAAATATTATTTATATAAATAAATAAACAATCAAATTTTTTCTATTAATTTTGAATAATTTTTTTTTTCTAAAATGTTCTAAAAATAAATTCTATTTTGTTATATATTCATTATTTCATGTTTTATTCAATATTATTATTATTATTATTAATTAATTAATTGATAAACACATTTTTCAATAATCCAATTAATAAATATTAATTTCTAATTATTGTAATTAATAATTATAATTATCATCAATTAAAAACAAAAACTTTCTCTAAATTCAAAGTGCAGGACTTTTAACACTTATATATATATTTATCCAGAAAAGAAAAACATTTGTTGAGTTACTTTTGTATGTTAATTAGAAAAGTCACACAATAGACAAGAAGATATATAATTATACTATTTCAATGAGAATGAACTTTGTCAGTTAGATTATCGCATTTGACACATTTCCTTCGAAAAGATAAATTTTTATTATTATTATTATTATTATTATTATTATTATTATTATTATTATTATTATTATTTACTAAAATTGTTTAATAACAGTTTTCATTTTTTTATTCAAGTGAAAATAAATTTTTTTTTTTTAACTCCTTCCCAATATATCAAATGACATTTTTATACTCAAGAATTGCTGTTTTTTTTTTTTTTTTCATTAAAGGTTGCCAAGATCGTAAAAATTTCCACTTATAATGTTCGTAAAATTTATTATATACTTCTTTTGAAATTCAAGAATACAAAAGAATTAATGTGGCTATAAATTAAAAATGAAATAATTAAAATGACAGCAAAACGAATTTTACCGATTTTCAAGCAGCGAGTTTTTAATTAAAATGAATTTATGTTTTGTAAAGAAACGAAATCTTTCAATTTATTATGAAATTTCTGTTTAACTGAATTATTATTATTATTATTATTATTATTATTATTATTATTATTATTATTATTATTATTATTAAGCCGAATAATTATTAATTATTTAGCCGAATTTTTGAGAAAGGAAAAATTTATATTTTACTGATATTTTCAACTGAACGAAATTTTTGATTTAGGAAATTTTTATGCCAAATGAAAATCCAAAAGTATCTAAACTTTAGTATAATATTTGGTGTAATAGAAATTTTTCTTAAATGGAATTCAATAAAAAAATGTCAAATTTAATTTTTATAATAAATTGCGTTAAATAAAAATTCGGTGAAATGAAAATTTCGCTTAAAAAAATTCGGCTTAATGGAAAGTCTGTTAAATTGAAAATTTTGCTAAATAGAGAAATAAAAAGAAAAACAGAATTAAAAATTGAAAAATAATATTTTTACCTACTCTCTAAATCTGAATTAGTAAAAATATTTACTAATTTGAATTAGTGACGCACTTTTTGCTTCTGAATTAGTAAAATTTTACTAATTTTTAGTTAAAGTTACCAATAATTAGTAAAATTCAAATTAATTCAAACTAGTCACTAATTCAAATTAGTAAACATTTTTACTAATTCAGATTTAGAGAGTAAAAATGAAAAAATAAAGTAAAAAGATAAAGAAAAAAAAATGGATCAGTTTCGATATTTTTTAAATTAATTTTAATTAAATTTAAAATAAAAAATTCTATTTGAGATCGGAACAAAAATAAAT
Source organism: Leptopilina boulardi (assembly GCF_019393585.1). Lineage (NCBI taxonomy): Eukaryota > Metazoa > Arthropoda > Insecta > Hymenoptera > Figitidae > Leptopilina > Leptopilina boulardi. Next base: position 2,449,831 of record NW_026137881.1, on the reverse strand, counting down.
AATTTGAGATTGATCATTTATCGATAAACATATAGAAATGAATAGATCGTACAACGAACCACCCACTGCTGCAAAATATTGTCGCCCACGAGAAAAAAAATTTCAAGTTCGATCGAGATCTCATTAAAAATCATTATTTGGTGATTGAAAATATGGGAAATCAATGTTTTCGACATCAATCATATATGCTTACGCGAAAGAGCATTTATACAAAATATATTATACACAATTGTTTCTCATGAATTATTTAATATCTATATGGAAAATTTATATATATTTATATATATATATATATATATATATATATATATATATATATATATATATATATATATATATATATATATATATTTTAAATTCGCTAAAAGATCTATAAGCAATTTTAAAAAAATTATTACATACCAAATTGCAATGTTTTAAATTGTCATGAATATTAAATCAACTAACTCAAAATTCAACCGAATGTTCATTTAACAAAATTTACGTAAATAAATTTTATAATAATTTATGTAAATTTTTATTTTTAAAAATAAATAAATAAATAAAGTAAACAAATTTTTTTTAATATTATAGTTTTTCATTAAATAGTCAACAATTTTTGAATTAAGCGCCATTATCTATGTTTTTGTGTTAAACGGATGGTACTTGTACCTATCAATTCACAAGATTCCTAACCTAAAAAAAAGCGATAAGCAATTTTTGTTTTGAATTCTCTCCCAATAGTATGGTTAAAATTATTTTAAAAGAAATTAAAACAATTAAAAAGACGAATTTGTGAGGCAAATTTTTGTTAACGTTATAAACAAATTTTTATATACATATTGTTGGATTCCAAATAATAAATTCACAGATTTTTATTTAAAACTTTCTTTAATAATTTGGGAGTCCTTCTCCGAAAGCAGTCACGACTAAATCTGGCTTTTGAAGATTACATGTTGCTTATATATTAACGAAGAAGAAAGAAAAGATAAAAATATGACTAAGTTCTAGTCCTTACAAAGTTCAATATACATAGATAAAAATATGACTAAGTCCTAGTCCTGTAGATAGATCATGATGACTCAATACTTATAAACTTTGTCTTTTTAGAAAGTAAAAAAATAGAAATGAATTTGATTGTGAGAAAGACTCCTATAAAGTTAATATTACAATTTAAAAATACATAGATATATAACATCTCCCTCTTTTAGATTGAAGACGCAAGTGTTCAAATCTCTAGTAAAAAATATTTATTATTTATTTATTATTATTATATATATATTTTTTTTTTATTATTATTATTATTTTTTTTTTATTTTATTTATATTATAGGCATTACAAAAATTACAAGTTGAAATTATATTGGTGTAGTGCTTCTACGAGATTTTATTTTTGATGTAGATGGTGAGTGTAGAATTGGAATTGATGTAAAATCATCGATTTCTTCTGCTATGCTCCTCCTTCCGGCTTGCTCGATGTCCTCGCAGGAATTTCTTTTTGAATACACTACAACCTCCTTTGTGTGGAGATTAGAGTCAAAATTACAGTTGACAAAATTCTTTATGGTAGGTGGCAAAATTTGTCCCGTTGCTGGGTCTGCAGTGAAACAACACCATTTTTTAATCCAACGGAGACATCCGCACCATCGGCAACAGTTACTGATTATAAATAGCAAAATGATTGATCCAATCATTGCTAAAACAATTGTATACCATTTGGTATGGGTAACAATGAATGGTTCATTTATATGTTTATTGATAATTTCGTCAAGTTCATTTAATTTTTTATTTGAATATGTGAGGTCTGAGAGATCGATGTTAGTTAGATGTATTGGTTTCAAAGGAATCGATTCTATATGTTTAATATCTACATTTCTGATACAACAATCATCTTGAATTATGGTGATATTTGGTATGTGAAAAGTTATGTTTGTATCAGCGAAGTTAGTCGTTTCTAATGCGTAACGATTGGTATAACCCTTGCAGTGATCTTGTAACTTAAGTAGACCTGTCTGATAAAGGATGACGTCAGTTATTTCTTCTTTTGAGTTGCTACAGATGATTGTAAGTGTTGTTGGCCTCTGGAGTACGTAGAACCATTGATTATATCCTGCGTATTTCCAAGTTTCGATGATAGCCTTTGTAGTTTTAATTTGGCAATCGTCGGGTAGTTGATTAGTATGGGGTAGCAGCAGTCTGACTTCGCACTCAGGTTGATCTGTTACTTGTGTGACGTGTGCGTCGAAACAAACGTACTTTCCCTTTAAATACTCGATACAATCCGACAATTTTTCCAAGGAAAGGAATTGGAGTTTTGATTGGGATAATAAGAGATGTTGATATTTAGGAACAATGTAGGAAAATATTGAAGAATTTGAGTGTTGAATTGGAAGTGGGATTAAATGATAAAGATCAAAATACATTTTTGATATCAGTGGAACTTGTATACTAAAAATAGTTATTTTACTAGTGTGGAATACATCTACTTTCAATAATTTATATAACATAGGAAAATGTTTTTCATCTGGAGTAATTAATAATTCGTATTCTCCATGATATTTATTTAATTCTTCTAATAAGACATTAGGGGTGATTATTAATGGAGATAAAATATTATATTTGGCTAAATTTATCGCATCTATATATTCACTATAATCTCTGGAAATTTTATTTGATAATTCCAGTATTGTTGATGTTTGAAATGTGATTAATGTCTCTAATTGTAAAACTGATGTTTCGATATTAGTATTGGACATGAAATTATTAATCTTTTCTGAATTAGAATTTAATATTTCTTCTTGACTTTTTAAAGAGTATAAGGAATTATTAAAATTTTTGATAGTATTAGAAACAACTTGTATTTGAGATTTCAGAAGAGTTTTTACTTGGATATTATCATTTATTAATTTATGAATATTTTCGGAATAATATTCTGCATCATCGGCATCGGGTATACCGAATAACCAATTGACTGCATAAGAAACACCGTTCATTAAACCACGACGTTGACGTATTGATAATTGAGTAGTCAATTGCTGAAGAATCTCATTTTTTCTATTTATTTCATTTATTAACTCGAATATTAACCGTACAGCTCTTTCACAATGAAAACTAACATGTCCTCGCGCATAAGGCGCATCTGATAATTTTTTACAAAGATATTGACTTTGAATTGCATTATTAACCACTATTATGCGAGCATCATTTAGATGTGTAAAATTAATGTGGGCTAAGAGTGTTAGTTTAGAATTTGATATCTTGGCTATTCCCTTTTTATCATAAAGAATTCCGCTTGTATGATTTAATGGTGTGTTTGTGTAGGGTAAACTAAGGATGAGTTTTGGAAGTAGAAGGGAAAGAAAGATTGTCAATTTCATCTGGAAAATAATGTTGTAAAAGGTTAGTATGGTATGTAATTTCTCTTTTTCCTATTTGTACGCCTACAGTTTGATTATCATAAACTTTTGTTACTTTATAGGGTCCTTTTACTCGAGGGGTTAATTTTTTACTCAGTCCAATTGTACTTTGTTTATTTAAAACACAAACGAGATCATTAACATCGAAAGTTTTGGGATTACTTTTCTTGTCGTAATTATTCTTGCTATTTGTTTTTGATTTTATTATATTTTCTCTAGCAATTTTAAATGAAACATTTAGCTTGTTTTTTAAAGCGCGAACATAATCATCATAAGAGTAATGAAATTTAGGCTCTTGTGTGATTGATGAAGGCAAGTACGCTTTTGATCCGAAAAGAAGTTCGTATGGCGTGAAATTAGTAGATTTGTGAGTTGACGTATTGTAGCTAAACATAGCAAATGGTAAGTACTCGTCCCAGTCTGTTTGGTCGTGTTTGACATAATCTTTTAAAGTGAGATGGGATCGTTCTAGTGCACCATTTGTTTGCGGGTGATAAGGTGTTGTCAACAAGTGTTTTGAGTAGGTTTTGAATGGTTCACTTAATTTTGATTTTGGTTTAGACTTTTATTTATTTATTTATATGATTTTTGACTTAGAAATTTTATTGTGCAACTTTGATTTTTGAGCCACATTTAGATTTAGAATTTTGTTTTAAATTTAGGAATTAAATCTTTTAATTTAGACCTATTTATATATAACAAAATTGTTTTTATTCAGAATTTTGATTTAAAATTATCGATTTAAGATTTTGATTTAGAGTTCTGAATTTAAAATTATGATTTTTTGATTTTCTAATTCAACATTTTGTGTCAGAATTCTTGATTTAGGATTTTGATTTTAGAATTTGCGATTTAAGATTTTTGATTTAGAATTCTTGACTTAGAGTTGTGATTTAAGATTTTCTGATTTAAGATTTTCTGATTTAAGATTTTCTGACTTAAGATTTTCTGACTTAAGATTTTCTGACTTGAGATTTCATGATTTAAGATTTTCTGACTTAAGATTTTCTGATTTAAGATTTTCTGACTTAAGATTTTCTGATTTAAGATTTTCTGACTTAAGATTTTCTGACTTGAGATTTTATGATTTAAGATTTTCTGATTTAAGTTTTTCTGACTTAAGATTATCTGATTTAAGATTTTCTGACTTAAGATGTTCTAATTTAAGATTTTCTGATTTAAGATTTTCTGACTTAAGATTTTCTGATTTAAGATTTTCTGACTTAAGATTTTCTGATTTGAGATTTTATGATTTAAGATTTTCTGATTTAAGTTTTTCTGACTTAAGATTATCTGATTTAAGATTTTCTGACTTAAGATGTTCTAATTTAAGATTTTCTGATTTAAGATTTTCTTACTTAAGATTTTCTGATTTAAGATTTTCTGACTTAAGATTTTCTGACTTAAGATTTTCTGACTTGAGATTTTATGATTTAAGATTTTCTGATTTAAGTTTTTCTGACTTAAAATTTTCTGACTTAAGATTTTCTGATTTAAGATTTTCTGACTTAAGATTTTCTGATTTAAGATTTTCTGACTTAAGATTTTCTGACTTGAGATTTTATGATTTAAGATTTTCTGATTTAAGTTTTTCTGACTTAAGATTATCTGATTTAAGATTTTCTGACTTAAGATGTTCTAATTTAAGATTTTCTGATTTAAGATTTTCTTACTTAAGATTTTCTGATTTAAGATTTTCTGACTTAAGATTTTCTGACTTGAGATTTTATGATTTAAGATTTTCTGATCTAAGATTTTCTGATCTAAGATTTTCTGACTTAAGATGTTCTAATTTAAGATTTTCTGATTTAAGATTTCGATTTTAGATTTTTGATTTGATTTTTAAATTTTAATTTTGGATCTTAGAAGATCCAAAGATTTTTTTGATTTGAATTTTAAATTTTAAGTTCATCGGCCTTGAAATTAATTCGTATAGGATTACAGTTGATAACGTATTGATATTTGTTTAACTGAAATCGCCATCTGACGATTTTTGAAAATTGATTTTTACCATTAAAGGGCCATTGAATTGGCCTGTGGTCAGTGTAAATCGTGAAGAGTTTACCGTGGAGATAAGGTCGAAAATTTCTAATGGTACAGATAACGGCTAAAAGTTCTTTCTCCATTGTTGAGTATTTTTGTTCTGCTTTATTCAATTTTCTTGAATAGTAAGTGATGGGTAGGTGATTAGAATCTTTTAATTGAAATAAGACACCTACAATAAAATGTTCTGAAAGGTATGGATATATTGCATGACCTGAATTTTCGCATGTTTGAATAAATTCGCGTTTATTGAGCTGAAGTTGTGATTGCTTAACGCAAAGTCTTTGAAAGACATTTGCTAATTTGTTTTCGTGATTTTCGAAAGATGATCCATGTATAACAATGTCATCGAGATAAACGAACCATTGATTTTTATTCAAACTTAGAAAAACAGAATTCATGTGTCTTTGAAAATACGCAGGTGCATTTTCAATGTGAGATGTCGAGAACGCGTCACCGATTATCTTATTTAGATTTCGATAGTCAATTACTATGCGTCGTTTACGCTTACAAAAAGCATTTAACTTGTTTGGAACTACCCAGAGTAGACTTGACCACGGATTCATAGAAGGACTTACGATATCTTGTTTGAGCATTTTATCTATTTGCCTACAAGCCTGAGCTTTATTTGTTTCGAGTTGGAAAAGAGGTATTGGTGATGGAAACGCCTTAATTGAGATCGTGTATTTGTCATAATCAATTTGACTTTTTTGGTTGTGGAAGAAATCGTGACCTAATAAACCGTCGAATGGAATATTTGTTAAATTATTTATTAGGTGGAATTTTGAATGAATAGAATTTTTGTAACATTGCAATTGAATTTCGATTTCGCCTAGAGTTTGAAGAGGCGAGGAAGGAGAGATACCATTTAAGATAATAGATTTAGGATTTATTATGTCATAAATTTTAAGACTCGTGTTCTTTATTAATGAAATAGAAGCACCGGTATCAATTATAAATTTTAGAGTTTTGTCACAAGAATTAGCAGAAGGTGATTTTAATAACACGTATGTTAAATCGTTAGTGTCAAGTAAAATGTTTGATCGTAAAAACGTATTGAATGTTTGACCGATTTGGTCAGAATTTGAAGTTGAAGGAATTGTAACGTCATTGTTACAAAGATTTTCATTGTTGGTGTTAATTTGAGAAGCTTGTTGAAAATTAACGCTTTGATTTGAGGGGCGATTATCTGAGTTTAAATTTTTATCGCGATTTTGATTTACCCATTGTCTTTTTCTACATTGTTCAATAAGATGACCAGGCCTTTTACAATATCTACATGATATATTAGATTTATTCGAATTAGATTGAGATGTATTTTGATTTGTTTCGTTATTAGAGAAATTTAAATGATTTATAGATTTGTTTTGAGAAGATTTATAATTTTTATTTTTATGATAGCAATCTTTAGCTAAATGGTTAGTTTTATGACAAATGTGACATTTTTGAGAAGAAAAATTGATTTTCATGCCTAGAGCTTTTTCTTCTGCTGTAGCAGCAGTGAGAGCGCTGTTTAAAGTTTTAAATTCGCGATATCTTAACATTTGAGAGATTTGTGGATGTGTATGATAAATAAAACGATTCAAAGTCATGTCGTTAATCATAGCAATTCTACCTTTTAAAATATCTTTATTAGTTTCAGTGGTATGAATTACGGCTAAGATTCTTGATGAGAGATCTTCTAATTTTTGATAATAAAAAGATACACTTTCATTTGGTCTTTGTTTAATATTATTGAGTTCTTCAAGCAATTGATCTAATGATCTTTTGTCTTGATACAAATTGAGTAACAATTCTGAAATCTCCTCCCAAGTGGTGAGATTACAGTGAATATCTATTTGCTCTCGGGCTTTACCGATTATTTTACTTTTTACATATAATAAAAGGGGTGTTTTTTGATTTTCCTTAGCTATTTCGAACACTGAATCTACTTGTTTAACAAAGCTTCTAATTTTGAATCTATCTCCGTCAAAATTGTCAGGTAGTAATTTAGTAAGAAATTCGAGTGATACTGAATTAATTACAGCACTTTGATCTGGATCAGGCATTTTTCTTTTCTTTTAGGAATTTGAAGGAATGAATTTGAAAGAATTGAGAAAAAGTCGGAATGCAATCGAATATTAAAAGTGTCAGTACTTACGTTGAAGATTCTCTGGTGATGGAGTTGCTAATTCCAAGATGTCAACCTGAGAATGTTGTTTCTGTTGTTGGAGTTGCTAATTCCAAGATGTCAACTTGATAATGTTGTCCCTGTTGTTGGAGTTGCTAATTCCAAGATGTCAACCTGGGAAATGTCGTCCCTTCTGTTGGAGTTGCTAGTTCCAATACGGCAGTCGGAAGTTCACTTTTTTTTGTTGCTGACTCGTTCGTGGACCGAATTTTAACAATTAAAATTGTCACTCGTTTTTAGGATGGAGTTGCTAGTTCCAAGAATCACTAATATAGAGTATCGGACCAATCCGTATCCTCGTCGCCAAAAATTATGTTGGATTCCAAATAATAAATTCACAGATTTTTATTTAAAACTTTCTTTAATAATTTGGGAGTCCTTCTCCGAAAGCAGTCACGACTAAATCTGGCTTTTGAAGATTACATGTTGCTTATATATTAACGAAGAAGAAAGAAAAGATAAAAATATGACTAAGTTCTAGTCCTTACAAAGTTCAATATACATAGATAAAAATATGACTAAGTCCTAGTCCTGTAGATAGATCATGATGACTCAATACTTATAAACTTTGTTTTTTTTTTAGAAAGTAAAAAAATAGAAATGAATTTGATTGTGAGAAAGACTCCTATAAAGTTAATATTACAATTTAAAAATACATAGATATATAACAATATATTTGAGGCGAAATTTCTCAAGTGATCCAAATAAAAAAGAAAATTTCTCCGATCGGGCTGCAATTTGCACAAAATTGAATACTATTTGTTTGTAAAATTTTTCATTTTTTATTAACAATAATTAATTTTGAAAACGGAAAAAAAAATTTTTTATATTTATTTTAAGGGGTAAAAAAAAAGAAAAACAATAGTACTTTATAAAAAAAAATTCATTTTAATTTTCAAAAAAAGGGTTAAATTTACAAAGCTTAAGTACGCAACGTTTATGAAAAACGATTTTTACAGAAATCATTTTTTAAAATGAAAAATTCTATAATTTTTCGCCTAAAATATATTTCTTGTAGTATTCATTAATCAAAAACATTAGAAAAAAACACTTTTTAGGCAAAAAATTAAAGAATTTTTCATCTTAAAAAATTATTTCTTTAAAAATTTTTTATCATAAACGTGGCGTAATTCAGCTTCGTTTAAATTTTGAATTTGTTGATCTTTTGATAATTTTTGTCCCATATATGTATATATATATATATAGATAAAATTATACTATAGTAGATTCGAGAGAGATAATCAATGGGATATATTTATTATTTTTGTGACAAATCTTACGAAAGTTCAAGAGTAATTTCACGAATACGGATTGTGGGACCATTGCGACATTTTTATTCATTAGGATTGCACGTCTTGCGTGGGTATTTACTAGTTACTGACGTTGCTGTTTGCTACCTTGACCGACAAAGGAAATCCACATCACACATCGTTATATGTATATCTGTATATATATATATATAAATAATCGGCAAAACGATTCTCGCGCACAAAACATTATACATTCTGCGATCGGAATTTATTAAAAAAGTTATCTCTATTTTTTTTCAGTCATCAGAATTTCGGCATAATATACTATTATATGTTCTGAATCACGCTGTCTTCATTTTCAATTTACTCACGCAATTTACTATCTGCTTTCAACTGATCAAGAATGACAACTTCATTTTAAAACAACTTTTCATGTTTATGTATATAAATACATGGAAAGAAAATAAATTTATTTTCAAAAAAGTATTTCATATTTTAGAAAAATATTTTCAAGTGGAAAATATGCTTAAAAAAAAAAAATAATAAAAATAATAATTTTCATGTAAGAAATTTTAAAGCATAGAAAAACTTTTATAAACTTAATAAAGGAATTTAATAAAATTTAGTATTATTTAGTAATTAATTAAATACGCACTTTATCAAATTTTAGTATAATAAAATTTGTTATTTATGTACTTTCTTTCCATTTATTTTATTTTCAATTCCTTTTTAAACACAAATAATAAATAAATATAATAAAAAACAAATAATAGTTATTTTTTAAACTTCCCGGTTTACTTTAAATAAATAAATAAATAAAATAAATAGTACTTATTTGTCATTTTTAAAAACACTTATGTTCATCGAATAGTTTGATAGAAAAAAAAAAAAAAATGAAAAAAATTATGAAAGATAGTATCAAGCAGTAATAAAAAAAAAATGTTAAAAAAAAATTACAAAAATGTAAAAAAAAATGGTTTCCAATTTGACAGGAAATGTCCCATATATTGAAAAGTGTAATAAAAATTTATCAAAATTAATTTTTAATTTCAAAATCAAAATTCAATTATAAAAAAATTTATAATTTGAATTCTAAAAGAAATTACAAAATATTTTTAAAATAATTTTTTATAAACACTATACGAAATATTATAAATAATAATTGCCCAACAAAAAGTAAATAAAGGTATTAATAATAATAATATTAATTATAAAAATTAAAAATAATACAATTTTTAAAAAAATTATTATTATAAAAATAAAAAAATAATATAATTGTAAATAATAATAATAATAATAATAATAATAATAATAATAATAATAATAATAATAAATTTTAATTTAATAATTTTTAATGAAATTTTAATAAAGACTAATTTTATTAAATCTAGTTTTCTTCAATGTAACTCAGGCTTTTTGTTTGATCCGGCTAATGTCGCCATCTGTACGACTTAACGCGCAACTAAATGCCCTGACAGCAGTCGATATTGCAGAGATCTTTCAAGAAGCAAAAAAATTATAGTCGGTAAAACAGATAACTACAATGAAATTTAAATTTTTAAAAATTTTGTTTCTTAGAACCACAATTTTTTATACTTGTTTTTCTTTTCTTCTTATCTTTCAAGGAGAGTGATGACCGTAACATAAACTTTATTAAAAAATGGTTTTTAATCATATTTTTAATAGCAGATAAAAATATAATAAAAATTAATTTCAAATAATTTTAAAAGATGTAGTAATAAACTTTTCACAAATAAAAACAATATTGAGACAAAATCTTTCGACAAAGATTTTTTTTTTTTTAATATTCTGATTTTTTTTCCAGCTCAGACAAAAATTAGTAATTTTTATCCAATTTTTTTAAACAATAGCTTAATTTACTCATTGAAATATTGTCTACAATCATAATGTTTTCAATGTTGTTGAAAATATATATATATTTTTTTAAATTATAAACAATTCAAATTGTTTTTAATAACAATATTGAAAAAAATTGCAATTGTAGAAAATGTTACAATTAGAGTAAAATAAATTATTGTTTATCAAAATTTGATAAAAATTTGCAATTTTTGTCTGATTATCTAATTATCAAATAATCAAAAATAACAAATTACTATTATCAAATAAATATTTACCTGAACCAAACATATTTTTATTTGATTTAAATAAACTGCGTATTTGAACCGAAAATTTCTGTTTTTGTAACAAATACCATTTAATTGATTCAAATAATAATTATTTAATAAAAATAAATATTTATTTGATAATAACCAAGTAATATATATATTATTTGAATATTGAATCAAATAAATTTCTTTTAGTGCAGAAATTAAAAATTTTAAACTTTTTTTTTTTATTCAGAAACGAACGATTGTGAGTATTAAAAAGTTATAACCCAATTCTTTGATCTGGACCCTCAAAAATTGTTTAATATTGATTTCTTATTATATTTTCAATTAAAAAAAAAGACATGTTAAAAACAATTTTTTATTTTGAGGTTATGTTATACAGTCACTATCCTAATTAAAGTACTATTTCAAAACACCGAATTGAGAAAAGGGAGAGTAAGTAAAAACTTACCTTGCGTCGCCATCTCTGCGGCGCAAAAAGGGAAGAAAAAATTTTTATTAGATACCTTATCAAATCATTAAAGATTGTAACGTCAAAAGCCATAATTTTGCTATTTCATTTATATATATATATTTTTTAAATCTAAACATATATTATATATATAAATTCCTTTTTCTGTTTCTTTATTTAATGTAGTTTTATTTATTTAATTTCATTTTATTGAAAAAAATTATTAAGCATTTACCAAAAAAAAAAAAAATCGGAAAAAATTTTTAACGGAATTTCTTTAATTATTTTCAAAATTGTCTTCCTTGTTTACCAATATATAAAATTAAAAAAAAATTCTTTTTAATTTGAGTACTATTCTCTTTTCTTTTTTTCATTTAAATTTTTCTTATTTAATTTTCTTTAAATAATTGAAAGTTTTTAAATTTTGCGAAAAAAACAGATAATTGATTAAATTTTGAGCTAAAATGAAAAAAAAAATTATTCAAATAATCGTTTACTTGATTATTATCAAATAAATATTTATTTGTATCGAATAAATTCTTTTTTTTCATTGTAGGTACCATATCTCGAAAATTAATTATTAATACAATTATTATTAATACTAGCAAAATTACACGCGCGCGTCCAACTTTAAATGCAATGGTTGTATTAAAATAATAATAATAATTCTGCATCAGTGGAGTAATAAATTAATAATAGGTATATTTCTAATTTTCACGTTATTATTTATTTATACACAGAAAAAAATGAGTTTGATGTTATATAAATAGTGATTTTTTAGTTAATATATTATTATTATTATTTTATTATATTATTTATTATATATTATATTATATATATTATTTTATTTATTATATTATTATTTTTTAGTTAATACAGCAAAAATAATTTAGCTAAGTTAATTTTTAAATTTAATAAACTTGTAAAATTATTAGTTCGATTGTTGACGGTAACAACAATGAAAACCTATAAAAAAACCTATCGAAAAATTGATGATCAGAAAAACATAAATTACAACCAATAGTTACAATTGGTGGTGTAAATGTTGATAAATCAATTCTAGTATCGCCAACATAACCGCCGCGACTCCATCTACTTGCCGTAATGCGAATAATTTAGAGTTAAGTTAAAGAAAATGATATAGAAAAGTATCAAAAGTTAAAAAAGAAAAATTAAATTATAAATTTTTTATTTAACTAGCTTCAAATAAAAATTAAAAATTGTATGACAGTTTTATTAAATTTTATTTTTGTTGTTTACTTGTTATACAAAATGTGCATAAAATAGTATTTATTATTATGTAAATTTTGTTTAATTTATTAATCACTTTAATAATTATTTTTAAATTAAATATTAAAAATTTAATTAACAAAAACTTAATGAAACGTGAGTACATTGATTACTAGTTTTTGGCGTAACATTTAAATTCAAGAACACTATTAAATAAAAAATATAATATAAAAATGTTTAGTTAAAAGATATTTGTCTGTTAATGAATTATAGAAATTAATCAATTAAATTAAAAATAATATATAAAGTCTCATAATAATATTTTAATTTATTCTTTAATTTTTTAAAAATATTGTCGAGAGTCTCGGTCTCGTGAAATTTAGTATCGGTATCGTCTAGTTTTATCCAAGATGGGTCTCGTCTCGGTCTCGTCTCGAAAAACCGAGACGATACGAGACGAGACCGAGACCAGTCTCAGTCTCGTGGGCAGCACTATTAATGCTCGATGATTTTTTATAATCTTTGAAATTACAAAAAATTAGTTTTGCTAAATATTTTTTTGTATTTTCTATAAATATTTCATTGCAAATGAAAATTTTAAATTTATGTTTTTTTTTCAAAAAATTTAATTAATTGATAATTAATAAATATTAAAAAATTATGTAATCAAAAAGAAAATTAAATTAATTGAAAATTATTAATTATATTTTAAAAAGTATTAAGCAATTAAAAAATATTTAAAAATTTTGAAAAAATAAAACCTTGAAAAAAACTTTGTAATGTTTTAAACTTTAAACTTAAATTAAAAATTAAAATCAAATTGAAAATTTTTTAAAAAAGCAAACTATTTTTATATTGTTTACAGATAAAAAATATAACAATTTAATAATTAATAATAAAAACAAATTAATAATAAATAATAAAAAATTTATGAATTATAATATATAATAAATAATGAAAGATATTATAATAATAATGAAAGAAATAATAATTATATGTTAAAATGTTCTAATTATCTGTAATAATCATTATATAAAAAAATGTTTATATATATAATATAATAAATTTATAAATAAAAATAAAAATTATATTATAATTGAAACTTTTTTTTTCTATAAATACCAAGTAGGAAATATACTGGTGCTGCACACAATGAACAATATATTTTTTTTACTTTAAACTGTCACTTAGTATATGACTTAATTAATGACAATGAATAAAAATATCCGTCGCGTTAACCATAAAATATTACGAAATCAAGAATTGTCGAAATTTTAGAAAAACAAAAGGAACAAAATACGACTAACTTCAAGTGTGGACAGACGGAATGAATGAATACAAAAATTCTTATAGTTAATAATTAATAATAATTAATAATAATAATTAATAATAATAAAATAATTGTTTATAAAATAATTACTAATAAAATTATTAATAATTAATAATAATATAAATTAATCTCGCGGGGAAAATAATAAATGAAAAAAATCTACATTTGAAAGCAAGATGTCTAGATGGTTAAAAGAATTTCCGTTCGCGAATATATATATATATATATATATATATATATATATTTTGCCGACAGGCATGATTGAATTATTTGATAATCGTAAATTCCTTGGAGAACCTTGTCAAGTTGGATGATCCGTTATTATACGGTGACCTAGCATGAACACTGCTTGTCTTTATAAGCACGTAACTCGGTTAGTCGATCTCATATATTTTTTTGTGTACTTCTCTCTTTCAAAGTGCTTACAATTCTGTTGTATATAAGTGAGACATTTTCAAGTGCACAAAAACAGAGGCGAAACAATTTCGCCTTTTTTTTACATTCTCGATAGAGTATTCTCTTAGTTTTATATAATATATATCTCGCGCACAATTTCTACGTCAATTGGATAATCAACATAACGAGATATATAGGAAACAAAAAGTGCAAGAAATTTAAAATCCAAAAAAAAATTCCAAACTTAAAACTATATCAATACAAAAAAAATATTAATTATTCATCAAGAAGTGAATATTATTTTTTCGCATTTTCGTGTCAGTCTCCTCAAATATTTGGGATAATAATTCAACGATATTGTCATTGAATTCGTGAAAAATATCAATACTAAAAAAAAGATAAATAATTAAAAAAAAAAAAAAATGACTTACTTGGAAGTGAAGGATGATGGTCCAGATCAAACCCAGCGTCAGCTTTGGATTGCCATCGACAATGTCCTCGGCTCGAATATTAACCAACTTGATTTTCTTGTATCGAAGAAAGTCAAGTGCCATTTGCACATTTTGCAGCATGTGGAAACGCATTCGACCCCTTTCCCGTGGCTGAAAAAAAAAATTTATTAATAATTCTTCTTTCTCTTTATGCAACATTAATTAACAAAAAAAAAAAAACTATAATTTCTAATTAATTTTATTTTATTCATTAATTAAATATTTGTAATAATAAATTTCTTCTTACGAATAAAAATAATTAATTATGTGTGCTACTGTTTTAAAAAAAAGTATAAATTTACAAAAGTCTAGAAAGAAAAATTATTTCTACTGCAATTATAATTATTATAATTAACATCCAATTAATTAAATGTCATTTATAATTAAATCTATTTATAATTCAGAATTATTAAAAAAAAAAATCACATTCTTTCTACAATTTTCAAATCAATTTTTTATTATTAAATAATATTATTATTTTATGTATTATTTTTATTAATAAAAAATTTTTTTTTTATAGGTAATTTTCTAAATAATTAAATTTCGAATCTAAAAAAACAAAAATAAACATTTTATATCATAATTTAGATAAGCGATCATTAAAATTGACCTAGTAGAGGAAATGAATGCATGTCAAAACGTCAGAAGTTGAAGCAAATTTCTAGGCTTGCAGGATAATTGGTTTATCAATTGAATTTAACATTTTCACACACGATTAATTAATGAAAACGTCAATTATTGTGATACTTGGATTTCCTTCAAATATCCATTATAATATACAACGTTTAATTAAACTTTATATAGTTAGAAGCAAATTTTATTGATCAAATATTATTTATTAAAACTAAAACAATTTTATAAATATTCAACATTTTATTTAAATTTAAATTTTAGTAAATTACCTTTTAATAAAATTTTGTATTTAGCAATATTTTATAAATAAATTATTATTTAATATAAATTTTATTAAGCAGCAATTTTTATTATTTAACAAAATTTATTATTAAACTAAATTTTAATATAATAGAAATTTTATTTAATCAAATTTTTATTTAGCAAAATATTTAATTAAAATTCTCATTCACATTTTAGTCAAATGAAAATTTATAATCCTGACTAATAAAAATTTGGCTAAATATAAAATAGAAAATTCAAATAGAAATTTTACAATTTAAATAATTTTTGTTAATTAAAAATTTTGTGATAGAAAATTCTTTTTAATCAAAATTACGTTAAATTAAAATTCCTTTTGAATAAAAATTATTTAAAATGAAAATTGGGTATTTAGAAATGATTCGATTTCGTATAAATATGAGAAAAATGAACGACGAAGGAATAATGTAGAAATTAATCGAATGAATGATTCATATTGCTTTTGTGCAAGTCTATTGCACTTTTTTTTTTTTTTTTTTTTTTATATTTGAAATGAATTCGCTGAAAATTATGGATACTGAAATTGTTTGCCAACAGGTAAACACCATTAAATTCTGACTTATACGGACAAGCTTATGGTTACGTTAATTAACTGCAATTTAACTGCTAGTTTGTTTGTTCCCAATAAATGCCAATTTCAATTTCCCCTTCTCGTCCCCCTGATATACCTCGCACCCACAACGACTTTGTAGATTTGTGTCGCCATCATTATTATAAAAAAAATTTATTTAACCATTTTAAATTTAGATTTAAAACGAAAAATATTGCCTAATTTTGAAAACGAAAATTATTAAAAAATTAATTAAAAAAGTTTTAAAATATCGAAAAAAATTTTTTATTTTTCAATTCAGATGTTATAAATAAAACTTTTTAATTAATTGGAGTTCTTTTTATAGTTTGTAATTTTTTACCTTAAATACGTTTCATTAAAAAAAAAACAATTTCTAATTTTAAGTATATTGCAAAAGAGCAAAAAATTTTTTAATATTTTGCAAAAATTTTTTTTTTTGTACTTTAAGAAAATATTATATTAATGGTACAAAAAGCAGTTTTTACGATTTTCACGTTCGTTCCGATAGTAAAAAAAAAAAAAAATAAATATTAATGAACGTTAATATATATGTCAATGACAATAATTTTTTTTTTAATGAAAGTAGAAAACTTCAAAACAAATTAAAATTTAGTATTTTTTTTTAATTAATGTATTATAATACATTTTTTTCATTTAAGGTGGTCGTATTGTTTTTACTGTAAAAGTAACGCTAAAACGGTTATTGCATCAAGACCTCCAATTTTACACTATTTCTATATTCAATTTTCTATTTATTTATTATTTTCTCTATTCTATATTTTATCAAAATTATATCATTATTATTATTTTTGTTACAGACACGTTTATTATTTTTACAATGTGACTTTAATTTAAATTGATAATTTATTTATTAATTTTATATAATAAAAAACTGAAGATAAATATGTAATGATAAAAAAGGAAAATATATTTACTATGTCTCATTTCTTTACAAATTTTCTTCATTACGAAAAAGAATGACTTATTTTTTTAAATTTCAGCGAGTCTTTTATATAATGATGTTAATTTTCAGAGTCAACAATTACATTTTTGTTCATTTTTGTTTTTTTGTTTTTTTATTGACGATGCTTCTCACCTTCGTCTGTTGATTTCTATTTTTATGAACACAATATAGTTATTTTAATTTTACGTTTAGTTTTCATAAATAAAAAAAAAACATTTTTTCATTTAAAAGCCGTGACGAATATTTTTCCTCTTTTTTCAATTATGCATTTTTATTTAATTTTCTTTGGTATTTAAAAAAAATGTTTCCTCAATCAGTAAAAACAATAAATTACAAGGCAGAATTTTCATTGCAACGAATTTCAATTTGAATTAATTTTCTCTTATAATTACTTTACAAAATTAAAACCCATTTTCATTTTTAGACAAATTTTTTAAGTATCAGAATTTTTATTTTACTGAATTTTTATTTGTTCGAATATTTATTTAGCCAAATTTTCATTTAGCAAAATTTTAAAATATAAACTAATTCTCATTTGACCGAAATGTTATTTGTGTATGAAAAAATATTTAGCACAAATTTTAATTGTTTTATTTAACTGAATAAAAAAAGACGAGTTTTCATTTAATAAAATTTTTATTTAATTGAATTTTCAATTAACAAACGTTTTCATTTGACTCAATTTTTTTTTAAATCAAATTTTCTCATTTTTATTTAGCAAAATTCGATCAAATTCTGTTAAATTCTGCGATTAAATAAAAATATTAATTAATTAAAATTTCATTAAACAAAAATTTTGTAATTTCTATATTTACTAAATAATAATAAAATTGAAAAGAAAATTTTGTTGCGGAATTTTTATAGTTTTATCAAATTTTCTTTTAATTTAAATAAAAATTTTAATAAATGAAAATTCTGCTAAAAATAATAATAAAGCTAAATAAAAATTCCATAATATGGAGATTTCACGTGAAGTGATCATGGTGAAAAAAACATTTCTTTTCAAACGCGTTCACTTTCAGGTAATTTTTGCAATTAAATAATAAAATTCATTTTTTTTTTCAATATAACTTTTTTTCCCGCGCTTCAAATTGGTTAAAATAGAAAAATTTTTTTTACAAAAAATTACCATTCAATAAAACTATAAATTATCTAAATTTGGGTAGGATTGGGAAAAATTTTTTTTTCCCTTGGTAACTTCACCTGAAATTCATCATATAAAAATCACGAAAATAAAAAAAATAAATAAAAAATCCTTTTCTTGGATTGAGACATATTATATGGTTAATAGAAATGTAAAAAAGGTGTGACTTACAAGATGCTCGCCTGAGAGTACTTCCAGCAGGGAAATGAGGTTGTGCCCGTCCCGCAGGTCCTCGAATAGGTCCCCAACATGTCTGCTTGCCTGAAACAAATCCCATAAACACATTAAACGCATGCCATTCCATAAGGATGTTACTACACAAGAAACGCGTCACTCCATAAACTACCATAATTGTAAATCTAGGTCTCCTCAAATGATGATCAATGCTCATTTTTCTGCAATGTGCCATATACTTTATAAATGTCATCATATACAGGCGCCACAAAAGAAAAATTAATATTTGCACAAAAAATTTATAAGAATCAATTCATTTATTTTTCCAATTTAATTTTATCTAGTTAAAAAAATATTAAAAAAAAATTTAAACAATTTATTTAAATAATTTCATATACCTAAAAATACTAATTCCTATGTACATGAAAAATTATTCGATACTTAAAAATTATGTTTTATCATTTTTTTTTTTTTTGTTAAAAACAATTGTTATAAACAATTATGCATCATTCAAAAATATTTGTTTTAAGTTTAAAACAGTAATTTTCTTCGTTTCAAAGAAATAATTTCTTTTTTTAAAAAAAATATCCTTGAATGAATTGACGAGTCACCGACTGCAATATTATTATGAACTTTATGGCACGCTTCACATTAAATTACCATTTCGTCTCGTTCATTCGACTATATGTCAATGAGAAAATATATAAATAACAATAATCAATCGGGAAATAAAAAAAGTAAATATTATTGCGAACATTTGATATAATTTTTATATTTCAATAATAAGGAAATTGAATAATTAATTAATAACTGTACTGAATTAACTACCAGCGAATGATATATTTGCATGCAGAGGAAATTGATGTTTCTTCAATATGATGCGACAAATTAATATTTATACTGAAACATTTTTCTAATGATTTCAAATTACATTTTTTGTTTTTGAAGCAAATAAATGCTTTGAAAATATGAAATAGAGAAAATATAAATAATTTTTTCACACAATGAAAAAAAAAATTGAAAAATAAAAAAAATTATTTTCAAAAAAATTAATACAGAAAGCTTAATTATTAAAAAGAAAGCTCAATTGAGATCAATTGAAGGCGCATTTAATTTTAAATAATTCAAGTCAAAATATAATAGATTTTTGTACAAAAAAAAAAAAAAAAAAAATGATTAAAAAATAAAAATTTGATAAAAATATTGACTATATAAAATTATTCAATTATATCAACTAATAAAATTAATATATTAAATAATTTGATATAACTCAAATGAAATTTAAGGCCAGGTCCAAGTAAGGCAGCGCCATCTACATTGATACTAAAATTTTGGAAAATTTTCAACAGCCTTTTCTTGAAAACAAGAAGGTAAAATGCTTTTTCCTTTATGGATTATTGATTATTGGCAAGATATACACCAGCTAAAACTTTTTTTGAGTTAAAATAATAAAAAAAATTTCATGTCAATAAATTAAATATGAGCACTTTTTTCACAAAAACTGTAACAGTACTTTCTCAGAAATTACAATCAAAAATGTAATTTCCATTTGGAAAATTAATAAACGCTAAAAAATACACGACCTAAGATTTACCAATCACGAAAATAAGAAAAAAAAATTTTATTAAATATTTAACATATTGATACTGCTTTACTGATTGTGACAGCCCTTTGGTAGATTATGTATTTCAGGTGGTTAGCAACAGCGCCAATCTCCTCCTTTCGGCAAAACTGCGAAACGTCTGGTGACATATACAACCTGCCAAACGGCTGTCATAATGAGTAAAATATGTTATGTTAAAAATTTTTTTTTTTGTTATTTTCGTGATTGGTAAATCTTAGGTCGTGTATTTTTTAGCGTTTATTAATTTTCCAAATGGAAATTGCATTTTTGACTGTAATTTCTGAGAAAGTACTGTTACAGTTTTTGTGAAAAAAGTGCTCATATTTAATTTATTGACATGAAATTTTTTTTATTATTTTAACTCAAAAAAAGTTTTAGCTGGTGTATATCTTGCCAATAATCAATAATCCATAAAGGAAAAAGCATTTTACCTTCTTGTTTTCAAGAAAAGGCTGTTGAAAATTTTCCAAAATTTTAGTTTCAATGTAGATGGCGCTGCCTCACTTGGACCTGGCCTTAAACAATTAGTTTACATAATTGTCTACAAATAATAGCAGCGTGACAACATAAATATTATATAAAACGTGCAACATCGAATATTTCACGGGGATCTTAAAACTTACAGTGGGAGAACAGCATGGCTGATTGTTGACAACCACGCACACGTGTAGACACGTGTATGCCTGAAAATGCGAATAAATTCAATACCAATATTTCAAGAATAATTTTCTTCAAACAATATATAAAAAATTTATATATATATATATATAAACTCACAACATTTATCGTACAATAATTATCTTATAAAAGTATCAATTATTATATCAATTATTATTATCAATTATATAATTTATATAAATGTTCATATCTACCATACACTGAAAAAAAAAATTTATTTCTTTCAAATAATCGTTTAATAATTGACCCACTTGGAAAGATTCCCCGGAAAGTGCCCCCTGGAGTTTCTATCAGAATTCCGCCGGAACTTCCAACATAATTCCGTCGGAATTCCAAAGAATTTCTGATGGGATTCCGACGGAATTTGTACTCTAAAAATTTTGAAAAAAAATAATCGGAATTTCTTTGGAACTCCGTCGGAATTCCGTTGGAAGTTCCGGCGGAATTCTGATAGAATCTCCAGGGGTCACTTTCCGAGGAATCATTCCAAGTGGGCAATCGGTATAGTATTTATTTGAATAATAAATATACATTATATTTATCGAAAAATATTTACAGGAACCAAATAATTTTTATTAAAATTAAATAAATTGTATTTGAATCAATAATTTTTGTATTTCAAAATGAATACCATTTAATTGACACAAATAATGATTATTTAATGAAATAATAATTTAATAAAAATAAATATTATTATTTGATAATAGTCAAGTAATCGATTATTTGAATAAAATAAATTTTTTTAATATGTAAAATGATCCATATTATAAAATTGTGAATTTATTGCACAATATAACAAATAGAATATAAAGAAACTAATAAAGATAATGTAAATTTTATTCAGCTTTAAGTAACTTTTCCTTTAGGAATTTGCCAATAAATTATGAAATTAAGAAATAATTATAAATATTATTTCAAATAATAAATTAAAAACACAGTAATAAATACGTTTCATACCTTGACGTATTTCCAGTGCTAAGTGAAAGCATGAAAAAAATTTTAACTTCTTTTTAATCTCCATTATTATTATTATTATTATTATTATTATTATTATTATTATTATTATTATTATTATTATTATTATTATTATTATTATTAATTGTATATTTATTAATAAAAATTATTAACAATAATAAATTAATATAATTATTATTGTTGATAAATATTATTATAGTAAAAATTGTACAAATAAATTAAATTACAAAACATTTGAAATTTTGTTTATAAATGATTTTTTTAAAGGGTGTCTAACAAGGATTGAGAAAAAAATTCTCTGACTTTTCCCTGACATTTTTTGATTTTACCCTAACTTTTCAATAACCTTATTTCAGCTTTCTTTGGACAAAAATATGGTTACTGACATATTTAACAATTAATTTCTAATAGTAGTAACAAATGGTAATAAAAACCATTCAAGTTTTTTTTTAGATTAAAAAAATTTTAAATTCACAAGAAATTTTAATTTTTGTAGAAATTTTCCAAAATTTCCCTGACTTAGAATGAATTTTTCTGAAATTCCCTGACTTTTCCCTGACCGTTAGACACCTTGTATTAATTTATGTTTATACATAGAAATTGCATTATAAAAAATTTTTCAAAAATGGATTTATTAGATTTTTTTTGGTCATTAAAAAAAAAATTATCTAAATGTAGATATATATGTTTGCGTTATGAATAAGGAATCAGGCCAACGAAATTTTTGACACGCAACGCTAATGATTTTTGTTGAAAGTGAAAATATTGGCCTTTAATCAACGCAAAGTTTCCTCGAAATGAAACTATGAAATGCCACGCGCTCGACATATTCCAATTTGGATTCTATCACGATCACACACGAATACCACGACATGTCAAAATTCCTGTCATTCTCACAAAAAAGGGCTGCGTCCTTGCATTTATATATTCTCGTCAGAGGCACATGTTTTTTTTCAGTGAATTCTATTTTTACAATGTCTCTTATTGGCATGTTTTTTTTTCTTCTTCAAATAAATGAAGTGACAATTACACATTCTCTAAGATTTAACCCCAATTCTATTTTTTTTTTTTTTTATAACTTATAAAAAAAAGATTTAAATTCGATTTAAATTTGCTATTCAATTTAAATAATTATATATATAATAGAATAATTAAATAAAAATATACCAAAAAGGTATACATACTTTGAATGAAAAAGGAGTGTAAGAGAAAAAAAAATTCCAAATAAGTAAAAAGTAATATGTTTATACAATGATATTTACTGCTATTACTTACTTTTTGATAAGAGAAGAGTAGAAACAGAAAAATAGTATTTCAATATCAGTGTAAATTTGCTCAATGATCCAATACAAAAGATATTAATAACATAATAATGAAAAATCCAATAATACAAAAGGGCCGCAACTAATAGAATGCGTTTTCAAGTTCCATACTAAAAATAGATTATTTAATTCAGTACACTAGTTTATCTATTCAACTATTTTTTTTTTTTTTTTTGCAAATAACAATCCTTAATCGATTGAATAAAAAAATACTGTGGGTATTCCTACGGGTGTACCAATTGCTGCAGTTTTTATAAAGTTATTATTATTTATCATTTATGAATATATGATTTTTTCAAAATGACTGCAAAAATTATTCTACATCTTACTTGATGAAATAGCCAAGAAAAATGTGCATTTCGTTAATTATTAATGTAATTATTTAAATTTAAAGTAGACTATGACTGAATTCCATGAAATTATCGACGAAGCTGAAGTACGCAACGTTTATGATAACGATTTTTTTTTATCCACAATAAGAATTATCAGCGTTGTTCGGGAAAGGTATACACGTAAGTTACGCGAATGTTTTGCGGAATTGCCAACTACTGGAAAAAAAATTTAGCTTTGTTTTGAACATGGATACATAACCTTCAAATTAATTTCGGTAAAGGCATCGAATAACAAACACAACTTTATAATATTATATTATCGTTTATTATTATTATTATTTTAATTATTAATTAATTATTATTATAAAAAAATGTTAATAATAATAAAAATAAAAAATATTAATATTTTTAATTA
Organism: Leptopilina boulardi; assembly: GCF_019393585.1. Taxonomy (NCBI): domain Eukaryota; kingdom Metazoa; phylum Arthropoda; class Insecta; order Hymenoptera; family Figitidae; genus Leptopilina; species Leptopilina boulardi. The sequence continues at coordinate 2,425,815 of NW_026137881.1, read as the reverse complement.
TTAATTAATTATTATTAATTTATTATTATTATTATTATTATTATTATTATTATTATTATTATTATATTATCATTACCTGAAAGTTGACTTTTATTGTTCAATGTTTACGCATACATTTTTTTGATTCACCGTAAAATTTATTCATTACAAATTTCAAGAAAATATTTTTTAGAATTCGATTTTTTAAAAATTCTATAATTTTTACATATTTATATTAATTAAAAGTTTTAAAGGTATGACATTAATTTGGAGGTTATGTATCCACGTTCAAAACAAAGCGAAATTTTTTTTCCAGTAGTTGGCAATTCTGCAAAACATTCGCGTAACTTACGTGTACCTTTCCCGAACAACGCTGAAAATTCTTATTGTGGATACAGCCTTAAGGCCAGGTCCAAGTCGTGTCAGCTGTTCCATTGAAACTTCAAAGGAACAACTGACTCGACTTGGACCTGGCCTTAAATACGTTCACTGCGTAACACTTCGCAAATACATAACCTAACTTTTTTGTTAACATTACCGGTCACTCAGATCATTGTGTCATGCGCAGCCTAATTTTTTGCACAGGAATTGACACGAAAAGTTAAACTCAAAATTATCGATATGAAGTGACATAAGGAATCAAGCATTGAGAATGTAAAATTTTAATAGAGGGGCGTACTCCGAGTTGAGTTTCTAAACACGGAAGATGGATCTGTCGGCGCTCGCTACAAATTATACATAAAATAATTCCTTTAAAGACTTTTTAAGGCCAACGCAGAATAGAAACGTAACCGCAATCGTAATCGTAAACGCAACCGGAAGAAAGAGTTAGAGAAGGACAAACAATCTATCTATCTTTCTCTAACTCATTCTTCCGGTTGCGTTTGCGATTACGATTCCGGTTACGTTTCTATTCTGCTCAGCCCTTTACAGTATAGGAGAATTTTTAGGTTAGGAATCTTGTGAATTGGCAAGTGAGCCAATCATGTAACACAAAACATATGGCGCTAAATTTAAATCATAAATAACAAAACAATGAATACAGATTTTTTTCTAGGTTAAAATAATCATATGAAACTTTTTCCCATATAAAAATTATTTTCTATACAGACACAGAAGAATCTTTTCAAATTGTAATTTTTGCACTTCCTGTGTATTCATTAAAATCAAATATGCGACGAAAAGCACCTACTTAATCAAGAAATTGCGACACATGAAAATATAATATTCCAGGCACTAGATGAAACTAATAAAAGTGGGCGAAAGGAGAAGGTGTCCGAATAAGGTCAGACTTACAAGGCGTTGTAATATATAATGTGGGCGCCTAGAATCAGCCGGGTGGGCCGAAAGTCCGCAATCAGAATTTTGATAACGTCAAAAAAGTAATAATAATAATAATAATAATAAAAAATCTAACTGACCACATACGAAATGATAAAAATCTACCTGTCACACGCCTAGAAAACAAGAAATATTTTCTTCTATATTATTTCATTTTACAAGAAATTAAAAATTAATTTTAAAATAATGTTTTTCAATTTGAAAACTCATTTCATCTTTAAACTGCTACACCCAGAGAAATGATATATTTGTCTCACAGCCTAAGAAATATTTATTTGATTCAAATAAATTTTTATTTGATTTAAATAAAAAAATTTAATTACGCCAAATAAATAGGCTAGTAGGCTGTGAGACAAATATACGTTTATTTAACACAAATATATTATATTTGGTTCAAATAAAACATTTCTTTGGGTGTAGATGGTAAAAAAGTATGCCTAGTGCTTTTGGAGGTTATGCCAACTAGTTGAAGTTGCGCACAAAGATGCGCAGAAGTTACCTATAGAAGAATTTAGTTACACTTACGGCTAATGCCGGTAATACAGATTGCTATAAAACTAAAATTTCTATTGTACTTTAAAAAAAGTAATAAACGAAAAATGTTTACACAGCGGTCTGACAGACCGGTAAAGCAGTTTAAAGGTTAATTATTGTTTTTCTATGAAATTTCAATAAATATCAGAAATAAAAATTATCAGACTTTTAAGAAATAACTTTCCCCACGTGTAAATTAGTATGTCAAGTATAAGTAAGGGAAAATAAGAGAATATGGTTTCGCATTAAAAAGAAAAAAAAAAAACAAAAGTTACAATGACTCACACCGAGTGTATTAGATTTAAATACATTATCTTCTAGTATCGGAAGTGAATTTAGTCTCATGTTATAAAGGATAACAACCAAAAATTTAACACATACACAAACACAACTCATTATCTTAATTAGAATCTTAATCGCAAACGGAAAACCAAAAAGTGCTAATTAAACGTTAAATAATTGCTCCAAGAGCTAATTGTAAGCAACTCTCTCAGTCTCTAAAATTAGCTTCCTATATAGACAACTCACACACGTATATATATAAGACACTATACGGATGGAAAGTCGAACAACGAACAATGCTCAAGAGTAGAATCACAAGTCTCTAATTTGTCACACTACTTTTTATTGCCTTACCAACCTGAATAAGAAAAATTTAACAATGCAAACAATATTAGGGAGTGGCACATTCAAAAATTATACATTACAATATAATATTTTAGAATCAATTATATCTTAATGTTTTATTAAAAATTAATACTTTCATGTCATTAGAGAAATTTTTAAATAATCGAACTATTAAAAATATCGAATTTTTGAAAGTTGGAATTTTTATTTCATTGAATTTCCAAATGTTTGAATTATCAAAAGATCGAAAAATGTAGTGAGTTTACTTTTATATATGTTTTATATAGTCATGGTGGATTCTATTTAAGCGCGTTTAAAAATTCTACATTGATTTTGAATTTCGCGCGCAAATTGAATCAACTATGGCTATATAAAACATATAGAAAGTAAACTCGAAAAAGTTACGATCTTTTGATAATTTGAACATTTGGAAATTCGATTAAATAAAAATTGCAATTTTAGAAATTCAATGTTTTGGTTATTTGAAACATTTAATAATTCGAATTTTTTAAATTTCGATATTTTTTGGTAATATATGTGACGCATTTATTTCTTATCAGCATTTATAAATCGCACATAAACCATAAAAAGTCTCGAAATCACAAATTGAGTGTAAATATGCACGAGTAAATTCTTGAGTCATCTGCATTGTGTTAAGTGTCGATTTCTCACAGAAAACGACATTTCATGATCTGATGTCATCGCCTGTTCACCTAGACACTAATTTTGGTCTTTTTCTTTCTTTCCCCCCCCCCCCTGCGCTAATAGACGCGCGGCGGTTTGAGAGAGAAAAAAAAACAACTAATTTCTTTAAGTAATATTCTTAAACATTTTAAGTACCGTGTTAAATTTAATTTGTTTCCAACCTCGTTTAAATACAATAATATAAAATTTACGATCATTTTATATATAATATATATTTATTTTGAAACTTGAGTATTTCTGTATATTAAAAACTGAGTACGAAAAAAAAAATTTATATATTTTATAAAAATAATTTGTTTCATATAAATAAATATGTAACGCTCCACGAGAAAAGGGTCCTTAGAGGCAAAAAATTTTAGGTTATGTTTTCGTATTTATTTATTGTCAATACACAAAGAGGATTATCTCTTAAAACCATTGATGTTTAAGTCTTAGATCAAAAATATTTTAAAAAAACTGATTTTGGATAATTAAAAATGACGGTTTAATCAAGCTAAAACAACCACTGAACATAACATAAAATTTTTTGTTTTTAAGTCCCTTCTCTCGTAGAGCGTCACATATTTATATGATCGAAACAAATTTGTTGATATTTGCAACGGTCCCTTGTCAAATTTTGAGGTTATGTTTGACCTATGACCTTGAATTTTAAGGTTATGTTTGAACTAAGGCCTCGAATGCTATAAAACTATGTCCTAGAATTTTGAGGTTATGTTCGATCTATGACCTTGAATACCTATGTCCTAGAATTTTGAGGTTATGTTCGTTTTAATACTAATATAGGTAGATATATGGGTAATTCCATGTCACTTTATCGCTGGGTTTAAGGTTAATCAGAACTAAAATACTAATATGAGTCATTCCATGTCAAAAGTAACCACCCTAACCTACCCTACCTGACTTAACCTAGCCTAACCTAACTTTGTCAGAAACTTGGGTTGGGTACACTTGACATGGAATGACCCATCCTTGTCAAAATTTTTGAATCATCGTTGGCGGCGGCGCAATCTTTTTATAATATATATAGAGTAATATGATAGATGAAAAACTCAAATGAAAAAAAAAACAAACCATATCTGCGAGACATACAAGATATTGAATCATCAGACTGTAAAATCTTTTGCCGCGCCATTATAACAAGTTTATAATTAAATGGCATTAGCATACACCGTGAAAGCATCGATAGAAATCGCTGCTGCTTTTCTCTATACAGTAATGGAAAAAAAAGCTCATGAAATGCGAAAGGGAGCAAGTGGGCATGAACAGGATTCTTATCTTCAGTGACCATGCCCGGTTGTACACGCAGATAAAGATAAGCGAATCTCAAGTTTAAAATTTTTTTTTTCGTTTTTCTCTCTCTCTATATATATACGCAATAATATGAAGAAATAGAACCGTTTTTCAAAGCAAAATGGAAAACATGAACATCGTGTGTTTCCGAGACATTCTGGCAGCGATTTAACCTACGCGAGACGAATCAAATCGGTTCCGCTAAACAGCATTGCAGCATAAAGAAGATGCATTAATCTTACAACTATTTTTCAAACTCCTACGCATGTATATATGTATGTGTGTATATATACAGTAACCGCAACTGAATGCACAAGAGATAGAAGAGTCGCGAGTAGTCATGACTTATTATCCGCGCAGGACAACTCATTCTTCAAGCGAAGAAAAAAACTTGTGGGAACGCCCGATTCAATTCTAACTCGTTAGAAGGTAAATCTCGTCGAAAGAGAAAATGGTCTTTTTTCTATAATAATGATATAAAAAAAAAAAAAAATGAATCTAGAAGTTAGGTTAGTGAGGTACGGATAATGTATAATGACCTAGTTAGAGAAGGAGTGAATTAGCCTATAACCTTTCCGAGTTTTTAAAAATCAAAAATTTCTATATTATACCAATATTCTAAAAATAAAAAATAGGTTCGTCTAGTTATTCGAAAAGAAAAAAAAATAAAACCTTGAAGAAATTAATTCCTATTTTTTCGAATGTTTAATAATGATGATGATGATTCTATACGTTTTGTAAAAGAGGTCCACTTATCACCTAAATTGAAGTCTACTGAAGAAGGAGATGGAACATATACATATACGCACACACGAGGGGTTAAAAAAAGAACAATATCGTACAAGATTGCTGTGTGTGGCGAGGCGGTGCCTTGACCCTGCTACATGTGGGTATTACAACTATACAATTACATCACCCGTAAAGGTCGAACTTACAATGGAGCATTATAACGGATTACGCAGGTACGGAGAACCAAAAGGCTCTTCCCATATTGCCGCGCACTTCTTCAGAAGCATTATATTGCGATCATCTATTTTTATGAATAGCCGCGCGCATGTACACTTGCAAATACCTCCGCGTATAGGCTTCAACAACGTCATTAATAATCATCTTTTAAACACTACTTTCCGGAACACTCTTCTAAATTATTATCGATACACGTTGGATTACTAAAGTCTAATTGCAAATAATTTTTTTTTTTTGTAAATTATTTCAATTTATGGATGGCAAATTAAATACTGATATGGTCTAGTGGTTAAATTACTGAGACGTAGTAGAATTTCCGTAAGTTAGGAGAAATTTAATTCGTCAGAAATTTATGTAACAGATATTTCATTTGACAAAGTTTACACACTAAAAAAAAGTAAAATTTTTATCCCAAAATTAGTATAAAAATTAACTGCAACTTTTATCCTAGATGGGGCGGGCGTTTGCACAGTCTATGTGAATTAGAATTGGTTAAAATTATCCGCAACAAAATTTATTCAGCATTTTTTCTATGTTTGGTTGAACAAAAGTATTACACAGGTTGACAAAATTTTAGCCTACTTCAAAATCAAGAAACAGACTGTACTTTTCCGAAGCATTTTGAATCCGAATCTGACCTCAGAATTGACCCAGCATGTCAGGATTCGGAGATATTCTATAACCTGAAACTTCAAAAAAGACGTTTTTGGATCATATTTGAGGTCATGTAACACCAAGAGATAATTTTGTTTCAAAAAGGTCGCTGCAGCATCTGTAAATACTATTCTTACCCTTTAAAATGCATTTTGTTTAAAAAAATCTTTATTTGGCTCTGAGTTATCGTCATTTGAATTTTCTGATACTTTACGAATATTGAAAAATTTATCACACTCAGGAAATTCAAATGATGATAACTCAGAGCCAAATAAAGATTTTTTAAACAAAATGCATTTTAAAGGGTAAGAATAGTACTTACAGATGCTTTAACGTCCTTTTTGAAACAAAAATTATCTCTTGGTGTTACATGATCTCAAATATGGTCCAAAAACTTCTTATTTGAAGTTTCAGATTATAGAATATCTCCGAATCCTGACATGCTGGGTCAATTCTGAGGTCAGATTCGTATTCAAAATGCTTCGGAAAAGTATAGTCTGTTTCCTGATTTTGAAGTAGGCTAAAATTTTGTCAGCCTGTACCAGACTTTCTGTTGGACACAACTTTGATTAGACATAATTTTCATCCAACAAAAAAGTCTCATCATTGGACAGAACCATTGTTAAGTTTATAAATATACTATTTAACAATGGGTTTGCTCTGTTCAATAAATGTTCTGCTAAACTCATATTCTGTTCAGGTAAGATTTCTGTTAGGTAATAATTCTGTTAGATGAAAATTCTAACCAATCAAAATTGTGTCAAACAAAAAATCTGGTATTACTTCTGTTTAACTCGCATTGTACCAACAATATTGACCAAAGGTAGTGAATATATATAGATTATACGCAGAATTGTGTAATTGAAAAACAGTTGATTATATAGAAAAAGAAAACTACTTTTTAGTTCTTTTACTTCTTCTACTATGAGTTCTGACGTTACTTTTACTTTTTCACTCTTCTTGTTAAATGTACACAATTTTTTTTAAAAAAAAAGAGCGACAATGTACATCGCATCGTTGATCACAGAGACGTAACGGTCTCTGATTATATATTTTCTGGTTTAATCACTATTCTTCTGACAGCAAATACTTCATCGTTTATCAAGGAATATATATATATTTTTTTCTCTGATATGCAAGAATCTTTGATGGAATCTTCCTAAGTATCCTTTCATTCATAAGAAACAGGATTTAATGATAATTGTTATTTCTTTAATGGAAATAATGATGAGAGTATTCTTTTTTTATTAGAGAATATACCAACGACAAAAAAAGTAGTTTCTAAATATACAATAAAAATAAATTTTTCATAATTTTTTAAAACAAACAAGGATGACTTGGTTTTAACTATATTAAACTGCTATTCCGGTCTCTCAGACCGTTTTAGTTTTCGTTTATTACTTTCTTTAAGTTTCGGATTGATCTTCAAACAGTTTTGATGGGAATTATTCTGAGGGCATTCTGAAAGTTTCCGAGACATTTTTAGTTTCTATCTGAATATAAATTTCTATGTATAACTAATTGTAAACTATAATAATTTTTTTCCAAATCATTTTGAAGCCAAATTTTAATCCCCTTGAATCTGGTTATTTGATTCCTAAAAAAATCCGTTTCCAATCGATTTTGATACAGAATGAAATAACCAGATTGAAGAGGATTAAAATTTAGTTTCGGAATGAAACGAATTAATTCGGAATAATTCAGAATGATTTTCTGGAATCGGAACAATACTTATCAAAACTGAATGCAATTTCGGTTAAATTAAAATTTGCGGTAATTCGACGACTGTCAAATGATAATTCGATCGAATTCGGAGTTTCAGCGAAATGTAAATTTTAAAATTTATCCAAATCAAAATTCTGTTAAATAAAAAAATTGTATAGAATTAAAAAAATTTAAAAAATATATTAACTAATTCCTTTTAAATAACATTTATTACGGTAAATTATGTATATGCTAAATATTTAACGTAAAAATTCAATACAAATTTGCTTGAAATATATATTTACTACTGTTTTTGATGTAGGACTCAAATGACGAGAAAATTGCATTGAAATCAAAGCCCGGGGCAAATTTTACATATATATATATATAGAGAGAGAGAGAGAGGAAAAAAAAGGAAAAACATGAATGAAACTAGTACCAGAATGTTATTTATTTCCGACAACTATCGCAACGATAATCAAGGGTTTTCATACAAGACTGAGCGCCTATAAGGATTCCTCTTTGCTTAAGGATAAACATAACACAAGTGCACTCACTTATACGTTTTATATATACATGTAGCGAGTAAATGAGATAATTTAAAAAAAAATGAGAGTGTACCAATATGTTGTATATACATTACTCGTAGAATAATATCATATTTTTTTCATACCCATTGCGACAATTTCTTGGCAGAAAATATTGTTCCAAGAAATAATTTCGTTTCAATGTTAGTAAATAATTTTAAATTATTTCACAATTTTATACATGTGAAATAATGTTGCAAAAAGTTTAAATTAAATTTTAATAATTAATAATTATTAATTTTGTCAAAATAATTAATAAATTAACCATAATTAACAGTAAATAAAATCATAATACTAAATAAATAAACACTAATTAATTAACTTTGAAATTAAAATTTTAACCCAGGGGGAATCGAACCTCGAACGCATGACCCAATCGACCGCCTAACGACTGCGACTAACACGAACTTGATAAATTTTGTTCTTTATAAAGTATTACTATGTCAAAAGCAAGGTGAATTTTTATCAAATATTTACTTACAATCACATTTTCTTTTTATTTATCATTGCAAATAAATTTTTAAACAAAATTTTCATTAAATTATTGTTTCTATGTATTATTTTTTAATTTTGTAAATGAATTTTTTTCTCTACATTATCATAGTATCAATCGGTTAAAATTTTGTATAATGTAACCCAAATCAACAAGAAATTTTACCATAAAAAAAATCAAACTAAAAACGAACTCTTTCATAAACTACTTTTTTTGCTGCTTAAAATAACTATTAGAAATTTTTTCTAACCTTCAACTTTTTTTTCTATAAAAAAAAACAACTTCATCTCTGAATATATTATACACTTTGAGATGCTAATCGACTATCTCTCAAAATGACATTTAATAAACTCTTTTTGCCTTTTTCAGAAAAAACTCATTCTGCCAAGCCCATTGTAATGAGCCAATCCTAGAAAGCAACAAACAGTCCTAATAAGGTAGACTTTGAGAGTAGAGTCACAAATGTCGAAAGTATACTCTCTGTCCTCTAAAGTGATTCGCAGAAACACTGCCGCTTCCGGTCTTTGGGAAGCAAGGCGTAACAATTTCATGATTCCCTTTCACATGTTTTTCGCTTAACTGTCGTCTCTTCAATTTAGAAGAAGACTAGTAAAAGAAAAAGAAGAAGAAGAAAAAAAAGAAACAAAGAAGAATAAAAAACCAAATTTATAATACACTACGAACAGTGAAGATTCGCTCCGTATTGCCTAGATATACAATGATGGGTTAGATGTTTTCATAGGATGAAAAATCGAGACAAAACAGGTGGAGAGGGATGAGAAGCTTCAGCTTGATTTATTAGCTGTCAAGCTGAAGAAGTTAGGCGAAAAAAAAGTGTAGATTCACTGAAGAGGAAAAGGACTTCCAAGAAGCTAGCCTATGGAGAGATATCACCTCTATAAGCAAACATACATTTCTCTGTAGAAACACACCGTCGTGCTCACAACTTGTATTTGAAATAATAATAATAAAAAAAAAAAAAAGATCCGTGTCAATCTTATATGCTTTTGCTTCCTTTACATTCATTTGATTTTAAAGCTTACAGCTTCTTGAGTTTAAAAGATATATAGAGATGCATCTCAACTTTTCTTATTTTAATATTATTCTTCATTTGATGCTTCGCTCATTTCTCTTTGTTTCCTTCCGCGCTCAAGACTAAACACTATAAATATATATATATATATATATATATATATATACACTATATACAATCCAAACGGGGAGGAATGATTGCAGACTCTTTGATTATATGCACAACTGAAGAAAAAGAGAGAGAGGACTATGTCCTTTCATCTTCATTTATACGACCAGAGAGCGAATAGGTTTACAAGAGTTCTTGTTGTTTACATGAAGAAAGATCTCTTCTGATCTTTACCATACGGTATACTTGATTTCGACAATTTTTTTATTTTACATACACATTTAATGCTTTATTTTTCAACATCCGTATTATATACAGGGGGTGATTTTTATGTTACAGACACCCTAAAATTTTTTTTTAATCTCATTTTTTTTTCATTTTCTAAACTGAGTCTTGGGCAGAAAATTAAGAAAAACCGACCAAATCGGCAAAACAACGATGACAGAATATTCGGAACGAATGATTATGTTCTAAAAATCATTAGTTAGAATTTTAATTTTATGGAATTCCATTTGTCATAATTATTTTTGAGCCGAAATTTCAATTTTGTTCCAATTATTATTTGATATAATTTCCATGTAACCAATTTTTTATACCAGAGAATTTTTCTTAACCAAAAAATAATTTAACAAAATTTCTAATTGATAGAATTTTCATTTGTTCGAAATTGCAAATGGCCGAAGAAAAAATCGATTTTGGCGCGATTTTTACAATCAACCAATCAAAAATTATCCATAAAATTGTGATTGATTGATTTTAAAAATCGCGCCAAAATCGATTGTTTGTTCGGCCATTTGCAATTTCGGACAAATGAAAATTCTTTCAATTAGAAATTCTGTTAAATGATTTTTCGCTTAAAAAAAACCGACACAAAAATCTATCTTACCGACTGATGGTAAAATAGTGTTTTGACAAATAAAAAAAATTACCGACATAAAACTCTACCTTACCGACTGATGGTAAATTAGTTTTTTTTAGAAAATGAAAATCCATCTGAAAGAAAATTCTACCCAATAAAAATTGCTTAAAATTCCTATTATGTTAAATGAATACTCGAGCAAATAAAAATTCTGACAAATCAAAATTCGAACAAATAAAAATTCTGTGAAGTAAATTTTCTGTTATATAAAAATTCTGTAATACAGAAACTCGTTTTAATGAAAATTCTGTAAAATACTAATTCGAATAAATAAAAATTCGGCTCAAAATAATAATTATTACAAATGAAATTCCATAAAATGGAAATTCTACACGGAGAGACCGCCGGTTAGAAAAATTACTAAAAAAATTTACAAGTAGCGGAAATAAGGTTACATTGTCAAACATTGCTGTAGACTATAGTAATTTCTATTCCAATTTGTGTGCAATTTTACTATAGTATACAGGTTTTATTAAGTATGCTGCTAATAGAATTTTCGATTTCCTACAGCAATATATGACAAAGTAACCATATTTCCGCTACTTGTAAATCTTTTTAGTAATTTTTCCAACCGGCGGTCTCTCCGTGTAACTTAAGATTTTTAGAACATAATCATGCGTCCCTAGTTTTGTTTGTCTACTTTCACATATAGTACAAATAAAACGACTTTAAATAATAATTTTCTCTTAAATGCAATATATTTCATCGAGGCGCTTGATTATCCCATAAAAATCATTAGTTAGAATTTTAATTTTCAACAATTTTATTAGATAAAATTATTTTTTAGATAAATTTTTTATTTTTTAAATTAACAATTGCCAGAATTGCTTTTTTAAAGAATTTTTAATTAATACAATTTTTAGACATTGAATTTTTATTTGTCCGAAATTGCAAATGTCCGATAAAATAATCGACAGAAAGATTTCGGCGAGATTTTTAACATCTACCAATTACGATTTTCTTGACAATACTTTTTATTGGTGAATTTTAAACATCGCGCCGAAATCGATTGTTTGTTCGGCCATTACACCTTCATGAAGTTAGCGCCGACGTTCAGCGCCGAAATTTGTTTTTTACAGGACCAAAAATGTTAAATTATTTTTTTAAAAATATTTTTGGTCTAATTAATGCCTTGGGAAATATTTTTCAAGGTATTATGTGGACCCAAAACCTTTTTAACAATAATTTAATATTCTTGGTCCTATGAAAAATATTTTTCGACGCTGATCGTCAACGCCGACTTCATGGAGGTCGGCCATTTGCAATTTTGGATAAATATAAATTCGGCATTTTAAGAATTGTGTACAATAAAAATTCGATAAATAAGAATTCTGGTAAGTAAGAAATATTTGTTCAAAAAGAAATTCTCTCAAATGTTAAATCGAAAAATAAAAATTCGTCTAAAAAATAATTATATTTAATTTAAATTCTTAAAAATGAAAATTTTAACTAATGATTTTTATGGGATAATCATGCGCCTTTATTTTTTCATTACAAACAATAATTTTTATTCTGTTATGTTGAAAAACTAAGTTTTTATGCTATAAGTTATATGAAAAAAATTTGTCGAAATTTCCAACGGGAATTTCCGCAAGAGTTTCTAGTGGGAATTCAGTATTTTCACAAAATGAATAAGCATAATAAAGAATTTTAAAAATTTCGTCTTAAAATGAAATTTACAAATCTAAACCTTCTAGAATCAAAGGCGAAATAGTTATTTTCGTATCAAGGGCACACAATAGATTACGGATTACGGAAACCGAGGGTACGTGAGGGTCTTTAATTATATTCAATTAATAATAATAATTCTTTAAAACTAAAATTCTAAGAAATGATTTTTATGGGATAATCATGCACCTGCTAAAAACTCTGCTGTTTAGTATATATATAGATAGTTCAACACAAAAATATCTTATTGTGAATTCAGCCTAAAGGCGCATCTATATAAATTGCTTGAAATGGAAAATGAATTTTATTCCATTTCGTGCAGTTTTGAAGGTTTTAAAAGAATCTCAATAAAAGATAAAAGTATATATATATATACTCTTGGTTGGGAATTTTAATAATGTTCATCGGACTTTACAATAACCGAACTCCCATAGAGAATCGAGGTGGATAATCTTGGAATGTAAAACACAAATGGCGGAGGTATCTTCACTTGTTTGGAGACGTTTATTGTCACGATATGTAAACACACAAATGCAGATCCACTGGATAATGAAAGTCTATTGTGAATATATATATATATACGATCGATGTTTGGATATTCCGAATCCGTTAATCGAGATCGAATATGTATTTTCTGATTGAAGAGTCGTGATTATTTTCTATGGTTATAATAGTTTTTTTTTTTAATTCAAATTTTCATTTTCATTATTATAGGTTTTGTTTTCATTTAAACTTTAAAAAAGCATAAAAATTTCTTTAAAAAAATTTAATTTATGATATTTTTAAGGGATCCGTCCTGTTTTCATTATAAAAAATACCAAAACTATTTTTTTCTTTTTGTCTTAAATTATTCAGAAATCATTTTAGAAACGAAATTAAGTGCCAAAACCTTTGGTTTGAACTTATTGTCAGTTTCGACACACCGTGGACAATTTGATATTTTCTTGCGACAAAAGAATGAATCATCAAAAAAAAAAAACTTTCATAAATAACTGCTACTCATTTTTTTTCCTGCGACTCAAAGAAGGGGAAATTATGAATATAATTAAGTCTTAAAAGAAAGTGATACGAGTCTATATAATATTCTTGAATCCTTTATGTTTATATTGTATATATGAATGATATGTGCCAAGTCATGCGGATTTTTGAATGTGATTCATATGACGTTTATAATTCACCTTTGGAAAAATGCCAAGAATGTAATCTTGTTTAAAAGAATAATTAAGTGTGGAGTCTTAATAGCTTACTTTGGATTTATGATAATTTAAAATTTTGTTTATAACTTGTTGGAAAATATTCTTGTTATTTAGATTATAAATATAAATAAAAAAAAAAAAATAAATCCTATTAAATGAAAATTCTTCTCAATTCTTCTTATGGGGCGCATGAATATCGCATAAAAATCATTAGCTTGAATTTTCATTTGTATGAATCTCATTTGACAGAATTTCTTTTTTAGACGAATTTTCATTTTTCGAATTTGCGCATTTGAATTATTTTCTTTGTAAACGAAATTTTATTTAACATAATTTTTAGATAATTTTTATTTGACTTAATTTTTATTTTACCAAAATTTTTCATATCCAAGTTAAAATTTAAAAAAATTATAATTTAACCCAATTTTAAATTATCAGAATTTTCATTCAATAGAATTTTAGTGATTCGAATTTAATGTCAAAATTTTTAATTTGTCGAATCTTTATGAGTTCGAATTTTAATTTGCACAAATTGTAACTTGATAGAATTCCTAAAACAGTGAATTTTCATTTGACAGAAATTGCAAATGACCGAACAAACAACCGTCAGAAAGATATCGGCACAATTTTTAAAATATACCAATCAGAAATTATTAAAGAAAATTGTGATTGGACTATTTTGAAAATTGCGCCAAAATCTTTCTGATTTTTGTTTGTTCGGTAATTTCTGTCAAATGAAAACTCGCTGTTTTAGGAATTCTATCAAATAACAATTCGTGTAAATAAAAATTCGAACAAATGGAAATATGATAAATTAAAAATTCTGACATTAAACAATTCGAAACAGTAAAATTCTGTTGAATGAGAATTTTCATAAATTAAAATTGGTTTAAATTATTATTCTTTTAAATTTAAAGTTGGGCAAAAAAAAATTTTGTAAAATAATATTATGTCAAATAAAAATTATCCAAAAATTATGTTAAATAAAATTTCGTTTACATAAGAAAGTAACTCAAATGCAAATTCGAAAAATGAAAATTCGTCAAAAAAAAATTCAGTTAAATGAAATTCATACAAATGAAAATTCTGTCTAATAATTTTTACGGGATATTCTTTTTATTATTAATATCAAAATTTGATTAATTTGGAAATTTAGCTAAATAAACATTTCTTTACATGAAAAAAATTACAATTTCCAATGCGTTTCATTGTGATGGAATTATTTTTTTCTCTGTGAACTGTTAATTTTAGATTACAATCATGTTTAATATGCATAAGATCAGCGGATGTTAAAAATTGATTAGAAGATATAAAATATAGTATATATATATAAGAAGTTACCAAAGGATATTCTTTATGAGGTGAAATCCGTGGGAAATTTACAAGCGGAAAGATCATGAACCTGACATCTTTTCTTTTAGTTCTCAAGTTCGCAATGGAAACCTTCGGCATCGTTCGTAACTCAGATTCTTCCGCGATGAAAGAAAAGGATAATTGGCCGATTCGGATGCAGGAGACGACGGTCCAAACAAGATCACGAGTCAAGGATGCATTCAAAATCAGTTTGCATGTTGATTGCAAAAATTTACTTATTTTTCGGTTCTTATTTTTAATAAAATATTCATTATTTTTTTTTACTCTTCATATTATTTTATCATATATATATATATGATGTATAAATAACTGTTTTTAATACCAACACGGAGAAAAATGGAAAAACGAATAAAGTAACTTTTGCTACTTTAAAAGTAACATCGGAACTTTCCGCAATTTCTGCGCATTTCTGACAATTTTGACTCAAGAAATAGTAAAATTTACTAATTTCGGAATAATTTTTACTATTTCAGGAGTAAATTTTACTATTTCTGTAGTAAAAATTTCCAAAAATGCACAGAAACTATACGGAGCGTTCCGGTTTTACTTTTAAAGTAGTAAAAGTTACTTTATTAATAAAGTAAATAATAAAATTTACTCCTGAAATAGTAAAAATTATTCCGAAATTAGTAAATTTTACTATTTCTGGAGTCAAAATTGTCAGAAATGCGCAGAAATTGCGGAAAGTTCCGGTTTTCCTTTTAAAGTAAAAAAAGTTACTTTATTCGTTTTTACATTTTTCTCCGTTAACTTGTACGATATAAAATATATTTATTTTTCTTTCTTAAAGTTTTAGTGAAAAATGAATAAAAATTAGTAGAAATTTTCACTAATTTGAATTAGTGAACGAATTCTTACTAATTTTTTATAGAGTAAGTTAACGTATATAGGTATATTTTATATATGTATGAATTATACAATATAAAACCCACACATTTTGATTTATCTAAAGGTTATATTACGTGTATATATATAGTGATGACCACCAAGGAGTGCGTATATGCAATGCAAGAATATATGTGCATCTCACTTTTCCAAAAGACATTTCCTATGAATGAAAGTTTTTTAGTAAAAACGACCTCGCGCGCTCAGACAGAAATAATATACACCTCTCCTCAACGCCTACACACGTGCTCCATACAAATAATCACGAATTTCAAAAACGAAAGGATTAAATACATACATTAACGAAGGTCACCACAACCATTCAGGTGGCTGACTTTTATTCTTGTGAAAAATATATTTATATTGTAGTAAAAAATTTCAGCCAATATTGTCACATATCACAGAAATTTTTCAAGAGAAAAAGATATGGAGAATTTAAGAAAAAAAATTAACTAATAAATTATTAAATTTAATTTTCTTTTCGATCAATTTGTATTTATTCGAATTATTATTTCATAAAATTTCCATGTAACTAAGTTTTCATACTACAGAATTTGTAATGGACCGAAAAATTCGAAATTACAAATGGCCGAACAAACAATCGACAGAAAGATTTCGGCGCGATTTTTAAAATCAACCAATCAAAAATTATCCATAAAATTGTGATTGATTGATTTTAAAAATCGCGCCAAAATCGATTGTTTGTTCGGTCATTTGCAATTTCGAACAAATGAAAATTCTATCAATTAGAAATTCTGTTAAATAATTTTTCGATTAAGTAAAAATTTTATAGTATGAAAAATTGGTTATATGGAAATTATGTCAATAAATAATTCGAGCAAATGAAAATCCATCTGAAAGAAAATTCTACCCAATAAAAATTGTTTAAAATGCCTATTATGTTAAATGAATATTCGAACAAATAAAAATTCTGAAGAATCAAAATTCGAACAATTAAAAATTCTGCGAAGTAAATTTTCTGTTTAATGTCTCAAAGAAAGGTAATAATAAATACGTTAATGTTGCAAATTCACAGAAAACGAAAGTATAAAAGCTTATTTAATAATCTTCAACCTGGAAGAGTTGTACGCAAAATTTAAAACATTCTATCTGAAGTTTACAGTAAGCATTTTAAGCATATCAAAAATTTTTAAGCAAATTCGGTCAATTTACAAAAATTTTGACAAAAATAATAGACTTTTCTCTTCAGAGACTGTCATCAGAGACTGTAATGTTTGTATTTTCTTTTAAAAATAAATTATTATAATAATACACTCGTTTTAATATCATATTTCAAGAGATAATTTCATATTTCTTGCTGATAATGCAGTTTTTTTGACTTTTGTGGCCCTCCGTATTAAATAATTAAAAAGTGCCATACGGCATGAAAAAATAGATAAAATTTCCTGTAATTTGACCTAATAGAAATCTTTTTTCATTAAAAATATTCTGGGCAGAGGAGGTGTCTTATTGACAAAGAATGCCCCAATTAAATTTTGATAATTTTTTTGCATGCGCTCCATATCATAAAT
This sequence comes from Leptopilina boulardi, assembly GCF_019393585.1. Classification (NCBI taxonomy): domain Eukaryota; kingdom Metazoa; phylum Arthropoda; class Insecta; order Hymenoptera; family Figitidae; genus Leptopilina; species Leptopilina boulardi. The sequence goes on along the minus strand of NW_026137881.1, from coordinate 2,408,220 downwards.
ACAGTAATTTTCTAAAGAGAACATAATTCTTTTGCGTGAGTTTTAAATGCAGATAATAAATTACCATTGGAAAAATGTATATAAAGAAATGAAGAAAGGATAATAAATTTATTGAACAAGGGTGTATCAAGTCAGAAATACTAGTCTATTGACGGTTACAAATGGCGTTTTACTCATCACGAAGGCCACACCTTGTGTCTTATCTCTACTCTTTAAAATGCATCAAAGTCACGATAGGTTTCTACTATATATATATATATATATGTTGGGGCGTGATATGCGTACTTGTTATATTGGTGTATATACAATCCCTTATAGTGACAATCACTGTTCTTTCAATTCAATGCTATGTATGAATAATGCAATTCAAGTCAATAGACTGCTCGATATACAATTTAGAGAGCGCAGCTTCTGTAGATGGTGTCATCGATTGGATAAATCGCATTATTCAATTTTTATCAATTTAATAATATCGTACACTATATATAAATAATAGGTATTATTTCCTATTACATATGTCTATTGATTGTACTATAGTAATAGTTTAAAAAATTAAATTAAATAATTATTATAATAATTATTTAATTTAATTTTTTAAATTATTAATACTGCATTATTTTTTTAAAATAATATTCACCTACTTGTAATTAAAAACAGAATTTTTATTTTCCCCAATAAATATCTATCAGAAAAAATTAGTTAAAATTTGTACGTAAAATTAAAAATTAACTAATTCCTTCTGTTAGATATTTATTCGAACAAATGAAAATTCTGTAAAATAAAAATTTGTTTAACAATTCTGTAATATAGAATTTCGATTAAATGGAATTTCTATATTAAAAAAAAAAATACTTACATAAAGAGAAAACAAATTTTTAAACAAAATTAAAATTTCTTCAAATCAATATTATGTACCTAATGGAAAATTCAGTTTTAATTTACTTCTGTTTTCAATAATCACTTTTGACAGGTACAAATTAAGAATAATATTGAAGGACAACAACACCCATTAGTTTTTTTTTTCACAGTATACAGGTAAATAAACAGACATGTGATCAATTTCATGGTTCGTAACTGCAGATAGGGGAGGAGGGGAACACCTCTTATAATGTTCATTGAATATAATTTGTAAATTGACGCCAATGATTAACGCCGAGACACACCCTCTCTCTATATATGTATATGAAAACGGTAAACAGAGTACAATTCTTAAAGAACCTAAATTAAAATCGCATTAAGGGCAAAGTACATTAAAGAAAGGCATTACTTTATATATGTATAGGTAAATAATAACCCACACCCACATCGATTACAAAAATTTATCAATTATAAAAATAAAGGATGCAAAGAATATTTTCGGGAAGTATTATTATGTTCTAAAAATCGTTAGTTAAAATTTTCATTTGATATTTTATTAGATATAATTTTCATTGCGCCGAATATTATTTATTTAAATTATTATTTGATATAAATTCCATATAACCGATTTTTCATACAACAGAATTTTTTTAATTAACCGAAAAATCATTTAACAGAATTTCTAATTGATAGAATTTTCATTTGTCCGAAATTGCAAATGACCAAACAGAACAATCGATTTCGGCGCAATTTTTAAAATCAACCAATCACAATTTTATGGATAATTTTTGATTGATTGATTTTAAAAATCGCGCCGAAATCGATTGGTTGTTCGGCCTCATTTGCAATTTCGGACAAATGAAAATTCTATCAATTAGAAATTCTGTTAAATGATTTGTTGGTTAAATAAAAATTCTGTAGTATAAAAAATCGGTTATATGGAAATTATATTAAATAATAATTGGAACAAACCCACTTGGAAAGATTCCTCGGAAAGTGCCCCCTAGAGGTTCTATCAGAATTCCGCCGGAACTTCCAACGTAATTCCGTCGGAATTCCATCGGAGTTCCAAAGAATTTCCGATGGGATTCCGACGGAATTCCGATTAATTTTTTTCAAAATTGTTAGAGTCCTAATTCCATTGGAATTCCGTCGGAATCCCATCGGAAATTCTTTGGAACTCCGATGGAATTGCGATGGAATTACGTTGGAAGTTCCGGCGGAAATCTGATAGAACCTCCAGGGGGTACTTTCCGGGGAATCTTTCCAAGTGGAAATGAAAATTCATCTGAAAGAAAATTCTATCCAATGAAATTCTAACAAATAAAAATTCTTTAAAATGCCTATTATATTAAATCAAATTCGAGTAAATAAAAATTTTGACAAATAAAAATTTTGTGAAGTAAATTTTCGGTTATATAAAAATTCTGTAATATAGAAAATGGGTTTAATGAAAATTCTGAAAAATAATAATGCGAACAAATAAAAATTCGGCTCAATAATAATTGTATCAAATGAAATTCTATAAAATAAAAATTCTAACTAATGATTTTTAGAACTTATTCATGCGTTTCATATTTTCATTGTTAAATATGAAAAACAGAGAGTTTGATCATCATTTAACAGGAAGTCTAGACATTTTTATTGTCTCGTAACTTTTGACGACTTGTTCGAGAGTCAATCGACATAATCCTATATATATATATATACAAGTACAACGATGACTTGTTTCTTGACGCGTAGGTTGATTGATGTACACACGTTTATCTCGAAGTCAATCATCAATGGCTCGATTTATTCTGAGATTGAAAAATTTGATAAAACGAAGAGACAACAATAATATATAAGTTTTTCTCTCGAGTATGAATTTTCAATAAACGCATATATTATTATTATTATTCTTAAAGGATTAAAAAATAAAAATTTTAGCTTATTTGGTATTTTATCACCATTTTTTTTACCTCCTATCACCTTTCCATTAAAAGTTTTTTTATTCAAATCAAGACTACTGACCTATAAATTATTATAAGAACAAAGTATTTTTTTATTGAGAGAATATGGAAAAATAAATTCGAAATTAAATATAATTATTGTACCACCCAAGAGTAACAATTTCATATGGGTTATAGTTAATTATTTATTTAGTGTGTATCAATATTTTTTTTTATGTCCAGAAAATAAGAGCTAGATTTTTTGAAAAATTTTGATGACAGCGGTGGGATTTTAAAAATTAAAAAATATATTCACATACAATTAGATAAACTTCTATGTTATTCACATAGAAGTTTATCTAATTGTATGCGTGAATAGATTTTTTAATTTTTAAAATCCCACCGCTGTCACCAAAATTATTCTAACAATCTACCTCGTATTTTATGGGACATAAAAAGAAATTTCACACGCACAATAAATAATTAAATATATACCACATATGAAATTATTACTCTTGGGTGGTACCATAATTATATTTAGTTTTGAATTTAATTTTCCACATTCCCTCGATAAAAAAAAAAACTTTGTTCTTATGATAATAATTTATGTGTCTATAGTCTTGAGCTTTTTTTGCTTTTCTTGATAATGTATTAGGTAAGTGGATATAAAATCCTTTACTGGAATAAGTGAGATTGGAAAAAAGCTTTTGATGGAAAAGGAGAGAGAGAGAGGGGGGGGGGAGAAGGTAAAAGGAAAAAAAATGGTGATAAAATACCGGATATACGACCTTGTCAGTATAGTAAAGCGAGTTTGTCGTCATGAGGAGAAAAGAAACGAGGATCATACTAGTGTCCAAGGCTGATGTATCAGGTTCTTGTATATATATATGTATACGTGTATTGTTCACGATCGAATACCGTATCGTATCATTGAGAATCGGTTAAAGAAACATCACCCGCACAGGTGACTGATATATATATACAAAAACTATTATACCTCTCAGCTTCATTACAAACTTCCGTCTTTTATTATCAACAGAACTCACCTTCTTATAATCATTCAAATTAACACCTTTTGATTATCAAACAATGATCTAATCGTATTTTGAAATTTGAAATTTTTTTAAAAATTCAAATAGCCTTATTTTTACATGACCTAATCTTTATTTGACCTAATTCTTGTGAGGTTTAATCTCAACCCAACTTTATATTTGGCCTAATTTGTATTTAACCTAATTCTAATTTGACCTAATCTTTATCTAATCTAATTTTTTATTTCTCATAATCTGTATTTGACCTATTTTTTGGCTGAATTAATACTTGTATGGCCTAATTTTGATTTAACATAACTTATTAGGCTTAATTTGTATTTGACCTACTTCTAATTTGGCCTAATTTTTTTATTTAACCTAATTCTTGTGTATCCTAATCTGGATTTAATCTAACTTTTTATTTGGTCTAATCTGCATTTTGATTTAATTTTAATTTGGCCTAATTTTTAACTTATACTTAATTCTTGTGAGGCCTAATATTCATTTAAGCTAACTTACTATTTAGCCTAATCTGTATTTGACCTAATCTTAAAATAAAATTCTAATTTGGTCTAATCTAAATCAGATTTAATTTTAACTTAACCTAATTTTTTATTTGGCATAATTATTTTTCATATAATCAAAATTCGGCATAAATTTTAATTGCACAAATTTTTTTACACGGCGTAAATTTTTATTTCACAAAATCTTATTATATAAAATCAATTGGGATTGTTATATAAATAAATATTTATTTTATTTATTTATATTTTATATAAATAATTCTTTAATCTTGTTTAATCAAAATTTCGTATCAATAAATAGAGAAACAATTGCAAGTTATTATTATTTATAAAAAATATATTTCACCTAACCTTAGATTGCAATTTGTACGATAAGATGTTCTGGAAACACACGTGATTTTAAAAATTTATGAACACTTCCGAAACCATGTTTTTTTAAATTAAGAAACAAAATACTTTTTCTAAAGATTTAAGCGATCACGATTTTAAAAATTTTCGAACACTCCCGAAACAAAAAAAATTAACTAACATGACAAAAAAAATGTTTAACACTCCTGCAAGTTTTTCGTTCGGAATTAAATTTATTTAACTTTAAATTTTATTATAAAATATTGTTTTCTGTATTAAAAATAGATTAATATTATTAAATTAATATTTTATTAATATTAAAATTTCATTAATATTTATAATGTTTAATGTACATTTTTCATTGTTGCAGTTATTTTCCAAATAATTAATAAACAAAAAAATGATTTCGTTCAAAACTTCAGATTGATAAAAAAATAAATTTTGTTTTTAAAATTATAAATTAGAAAATTTAGATTCACGCTAGACACGTCTTAACAGGTCAATACACGAATTGCAACTGATTTAATTATCCTTGGGATTTTCCTTCTCTATTATTGTTATGATCATCCGGTTTAATGTTATCCTTTGTACTTTTAATGTAAACAAAGGTACAACTCAGTTCTCGCAGGTATAGAGATAATTTGAAAATCACTTTTATTTATTTCAAATACTTGGAAAATAAAATATTTATAATATTATTCCACTTAATTTAAATATTACGTGGAGGTTTTTAACTTCTAAATAAGAAAAAAAATTAATTTTTAGTTTAACCGTAATTAACACTATATGTATTTTCATTTCAAAAGAAATATACCGTGAGGTATAATTAAAGCTTCAATAGTACATTTTAAGACCCACATGTACAAGACAAAAAAAATATGAGCATTTTGAAAAAAGTGGGGGTAGGCCCCAAAAAATATTTTTTTTTTGTTATTTTTGATATGGGAGTGGTTTTCAATGTATTTTTGTCAGCTGAACACAATCCCGGGTCCCAAAATTGTCTAGCACGTGAAAATTTTGAGAAAAGTGGGGGTAACCCAAAAAAAAATTTTTTTTTTGTTATTTTTGATATGAGAGAGATTTCCAATGTATTTTTGTCAGCTGAACACGATTCCGGATCCCAAAATTGTCTAGCACGTCAAAATTTTAAGAAAAGTGGGAATAAACTCCCAAAAATACGTTTTTGGATCTTTACCCCACTTTTCTCAAAATCCTAACGTGTTAGATAATTTCTTGGCCCGGGGTCGTATTCATCGAACAAAAATACATTTGGAAACAATAAAGAATCAAAATATAATCTTGTCTGATGAAGAAGAAAAAAAAAGAAATCACAGCAAAAAAAAAATGAAGAACGACAGAAATTATATTACTAAGCGGCGATGGCGCCTTTCAACTTATCGGGGAAAAATTTACATAAGTCATCTCGTTAGCATAAGCATGCATCTGCGTTCACTGCTTTTTTTTATATGTACGCGTTTTTCACATAATCGTAAAAAAAGATCTCAACATTGCAAAAATGAAAAAAAAGTATATATATATATATATGCAGTTCATTGAAATTTATCACCGCGGCAATATTCTTATACGTGATTCAAAAATTATGTAATACACCTTTTAATACAAGTTGCTATACAACATTTATACTATTTTTTAATAGATTCCTCTTTTTTTACATATTGTAAAAAAAAATTTATCATCCATATAGAAATGGCAAAGTAATTAATGTCAAGAATAAATTTTTTTTTGAACTTGATGGATCATTATTATATAAATATTGACAATAATTGAGAGAATTCCGTGGAGGAAGAAAAAGAAGACTTGGCTTTTTAAGGCAATGTGGGAAATAATTCCCACGTGATCAAGTAGGGAAAAATGTGTTTTGCAAAAATTAACCTTTTTCTAATATTACAAAAGATTTTAAGCCAAAATTTTCATTTTTATTTTTATTTGATAAAATTTCATTACCCAGAATTTATTTTCAGCCGAATTTTTATTTCTTTGAATTATTCTTTAACAAACATTACATTCTGTAACATAATAATTCGAAGAAATAAAAATTTGGCTAAAAATAAATCATAAAATTCTGCCAAATAAAAATTCTAAAAAATTAATTTTATAGCTTATTCATATACGTCCTTAAAAAAGAAGTTTAAAAAGTCACAGTTTGAAACGAAAATAAAAACAAACATGGCGTTGAATACACAGACGTCACGTGATTCTATCAGTGTTCTAGGAAGTAGCGCCAATACAAGTTAGCGGCCGTTTAATGAACTAGAAAACACCACATTAGTTTACTATTTACTGCACTTTATTCTCTTTTTCTCATCTTTGCGTCAAATATTATAATAACTGAGTAAAATACCAATGTTCCTTGAATCCTTCTCTATCATTCCTCCCAAAAATTTTATAACCTCAAATCTTTTTTCACTTCAGAGAAAGTTTAACAGAGTTCTAGAAAAATGTCTTTTTTCTCCACATATGGCCTTAAGATACATATAATATAAAAGTGAGACATTGAGAGCAGTGAAAAAAAAATATATGTTGAGAAATAAATTATTATTAGTGCGGCCTTTTGCAAACTACGAAAGAGAAAATGAAGAGACACTTATTTGCAGGTACGTTGTCCTTGACTTGGTTTAGAGCTATATACAAAAGAGATAAGGATCTCGGACGTTCCTCTTTCAGTTATACGAGAGCGACACATGCTATAAATGGTCAAGTGCCATTAGCGTGACTGAGTCGCAGGAATCACAAATCGAATCATTCGCGTGTCGACTTGCGTTTAGTTTACCAGAGGTAGGTGGTTATGTACATATGCAGAAAAAAATACACTATTAGCCGCACATATTGAAATGTTTGTCAGTCTCTCATCTTTAGCATTTACCACACACAAACACGTTCAGCATAAGATGAAAAATAATTTTCCTGCGCACATATTTTGTATGGTAAAATTTTCATTCGACCGAATTTTTATATGCATCAATTTTATATTAAACACAACAGCCATTTTAATGAATTTTTAATTAATAGAATTTTTAAGAGGCCGAATTTTTATTTTTCCGAAATTACAAATGGCCGAACAAACATGTTCATTTTTAATTGAACAAATTTTGAAAATTACGCTGAAATTTTTTTGTCGATTATTTGTTCGGACATTTGTAATTTCGGACAAATTTCGGTGAATTAAAATTTTTGTCATTTAAAAATTCGAATCACATAAAATTTGATTGAATGAAAATTTTGTTAAATTAAAATTCGCTTCAATTAAAATTCATTTAAATGAAAAGTTACATGGAAAAAAAAGAAAAAGTAATTTTTACTACTTTCGGAGTAAAACGGGAACTGTCCGAAGTTTCTGCACATCTCTGGCAACTTTTACTCCAAAAATAGTAAAAATTTACTCCAGAAATAGTAAAAATTACTACGGAAACAGTAAAATTTACTAAAGAAATAGTCAATTTTACTATTTTTGGAGTAAAAGTTGCCAGAGATGCGCAGAAACTTCGAACAGTTCCCGTTTTACTTTGAAAGTACTAAAAATTACTTTTCTTTTTTTTCAGTGTATGTAAAAAAAAGACTGTAAAATAAAAATTCTGCCAAATAAAAATTCGGTAGTTAAAAAGTTTGTTATATAAAAATTCATATAAAAAGAAATTCTGTCAAATGCTAAAATTCGAAAAATGGAAATTCAACTAAAAACTAATTGTTTCTAATAAAAATCTTTAAAATAAAAATTCTAATTAATAATTTTTATGGTAAATTCATGCGCCTCATATAAATTAGTGGAAAAAAATTTAGCCAGACATAAAATTCGGACGACAGTAAAATATGTCAAATTATCAGTACAGTATAGTGTGTTCCCCTTTACAAATCGTCTGCATTGAAAATGAACTATTACTGAAAATGCTTTTTTTGATGAAGATTGACAAACGGATGAAAGTTACTTGCTGTGTGCCTTTATTTGGACATTGCGCCAGACAACTATAGCAAAGTCTATATATATAATACAAAGTAGGATGGTAATTTATCAAATAATTAAAAATATACCACAGTCAAGATTAACAAGAAAATAATGAACAGATTTTTTTTTTAAAACTTGAATCTTGGTCCATTTTCTGACTGACTAGACTTGTGTATGGAGAGTATAAAATCGCGCGCTCACGTATACCAAATAGAAAAGCGATTGACAAACGACACGATTTATCTCCAGGACAATAATTACAACTATTTAGACGTTACTTTTTCAAGTTAATGGATCCAATGTAGTTGAATATTTTTGTCTCTTCGTGTTTCGCATTGGGGTTAAACGCCTTGAAAATAATCAGCAATAAATATTTCAGACGATGCGCCTCTAATGACTGTCGTTTTATATAGCCCATACACTTAAGGAGTAGCGACTAACAACAGATAAAGAAAAAAATCAAGAAGAAAAATATCTTGAGCAATTTCTGATTTATAAGCTAAATAGTAATAAATCAGCAATTGGACAATTGCATTTTGTTCTCTCTTTTGCAACATATCGATATTTTTTTTTTAAAATTTAAAAGATGTTTTCATTTATTAAATTTTTTATTTCACAGAATTTTTCAATTTAGCCGAATTTTTATAATCACAATTTTGATTTAGCAGAATTTTTATTTTATCCAATTTTTGATTTAGTAGAATTTCTATTTACTTTACATTACTTTTTTTACTGTTTAGAATTTCCATTTAATAGAATTTTTTAATTTAATCCAATTTTTAAACTTCCAATTTTGATTTGGCCGAATTTTTATTTCATGAAAATTTTCGATGTGGCTTAATTTCCACTTAGTAGAATATCTATTTACTTTACTTTCCTTTTTTTAATTTTAAGAATTTCCATTTAACAGAATTTTTTAATTTAACCCAATTTTAAAATCCCAATTTTTATTTAGCCGAATTTTTATTTCATGTAATTTTCGATAAGGCCGAATTTCCATTCAGGTGGTAGAATTTTTACTTACAATTATAGCAAAATTGTTAAATAACAGAATTTTTACTTTAACGAATTTTGATTTGACCAATTAAAATTTCGGTCAAATGAGATATTTTATATATTATCGAATAACAGTTAGTACGTAAATTATTGTTCGGCCTAATGAAGATTCAATAAATAGCAAAAATTTTTCATTTTTAAACCTGACTAACAATAAGTAGAAATTCTGTCAAAAATAAAAATAGGATTCAATAAAAATTGCGTTGAAAAAAAATTCGGTTACATTTAAATTCAATTAAATAAAAATCGAGTTAAAAATATTCAGTTAAATGGAAAATCAATTAAATGTAATTTTCGTTAAATTGAAATTCGAATTTTAAATAATAAGAATTGAGTTAAAGAAATTCGGTTAAATGTAAATTCAATTAAATAAAAATCAAGTTAAAAATATTCGGTTAAATGGAAAATCAATTAATTGTAATTTTCGTTAAATGAAAATCCGATTTAAATAATAAGAATTGAGTTTAAAAAAATTCGATTAAATGGAAATTTGTTCAAATAAGAAATTTGATTAAATAAATTTTTTCTTTTCGGTAAAAATTGTCGTAATTTTAATATTTGTTGGAACGTCAATAAAAAAAAAGTAAAAACATTTTACATATATTACGAGATAATTATAAAACCACGGGACAGACATTCCATAAAGTGACAAAGATTTCTCCAGAACCACCTACTTAAATTTTTTAATCAGAAGCAAAACTTGGGCCATACTACCTTCTATAGTCCCCTCAATATGTTACAACCTACAACCGACATATTTGCCACGCGACATGCGTTTTAATACACTTCATATCTGTAAGTGACTTTTCCTACATGCAAATAATATTGTGGTCTTGTGCAACGCAAACTGCGCCCACACGCGAAACAAGTCATATTCTGCAAATTTCAAATAAAACCGATTTTTTTTTGCACTTTCGAATAAACAAATTAAAACTAATTTTCAGTCACCTTATTGCGGTTTAAATATTAATAAATTAAATCGAAAAGATTGAGTTTATAAAATTTCGAATTATCAAAAGGTCAAATTTTTATTTTATCGAATTTCCAATTGACCAAATTTCCATTTTACACAGTTTGCATTTAATAGAATTTTTATTTAAACAAATTTTGATTTATATGACCAAATTTCCATTTAATCTACTTTCCATTTAGCAGAATTTTTATTTGACCGAATTTCCATTTAGCAGAATATTTATTTGACAGAATTTCCATTTTGCAGAATTTTTATTTGATCGAATTTCCATTTAGCAGAATATTTATTTAACCGAATTTCGATTTGACCGAATTTTCAATTAACAGAATTTTCTTTTGACCAAATTATCATGTTATAAAATTTCTATTTGAACGAATTTCCATTTAACAGAATTTCTATTTAAACAAATTTTGATTTATATGACCAAATTTCCATTTAATCTACTTTCCATTTAGCAAAATTTTTATTTGACCGAATTTCCATTTAGCAGAATACTTATTTGACCGAATTTCCATTTAGCAAAATTTCTATTTGACCAAATTTTCATTTAACAGGATTTTCTTTTGACCCAATTATCATGTTACAAAATTTCTATTTGACCGAATTTCCATTTAGCAGAATACTTATTTGACCAAATTTCCATGTAGCAGAATGTCTATTTGAGCGAATTTACATTTAACAGAATTTTCCTCTGATCAAATTACCAAGTTACAAAACTTTTATTTTACTGAATTTGAATTAAACCTAATTCTCATTTGACCGGGTTTTCATTTTGCCGAATTAATTATTTCCTAATTCAACTATTGTCATGTCAGTAAATTTTCGTTTTTAATTTTTTTATGTAACCGTGTTAAATTAAAAATCTATGCATTTTAATTTTCTTCCTTTTATTTGAAAATTATATTTTTTGTTTGTTTTTGAAAATTGAAATTCCTATAAAAAAAAAATTCCTCGTTTTCAAATCGCATTATATTGTGTGGCACACATATATATAACAATAATCTGATATTTACGACTGTTATTTTGTGTGAGAGTGTTGGGCTGATCATGGATCAGATTTAAAATGATACTGCGCGGAAGGTTTCATCGGAGGGAAAAAAAAGACACAGTTTGTTACGGGGCACTTAGAGTCACACAGACTAAGGTTGTTTCAGGATCAAAGTAGAATAACGAGCCGCAGAAAACCTCTCTTTACAAGTTGAGTCAACGAGAAGATCGTTATCCCATCAGTCCTCAAATCCAGGGCCGTAATCTCTCTCATTACAAAATTCACTTTCTATTGTCTTTTACCTTTTTACCTTTTCAGCAGAACAAAATTTTTATTTCGTCAAATTTTCGTTTAGCAGAATTTCTATTTAACCTAATTTAAAAATAAGCCGAATTTTTATTTGGCAGAATTTATGTGAAACATTTTTATTAAGCAGAATTTCCATTTAACTTAATTTTTTAATTCACCAAATTTTCATTTAACAGAATTTCCATTAAATATAATTTTCAATTAATCGAATATTTATTTGGCAGTATATATGTGAAACATTTTCATTTAGCAGAATTTCCATTTAACCTAACTTTCAATTAACCAAATTTTTATTTAGCCTTTTCATTTAACAGAATTTTCATTTAGCAGAATTTTCATTAACCAATTATATTATTTAACCATATTTTAATTTGGCAGAACTTCCATTTAGCCAAATGAAAATTTAGTGATTTGAAAATTCTGTCAAATTAAAATTCTAATAAATAAAAATTTGGCTAAATTGAATTTTTACTGAATGAAAATTCGGTAAATTGTACATTCGGTTAAATAAAAAATCTGTTAAATGAGCATTCTACTAAATGAAAATTCTGCTAAATAAAAAATATTTAACTTCCATTTAAAAGGAAATTTCTGCTAAATGGAAATACGGTCAAATGAAAATTGTGTTAAATATATATTAAATTACATATGGAAATTCGGTGCAATGAAAAAATTACGCAAAATGAAATTTCGGCTAAATAAGAAATTATGTTAAATGAAAAAATTGGCGACTTATTATTATTTTTGGTATAATAAATATTTATTTAAATAAAAATTTTGTTAAGTAGTATAATTTTTCTTTGATGAAAATTATATTAAATGGAAATTTTGGTTAAATTGAAATCCGATTTGAAAAAAATATTCGGTTACATGATAATTTTTCCTAAATGCAAACTTGGTGTAGCAGAAAATTCTGTTCTAAAAATATGCAACTATGTAAAAATTCTGCCAAACAAAAATTTGGTGCAATACAAATTTGGCGAAATAAAAACTAGTTTAAATTTCTTTTCAAACCTAAACAAAATAAATTTGGCTAAATTAAATTCAGTAGAAATTTTATTAAGTTGAAATTCGGTCAAATGATAATTTGGCTAAATAGAAATTATGCTCTTTAAAAACTCAGTTTAACAAAAAATTTGTTAATTAAAAATTTTATTCAATTAAAATTAGTTAATAAGAAATTTCACTCTCTAAATTTTGCTTCAATTTAAAGGTCCCAATAAATTTTTAAAATAAATTTTATCATACCCGTGTTTTTTTATACCAAAAAAAGAAAACAAAATCTTTCAATTATTTTTTTCAACGAATATAATTAAAAATTTTCATTTAATTTTCCAAAGGAGAAAGGCAAATGTATAAAATTGACAGTTTAATATTTATATAAAACTAGATAGAGCAATTTTCTATGATAAATTGTAAAGGGCAAAGTATTGTTGAATTTATAAATAATGAGAATGATATATGTAAATTTTCGTCTATAATAATAATGGATGAGAAATGATATTCTGTACCTATATATATTCTAAAATAAATGACGAAAATTATTGAGGAAGCCTGATTGTTGATCCGTGCCTGAAGCTGAGAGAACATTCCACCCTATAATTCACACCTAATCGGATTTTAAGATGCGCTGGAAGATAACATTGAATCCTAATTCCCCACACATATCTTGTGACTCGTTGACTTTCCCGCAGTACTTATCGAGCCATTTGCCTTCTCACGACACAACAGATAACGATGCTCGGCCACAGATCTCGATTAAGTCGTAAAGCCTCTTTGAAAATCGAGCGGATTTCTCAGATTTCCGATCATCGTTGCGAAAAGTCTATAAACATTCGCGAAAGTTCTTGAAAACAATTCATGTATTCTCTATATCGCGGCTTCTACATTATGAGCTTATAAATAAATCATGTATATAAATAGATATACACAATACATCCTTCTTCCTTTAAACCGTTGTATTATTGGCTACTCTGAAAACCGTGAAAGTCATTTTCACTACTGATTGTTAAGCGAAAATGACACTAACGCTTTTTCGAGTTGAGCCCTTTTCGAAATTTACGATTCAATTTAAAATTAAAAATTATTGTTAAATTTAATTTTTATTGAATATAAATTATATGAAGGAAAATTTATATTTAGAAGAATTTCAACTTACTGGAATTTTTATTTAACTTGATTTTTTACTTAGAATAATTTTTATAAGGCTGAATTCCTTTATTCAATATAGAATTTCAGCATAGGAAACTTTTTAATAAGCGGAATTTTCATATACAAAAGAATTTCTATTTAACGTAATTTTTATTTAACCGAATTTTTCTTCAGCCGAATTTACAAGCAACACAATTTTTATTTAACTTAATTCTCATTTAGCAGAAATTCTATTTAACATTACAATAACAAAATTTTCATTCAGTGGAATTTCCATATAACAGAATTTCTATTTAACATAATTTTCAATTAACCGAATTTTCATTTAGCCGAATTTTTTTTGGCCGGCACAATTTCCATTTCATTTAATTTTTATGTAGAAGAATTTCTATTTGACAAAATTTTTATTTTTACAGAATTTCTGGATAAAAGAATGTTTAATAAGTGTAATTTCCATATAATAAAATTGCCATTTAACCTAATTTTCAAATAACCGAATTTTTTATTTACCCGAACTTCCACGTAACAACATTTTTACTTAACCTTTTTTCTATAAAACAGAATTTCTATTTAATAAAATTTCTGCATAAAAATGTTTAATAAATAGTGCAATTTTTTTAAAACAGAATTTTCATTTAACCTAAATTTCAAGTTCAATCAATAATCATAATTTTTATTTAGCAAAATTTCCATATATCACATTTTCTGTTTAGCCGAAATTTTTATTTAATAGAATTCCTTAACTGAATTTTCACTTAGTCAAATATTCATTTAGCTGAATTTTTATATAACCTAATTTTCAATTAGGCAAATTTTTATGGGGCAGAATTTATGTGTAACATTTTCATTTAACAGAATTTCGAATTTTCATGTAACCGAATTACCGTTTAACGTAATTTTCGATTAACCGTACTTTTATTTAGCAAAATTTATGTTAAACATTTTCATTTAGCAGAATTTTCATTTGACTCAATTGTTATTAAATCTACTTTTTATTTGGCAGAATTCCTATTTAATAAAATTCCTGCTTAACTAAATTTCCCTTAATCGAATTTTTATGTAACTCAATTTTTATTTAACGTAATTTTTAATAAACCGAATTTTTAATTGGCAGAATTTATGTGAAAATCACCCGTTTAAATTTTCATTTAGCAGAATTTTCACATAACATAATTTTTATTTAGCAGAATTTCTTTTTAATAGAATTTTCATTTAGTAAAATTTCCATTAACATACTTTTTATTTAACCAAATTTTTAGCTAATTAAAATTTTTAATTATTAGCATTTTCATTCAAAGAAATTTCTATTTAACCGAATTTTGTTACCAGCAAAATTTTAGAAAATGGAAATAAGAAAAAATGTAAAGTTATAACAGGTGGAAAGAAAATTCCGTCAAATAAAAACTTTATTATTTGGAAATTTAGTGAAATTAAAATTCTGCCTAAATGAAATTCCTATTAATTCCATTAAAATTATTGTTATTAATTCGATTAAATAAAAATTCAAATAAATCAGAATACTGACACATAATAATAATTTATTTAAATCGAATTTTGTTTTTTTTTTCGAAATTTGGTTAAATTGAAATTCAGTCAAATAAAAACAGTTTTTTTTAAATATTCCACCAAATAAAAATGAGGTTAAACAAAAATTCGCCCAAATATAAAAAAAATATTAATTGGTAATGGTAAATATACTAAATGAAAAATTCATCTAAATAAAAATTTATACTTTGTCTTTTATTGAACTATTCAAATAAAAAAAAATTTTATTCCGCGCATTTATAACGTTTTTTTTTACGTTAATAAAAAAAATGATTGCATGGAAAAAAAGTATAGCGTTAAACGAAGCCAAACTGATTATTATTAATCCAAGATCTTAATTTTCTACGATAGAAATATTTCAACAAAACGGGTAATTTTCTCTATACGATACAAAAAGAAGAATAATTATACTTATTAATTGTGAACCGAACGTAATAAAAGACTGAGAAACATTGTCATTAAACAAAGTTCCAATATTAGTAATTTTCATATTTTTTTTTTTTCATTCACTATAGTAAAAAGAAACTTGGAAAATTTGCATGGAAATTGTTCGAATATCAATGCGCCTTAGAAAATGACATGTGGAATATTTATGTATACGCAAAAAAAAAAGGAATTTACAGATAAGCGTGAGATAAATAAATTAAAATATAAATATCAATTTTTTTTCATAAATATAAATAAAAAATACTATTTTTTAGGGACGTAAATTATTATAAATACGTTTTTGTGGGTTATTGCTTCGCTATTTTAAATATTAAGAATTGTCAACATTAGAGAGTCTTACGAGGATAATCTTAATTTTAAATTTACGCGGGCGTTTAGTGGCGCCATCTATCAGCAGATTTGCGAGGTTTTGTTAGAGAACGTGAGAGTTCTCTCTACTAATCTTTCTTAGTTCATGGCATTGCGACGCAACTTTATCGTTTTCTTTATAAAATGGCAAAACAAAACTCGATTTAATTAATCCAAATTCATCAAAGTGTAATAACAATTTTTGATAATAAAAATTTAATCTAATTGTTTAATGAAAATGACTGATATTATTATTTGTAAACGTTCTAACCAAAAAAAAAAAAAAAAAAAAAAAAAGCTCAATTCCGAAAATATTGATTCAAATATTATTCTCTTACCTTTTTCAAGTGCTTGTTGACCCATTTTGTAAACGTCTTTTTCTGTATGGCATCACGTTCATCTGGAAATAAACACAAATTATTAATTATTTCTATTTCTATTTGATATTTTGCTAGAAACAATTTTTATGTTATAATTAATTATTATCATAATACGAGTTCATAAAAATTAATTTTATAAAATATTTACATTTTTGATATCATAAAAATATAATTTTTTGGTAAAGTAAAAAAAAAAATGCATGACTTTTAATAAATAAGAATAAATTGTTGATGAATTACGATCGATCTTTTTGATTTAGTGGCTCATGCCTCCCCATGAGCATTTAACCTAATGAACTTTAAAAATTGCTGACACGCACGATTTGATATTAAAAGAGAGGCTCCACACCCTTATGACTTGAGTGATTAAGCTGAGGAAAATTTTTTATCCAATTAACCTATTGCCGGAGAAATTTTAAACTCGCAGTAAACTTTTTCTAAAAAATAAACACACATACATTTATTTATTTATTAATATATGTGTACATATATACACAAAACTTTGTTTCTTCGAAAGACACAAGATTCTCGATTTGCAATTTTTATTATCTATTAAGTCTTAATGAGTCTGTAATGACCATCCAATAAATATTAACTCTTCTCAGTTTAGTATCGATTATAAATTATCCATAAGCTACCAATAAACCACTATGTATTCTCCTACATGAAAACTATAGTGTTGGTTGATAATTATATATTACTGTAAATAGCATCAGTTAAGGAGTAGTAGTATTTACAAAAAATTATATTATTGAGGAAAAATTATTTTTCTAAACGGTTGTGAATACTAAAAATAATTATTTTTGATTCAAATAATTACTTTTTACATTTGAACTAGTAAGAATGAAATTAATTTAAATTAGTGGAAATTTCTACCATAATTTTTAGTTACTTTTCACTAAAAATTTATTGAAAAAAAATATTAGTAAATCAATTATAGTAATATTTTACTAAAAATTAATTAAGCTTTACTTGTTCAAAAACAAAAATTGAGACACTAATTTTTAGTTAAAATATTTACCAATTCAAATAAAAATTATTTAGTCAAATTAAATATTTATTTTTGATAATAGCCAAGTAACTGATTATTTGAACCAAATAATAATTTTTTATTCCGAGATATTATTTATTGTATATTTTTATATTTATATAACAGACAAAATAAACGATAAACAAGACGCTTGTGCTCTCTTGTCACGGAATTCCAAGATCGATTAAATCATTATAGATATTAAATTAAAAGTTTAATTAATCAGGGAATTTTTCGGGAAATGTTCAAAACACATAAAAAAAAGGGAAATTAACAGTTGTCACAAACAAATATTAATGGGTAAAAAGGGTAAATAACACATTTTTATAATAAGAGAGAAAACACATAAACAAAACATGTCGCAAAATAATGTAACACTTCAAAGAAA
Organism: Leptopilina boulardi; assembly: GCF_019393585.1. Classification (NCBI taxonomy): domain Eukaryota; kingdom Metazoa; phylum Arthropoda; class Insecta; order Hymenoptera; family Figitidae; genus Leptopilina; species Leptopilina boulardi. Next base: position 2,389,952 of record NW_026137881.1, on the reverse strand, counting down.
ATTAATAAAGAAATTCGGCAAAGGAAATTCAATTTAATAAAAGAAAATGGACGATAGTATCACAAAAAGATAAAAATTAAAAATAAGAATTAAAATTTTTTGCTGAATTTTTAAATAGGAAAAATTCCCTTACCAGAAAAGAATATAAATGAACAGCCAATATAATCACTATTATATAAAAGTTGAATTATTTAAATTAAGTATAGATGATAGTTTTTTTTTGGATTTTCATAATTTAGTAAAGATGTTATTTGTTTTTGGTAAAAATCCACATTTTATTTTTAAAATTTTTATTAAATGAGCTTTCGCCCGTCAACGTCGGACCTCATCAGATTTACATACTGAAATTAAATTTACATTTTTTGAGTTTGTTATAAAAATAAAATTTATTGTCTTCTGCTACCAAACATAATTTTCGTGTGTTGATCGAAGGACGTATTGTAAGGGTATTTTAGGGGCCCCTTTTTATTCCTTGAAAACAATGATTTATTATCCAATCCAGATGTTATAAAACATATATTAACACAAAAAGGCCGGAAGGCAGCAATCTCGTTATAAAACATAATAAATATCAAATATCCTCGGGCCATGGATTTTCAGGAATATGGAATAAGTTTTGAACTTCTGATTGCTCGATGGATAACACATTAGAAAAGGCGGCAAATTTTGAAATATTTTCTTGAATCTTCGATAGATAATTATTATTTTCCAATAGATAATAGGCGTCCCAATAATCCCTGGAATAAAAATATAATTTCCCACCATGAATCATTGAACAGGAATTATATATAGGAATCAGGAAACGGAGTTTACATAAATGAAATAAATTTACAAAATTAATAAAGGAATTTAAAATTAATTAAATTAAATCAATCTTGGAATATCCGCTGCAACGTCACAAATTACTTTATCATAATTTCTAACAAACAACATTTTTACTAAGCCAAATTTTTATTTAGCAAAAAATTTAATTACCAGAATATTTATCAAATTAAAAAATAGATATCTATTTAAAAAATATTTTTGACTAAATAAAATTTTTTAACACAATTTCCTTAAATGGAAATTTCACACAAAATAAAAATTTGTCCATCTAAAAAATTTACTATTAATGTAATATTTGCTATATAAATTTTTTTTTCCCTAGTAATGGTAAATTAAAAAAAAAAAAAAAAACAAAATCGGGGCATTGTTTTCTTTAATCTAACAAGATACCGTGCGAAAGTATATATTCTATACTTCCTCGACATGACAGCATGTCCCACGTGGAAAAAGAACGTGTATCTATTCGAAAGCTCGTACCTTCGTTTCGCAAAAGAGGTTACTATTTATGTATAGACATACACTATATACACAAATAATACGACAAAATAATTTCTTGTACGTTTTTGTACAGATAAAAAAGTACTAAATATAAAAAAATTTTACAAGTAATAATTAATGCAATATAATTTCTGAAGTGATTTAAATTAATTTTACTAATTCATAAGGCTGCTTTCACAATAGCCAAATAGCATCGTCTAGCAGACGATTTTTTAAAACGAGACGATGCGCGCGCATTTAATGGAAATATCGAGACGTATCGTCTCGCCAAAAAAATCGTCTGCAAGACGATACGATTTAGCTATTGCGTGAAACCAATCTAAAGGGAAACGTTAATAAAATTAGTAAAAAAAATGTACTAATTCAAATTAAGAACATATTTTTATTATAATAAAATAAAAGTCAAAAATTCATATATTCAATTTTTCAGCACACATCTTAATAATAAATAAATATATATAGTATAAATAAAAAATAAATATAGTATAAATCGAAAAATGTCTTTAAGGTTGAAGTTCGTGTAGAACGCAGAATAATATATACAACCCACCTGAAAAAAATTTCCGATGACGAATCACGATTTCTCACACCGCGATCATAGAGCATATGCTTCATGCCAACATCATAAACAAAATGTTGGTATATAAAATCACCTTTCAAGTCAATGACATCAGTCAGTATATAAAAAAAAGAAAATAACAAAATGCATAATATTCAATTTAAAAGCAACAATTCAAAGCAGGTGTGTATCAAAGAAATCGTGAATAATAATTCGTATTGTTTGTTCGTATATTAAATTGCTTTTAGATATATCGGACAACGACAACGCAACGTTTCAAATAGCTCGAGGGATTTGCACGAAAATTCCATGAATTCCAAGTACTAAACAATATAACAATTTTTTTTCTTTTTTTTTTTTTTTGAAAATATATTTACAACCAATCATTTTATTGTTCAATATTTTATCATTTATTATTTATAACCGAATTTTTATTTGGTCAATTTTACAAATTCGATTAAATAAAATTTTGATTTTTTGAAAATTCGATCTTTTGGTAATTCGTACTTTAAAAAATTCGGTTCTATGCTAATTTAAACTTTTAAAAATTCCTACTTTTTTTTTAATTCGAACTTTCAGAAATTCTATCTTTTTAGTAATTCGAATATTTTAAAATTTCATCAATAAGATATTCGAATTTTTAACAATTATCTCTTTTAATAATTCAAATTTTTTGTAATCCGAACTTTTGAGAATTCCATTTTCTGATAATTCGAACTTTCAATAATTCGAATTTCTAAAAATTCCATCTTTTTATAATTAGAACTTTTAATAATTCGAATTTCCAAATATTCGATCCTTTTGTGATTCGAACTTTTAAAAATTCCATCTTTCTACAAATCCCACTTGGAAAGATTTCCCGGAAAGTGCCCCCTGAAGGTTCTATCAGAATTCCGCCTGAACTTCCAACGTAATTCCGTCAGAATTCCATCGGAGTTCCGAAGAATTTCCGATGGGATTCCGATGGAATTAGGACTCTAAAAATTTTGAAAACATTAATCGGAATTCCGTCGGAATCCCATAGGAAATTCTTTGGAACTCCGTTGGAATTCCGACGGAATTACGTTGGAAGTTCCGGCGGAATTCTGATAGAACCTCCAGGGGGCACTTTACGGGGAATCTTTCCAAGTGGGATCGCACGGTCAGAAATTCGATTTTTTTTTAGTAATTCGAACATTTGTAAATTCGTATATTTGGAAATTGTTACAAATAAAAATTCGAAATTTTATTAATTCGAATTTCTAAAGATTCAAATTTTTTGTTTGCATGTGGGAAACTTTGTTCGTATTGGCACAGACATAATATACAATAGGGTGAGAGGGGGGGGGGGAGCGCTTTGTCTCTTGAGTACATTTACTCCTTTTTTTTTTTCTCTTTACCCTTCACTCTACTGGCATGTTAGCGTTGGAATAAAATGTCGCTCGATCACGACGAGATCGATGCTGATGTCAAGAAATAAAGTCATAGAAAGTACCAAAGCTTCTAGGAAAGCCATACATTATCCTTGACCAGCCAAGTACTTCCTGCAATCTATCAAGATTGTTCTATTCAAAATTGTTTTTTTTATATTTTTTTACTAATAAAAGTAAAAAAATGCAAATTTTTTATAATTTACTTTATTTATTAAATCTACTATTTCGTGTCTGTCGGTAATACAGAAATCTAACTCAAATTTTTTTTAAAAAACTATTTTTAATTCAATTTTATGTGACCTAATGGGTAAAAAAAATGCCTGATGCACATTGGTTAGATATAAAATAATAGAATTATACGAAAATTATTTGAAAAAGTCACTTATTCTTTGAGTGATTCAGTGCGTAGAATAATGAGATGTCATTTGAAAGGAATATTCAAATAAAATATTGAAAAGAATAAATATTATATTCATAAGAATCTTCAAAAAAAAATGAGATTCAATTTTATGTAGAAAAATTCCCTTTTTTAAAAAAAAATAACATTGTGAGTGAAAAAAAAATAATCCAAGAATCTTAAGTACAAGTAGCGTCATACGAACGGTGCGAACAATTGTCATTTGAATATTTGCTTAAAAAAAAAAAAAAAAAAAAAAAAAACCACAACTTTAGGCCATTGATCTTTAACTGAAATAGCGAGTGACATCACAAGGGTGGCGCCTTTCAATAATTTACTTTTTTTTCTTCTATTTCATTCTTTTTTTTCTCTCTCTCTCTCTCTTTTTTGAGAGAGTACAGATCTCCATTGGCAAATAGAGACACGTTTCTCTCAGAGCGAAAGCAAATACACAGAGAGCTGCTCGCTGCCCACACACATACAAACGCACAGCTCGACACGACGCCCACCGTAAAAGGTGGAAAAAGCTTTTTGCACGTCAAGAAACTCGACAGTTACGGGTATACAGTGTCTCGTAATTTTTGGGAGATCTCTCACGATTTCGACTCTTCGCTTGATTTTTTTATTCCTCCCGCCATAAACCTGATCGTAAAATCACGCCTCCGCTACCTCAGGACATTTGTATGTATAAATTTTAAACCACACACGAGTAGAAAGTGAATATGGTTTTATTAAAAAGGAAAAAAAAAAAAAAATGAAAACAAATTTTCTTTTTTCTTTTAAATTACAATTTAAATTAAATTCATATATTAAAATTTAAAAAAAATTTATCTTATGATTTTTTTTTAAATAAACTATTTAAAAGGATTAATAAACTATTATTAAATGTAAAAAATCAAAAAGATAATGCACTGGAAAAAAAATTTATTTCATTCAAGTAATTGGTTACTTGACTATTGTCAAATAATTATTTATTTGTATCAAATAATTAGTATTTGAGTCAATTAAATATGGTATTTTTTTCAAATACAGAAATTATTGATTCAAATAAAGTTTATTTTATTCAAGTAAATATTTATTTGATAATAGTCAAGTAACCGATTATTTAAATCAAATAAATTGGTTTTCAGTGTAATTATTTTGTTATTATTTTTATTATTAACAGAAGGGAGTACAGTTTAAATCTTTGAGAAGAAGTTTTATGCATAAAAAAACTCTGTAATTCGACATAGCTATGGGATCAGAGTACAGGACTCGCGCCCCATAGGTCCTAAGTTCGATTCCCCACGTGTGTGTGAGATTTTTCAAAATTATTCTTAGTTGTTTTTTTTTACTATGTTGGTCCAGAATTTCTACACAGGTGATTTAATTATGTAAAAATAATTCAAGAAAAAACAATTTAAATTCTATCTTACTTCTATTTAAAAAATAGAAAAAATAATACAATTTTTAACTTTTCTCTGGGTGTACAAAAGAATTTGATCTTTAAATTGAAAAGTGTAATCAAAAAAGATAATTTCAATTGAAATAAAATTATATTTTTTCTGACTGTATACAGGAAAGCTATATATGTATTTAATTATTTGTCCGTGACAAATGAAATAAAGTAAATATATATATATATGTATATATAATTGCGGAGGAGACAACGAAATGCACTTTGTGGTAGCATAGAGTGGAACTGGTCTTTTCAAGTTCACAGTATAAAAATTGTGAGTAGTTTCAAGTGCATTCTCAGACTTGCACTTGAATTTTTTCAAAAAATTTTTTGTTTTTTTGAAACTTTTATTTTTCATATATATATATACGCCCACGAGAAAAGTTGGGTGAGTTCAAGTGCCATTTCTCGTTTGAGGTGCCCACAGAAAGGTTCGTGACCTCGAGTGCACTTGCAATTGCAAAGTCCCATTGCTAAAGGCCATTACCACTTCTAATATTAGTCGCTTGCGCCAAAGACCAGGCCGAAAGAGTGACAGTTACACTAACGCGGTTTGCTTCCACGAAAATTACTCTCAATGTGATTCAATTTAAATTTAACTATATGAATGTATGTAACTCAATTTTCACTGTTTTGTCTCTCTTTCTCTCTCACTTTCACTTTTAGCGAAACGTAATTATTTCCACAAAGTGGATTTTTTCTATTTTTACATTTGTCACAGAGCTATTATTTATTTTTAGGCGCATAAATTTACCTTAAAAATCATTAATTAAAATGTTTTATTTTAAAGTATTATATAATTATAGAAATAATTATTTTTTAGCCGAATTTTCAATTTTTGAGTTAAAATTTAACAGAATTTCTTTTTATACGAATTTTTACTTAACAAAAATTTTTGCCTACCAAATTTTTGTTGTAGTACAGAATTTTTTTTGGCAAAATTTTTGTTTGGCAGATTTTTTATTTTACAGAGATATTTTTTTTATGTGACTTTTTATTGAAAATAATTTAATTATAATCGAATTTTAATTTAACATAATTATCAGAACAATCAAATTTTATGTGATTCAAATTTTTATATAACAGAAAATCCAATTCACTGAATTTTAATTTGTCCCAATTTTTATTTGTACAAATTTTTAAATGATAGAATTTTTAAGACGCTGAATTTTCATTTGTCCGAAACTACAAATGACCGAACAAACAACCGTCAGAAAGATATCGGCACAATTTTTAAAATATACCAATCAGAAATTATTAAGAAAATTGTGATTGGTCAATTTTAAAAATCGCGCCAAAATCTTTCTCTCGATTGTTTGTTCAGCCATTTGTAATTTCGGACAAATAAAAATTCGGCGTCTCAAAAATTCTATCAATTAAAAATGCGTAAAAAATAAAAAATTCAGACAAATTAAAATTCGATGAATTGAAATTTTTGTCATTTAAAAATTCAAATAAAAATAAAAATTCGATTAAGAAGCAAATTAAGAACAAAAAATATATAATCCCATTGAATGTTTTAATTTTCAATTTTAAGAGTTAAAAAAAAACCAGTTTTTTGCATTGGTACTACATCACATAAATTTAGGTGGTAGTACTAGTAATAAAATAAAAAAAGAAAAGAAATAAAAATTCGGGTACTTCACTTGTAATAATAATCATTTTACAAGTCAACATATATGTGAAAAAGAGGTACAAGTATAATGATTGTCAGGATTTATGGGAGAAAATAAGGGCGGAAAAAAGTTAATTTATGAGATTGAAACATTTTTGGAAGAAGTGAGAAGTTAAGGAGGGGAAAAAAAAGTTGAGTGAAGCAGTAAAGATCACCTTAAAGGTACTTGTTGAAGAATTATCGTGGCATTATGAAAGCAAATATATATATACAAGAAGTAGTTTATTTTATATATATATATATATCTGAGGAACATTTTTTCAAAACCTGATAAATTCATTTATAAATATTTTTTTACAAACATAATTTAACATATTATTGATCAAAATGTTTAAAAAAAATTTTTAAAAATGGATTTATCAGTTTTTGAAAAATTGTTCTTCATGTATATATAGGGCCAATGAAAATGAAACAAACGTAAGTATCTATTTATGTGAACACTTAGAGTCACTTATTTTCAGAGTGAAATCTTTAATTAGCTTTACATCGTTTTGTACTAACTATACTGCGGTTCTTTAGCCTCTATATACAATGATGCTGCATTATTACTACTTCATAATAATTCTGATGTTTCATCTTCATTCTCATATAATATGTCTCATCAGTTTTCACGCCTATCAAAAAAAAAAAAAAAAAAAAAAAAAACATTCGACAAATTTTCAAACAGAAGATAATTAATTTCACGATAAATATTTCATCTGAATAATATAATTTTTAGGATATTTTGCATTAGAATAAATTGATTTCATTCAAATAATTCCTTTACTAGACTATTGTCAAATAAATATTTACTTGTACCAAATAATTTTTATTTGAATTAAATAAACTGTATTTTTTAAGTAATAATTTTTCTATTCGAAAACAAATACCATTTAATTAATAAAAATGATGTATTATAACTAAATTAATTATTATTGTATTTAATACAAATAAATATATTTATTTAATAATAGTCAAGTAACCGATTATTTGAATTAAATAAATTTTTACAAAGAATTCGGAAATTTGCTTTTGTTTTATAAAAAAAATTAACCGTAATATTTAACAGTAAACTATTTTACATAAAATAATTTCCTATTTAAATTGACTACAAATCTGATTGACATCCACTTAGGAAATTATTGGAAGCAATGAAATTAAATTCTCAAGTGTCGGACTTTAAAAAAGAAATGCCATTGATTGTATATATATGCATCACCTCACTTATTGACTAAAACATGTCTGCAATTTAAAGCATCCCAAGTGCTAAATGTTTTCGAGTACGATAATTAAAATCATATCAGAACCAAAATTACGTGGGAATATTTTCAAGGATATTTTTTCATATCAATATTTTTTCTTTCTATATCTCGTGGAGAAATTGTCCCACTTTGTTCCATATAAAGTAGCATAGGGCTTTGGTCAGGACATCCCCAGTTTTCCCTGTTTGAAGAAAATGTACACTCAATTATATTTGTCTCACAGTCTAATAAATATTTATTTGATTTAAATATAAAAATTTTATTTACGCCAAAAAAATAGTCTAGTAGGCTGTGAGATAAATATATTCAAATATATTATATTTGGTTCAAATAAAATATTTCTCTGGGTGTAAATAAACTAAGCTAGGTGTTAGGTAAAAGATCTGTAAGTTAACGTGGTTGTGTGGTCAGAGTAAACGGCTCGCGTCCCAAGAGTCCTGCGTTCGATCCTCCATGCATGCAAAATTTTTCAAAATTATTCTTAAATATTTTCTATACTGTATATATATATATAAATGTAATAATCTTAAATGGAATATAAAAAATAAATTAAAAAATTAAAAATAAAAATTATAAAAACTAATTAATTAAATAAACTAATTAAAATAAAAATAATTTCACAAAAAATAACTATTATTATACTTAAATTATTATTATTATATTGTTATACTTTAAAAAAAATGTCACTTATTCAGCTCCGATTATAGAGCATGTTTATCTGCAAAGAATTGAATTTCCGTGAACCGATATATATATATATATATATATATATATATATATATATATTATATATTTATAAGGAAGAGGGAAGTGTGAAATAAATTTGTCGAGTACACGCGTGTACAATATTACATACAAAGTATATACATATGTTATAAAAATTCACTGCATAACTATATGTATATACAAGGACTGATACAGAGAGTGAGGAAAATCTACGGGGCAATTAATTATCTCATTTAGTCTACATAATTCAATACAGACTGTAGGCGTTTTATGCGATATGGCGAAACTTGTTATACTAGGTTTGGTTTGGTTATAGAAACGAAGGATATTAATCTGCAGGAAGCAGGTGCTACGTTCGCAGCAGAGTTTAACTTTTATATATATATATATATAAATATATATATAATAAGAGCCAAATTGTACATTTTCCGTATTAATTATTACATACGTTTGCAATTTGACTACTCTTATTTTCGTAACCTAATTAACTTTTATCAGAGAAATGGGAACTAAAAATTTATTTTTCAATTCTTACATCCATATATGGAATTAGAAATTTTAACTAATTTTTGGTTTCACATTTTTTCGGCACGCATGAATAAGTTCTAAAAATCAATTATTAGAATTTTTATGTAATGAAATTTCATTCGATAGAATTTTACATTGAGACGAATTTTTTTATTTGTTCGATTTATTTATTTTTGCAGAATTTTTATTAAACTGATTTTCTATATTATACAGAATTTTTATAAAACAGAAAATTCACTTTACTGAATTTTTATGGAATGCATGATTACACAGAAAATTAAAAGGCATTAAAATAAGTTGCAACGCTTATTATTTTAATCCAATTTTGTTTATTTTAATATCAAAATGAATTAAAATAAGCAAAATTGTATTAAAATAATAAACGTTGCAGCTTATTTTAATGACTTTTAATTTTCTGTGAATTCCATAATGTGAATTTGTTAGAATTTTTATATGATGAAATTTTATTAGATAGAATTTTAATTATTCAAATTTGTGTTTTTAAAATTAATGTTTAATCGAATTTAAATTAACCAGAATTTATAATTAACAGAATTTCTATGTAATCAAATTTTTATTTAACAAAATTTTCTTTCAACATAATTTCCATTTAGCACACTTTTTATTCAAAAGAATTTTTTTAACATGAATTTTTATTAATCGGAATTCTTATTAAACAGAATTTTATTTGAGTCGAATTTTTAAATGCCACAATTTTCATTAAACCAAATTTTCATTTGTCCGAATTTTTATTAACACGAAATGTCATTTAATAGAAATCTTAAAACTCTGAATTTTTCATTTATCCTACATTGCAATTGATGGAATTAGCAAACAGCAAAAAAATTTCGGCGCTAATTTTAAAATTGACCAATCATAATTTTCTTAACAGTTTCTGATTGGTCAATTTTAAAATTGACGCCGAAATATTTCTGCCGTTGATTATTCGACTATTTATAATGTAAGATAAATGAAAATTCTGAGTTTTAAGATTTCGTGTTAATAAAAATTCGGACAAATGAAAATTTGGCTTAATTAAAATTGAGGCATTTTAAAATTTGACTCAGACAAAATTCTGTTTAATAAAAATTCGGGTCATTCCAGAATAATTATTTTTTTTCCATAAATTTGTATCTTTCTGCATTAAAAGAATGTCGTTTTGCGCAAAGAACATAATTACCAAGTTTCATAACGATTCGTTAATTTCTTTAGAAGTTATTACCGTTTTTTGGATTTTTTTTGGGGTCATTCCATAATAATTATGCGTTTTTTTTTCCAAAATTTGTATTTTTCTGCCTTTAATGGATTTCATTCATTGTAATGTAATCTGAAAAGTAAATTTTCCGCTATATAAAAATTCTGTAATATAGAAAATTGGTTTAATGGAAATTATAACGATTTTTAGAACTTATTCATGCGTCCCGAAAAAATGTGTTCCCCCAAACATATGTAAAAATTTTATTATACCCGTATTATTATTATTATTATTATTATTTATTACATCGGTTTTAAATCTAGTTAAACGGATGATTAATTTAAATAACAGTTTTAGAAAAATTTTAATTATATTTTATTACAGTTTGCAATAATTCTACATAGTGTATAGATATATTCTAATAAAGAATAAGTTAACGACGAGGAGATACCTGTTGCATCATGAATTTTATTTTATTTACTATATATATATATATATATATTCGAACGTCTATATCGTCGCGCTTTTTCATTCGAATGCGCTTTAGGCTAATAACCGGGACAGGCTATAACATAATGACGTAATATTGTTTACTGAATATGATATCATGTGAATTATAATCGACAACTAACTCAAAAGGTCGTAGACTTTTAATTTTTTTTTATTAAACAGTCTCTAATTGAAATTAGTCAATTAATCATATACTGATATCTATCTGTTTTCACTTATAATTTATTTCATCATTGCACATCAAAACGACACCTATTGATTTTAAATTCGTCTTTGATTTAATTATCCATTGATATTTAAATTACCTTCACTTTCACTGTTATAATATATACCTTCTGATATACTATAATGAGCACATCTATAACTATAAAAATAAGAAACAAAAACAAATTTTGCTTCTTAAAAGTAGAACAAAAAAAAAAAATTATGATTTAAAAATTTAATTATTGCAATCATTAATTTCTGCATCATCGAACACTAATTTTCGCAGGCAATATGATAATTTTATGATTATGATACAAAAGTCCTGAGGTGAAACGTTGCGTGTTTAGCTGTATTTAGTTTGTTGTTATTTCATTATATATTTTCTTATATATATATATATATATATAATCGCATTTTTTTCTATCTTCTCAATTATATAATATACGTTTATTACTTATTTTTGAAGCAAATATGTATTTTCTTTTACTATAAACAATATGCGGGATTATTAGAAGAAAAATAAAAAAAATGATTTGATTTCATAATATAAATTACTTTGACTTAGTGCAACAAAAACTTGCTTTAATTTTTATTTATATTTTAAATTTCCTATTATAACTGTATAAATTTTTCTCTTTTTATTTTTCTATATTTGTAAAAATTTCTTATCGGTATTAGACATGTTCTCTTGTCACTATAATTTGCCGTTAGAGCGTGTGTTTCTCACCTTTCATTGAAAAGCGTGGGCCCTCTCTGACATTAATTGCACTAATCACCGTAATGACTTGACGCGAACTCATTTTTCTCGCACGCGGGTCCATTTCTTGGAGACAGTGCTGTTATAATACTTATTCTTACGCAATTTTACGTTCGATAATATTTCCGCTTTGTCACGTTATACTCAAAAAGATAATTATATTAAACAAATGTAACGGTAATGATGTTTATAACTTTTTTTTAAGTAATAATTTTTTGTTTAATAATAGGGGAAATTATTTTTAAAAATTTTAATTTAATTACAAAACCCTAAAAAAGTTCGAATCTGGGAACGGTGTGTATTTTACACCACCATGTCAGGATTTTGACATAACCTCAAAAAACCTTAGAAAAGATACAAATAATAAAAAATAATTTAATCTGGGAATTCAAATAAAGTTTATCATATGTTTTTGAAGTAGCTGAAACCGAATTCATTGTCCATTTCACCCCACGATGTTAACCTTTTGACTTAACCTTAAAAACACCTTAAAAGAAACATTAATTTTAAGCTTTAGTAACACGGAGAAAAATGGAAAAACGAATAAAGTAACTTTTACTATTTTAAAAGTAAAACCGGAATTGTCCGCAGTTCCTGCTCATTTCTGACAATTTTTACTCCAGAAGTAGTAAAATTTACTCCGAAAATAGTAAAATTTACTACTGAAATAGTAAAAATTATTCCGAAAATAGTAAAATTTACTACTGAAATAGTAAAAATTATTCCGCAAATAGTAAATTTTACTATTTCTGCAGTAAAAATTGCCAGACAGTTCAGGTTTTACTTTTAAAATATAGTAAAAGTTACTTTATTCATTTTTCTATTTTTTTTTCGTGTATTTCTGTGAATATTTTTAGAGGTTATGTCAAGATTCTGACGAAATGGGGTAAAATGGACTTCGAATTCGGTTTCATGGACCCCAAAAACGTATGATAAAGTTGGTTCGAATTTCAGGGTTGAATTATTTTTTATTTTTTGAGGTTATGTCAAAATCCTTACATGGTAGAATAAAATAGACAACAAATTCGGTTTCAGCGACAAAAAAAACGTTTAATAAACATGGTCTGAATTAAATTATTATTCATTTTTTCTACTTCCGTGAAGGTTTTTTGAGGTTATGTTAAAATCCTGAAGTGATGATGTAAAATAGACACTGTTTTCGAATTTAGAGACCCCAAAAACATTCAATGAACATGTTCTCTAACCCAGGCCTGAACTTTTTTTTGTATAGCTGCATCATTTATTATTATTATTATTATTATTATTATTATTATTATTATTATTATTATTATTATTATTATTTATTTATTTATTTATTTCATAGGAAAAGAGACAAGCTCTTTTATACCAAATTCAGTGGAAAAAAAGAAAAGTTTGAAAATTAATTTCCGTCAGTTCTGATAAATGAAAAAAACGTATTTACGGTCTCTACTTTATCCTCAGTCGGTAATGTCAAATTCATTCGAAAAAATTTTTTTTCAATGAAATTCGAAAATCAATGGTAGTGGCATTTAGCTTACACCGTGAGTGATGCAATAGCAAAAAAAATATTGCAAATACGACTTATAATTTTCGAGAAATTTAAAGAAAAAAAGAAGTAATTTTCAAAAAATAATTTTTTATTCCTATTTTTTTATTTTAAAACGTATTGTTACGTCAAAAAGGGATATTTTTTTTTACTTTTTTCTGAAATACATTATCGAGATTGTCGCGAAAAGTGCATTACTATAGATAAATGAAAAAACAAAACGCTTTTTTTGCGCTCTATTGCCTCTTTATTATATATATATATATATATATATATATATATATATATGCCGTAGGCAACCGCAGACTTTACATTACTGACTTTAAAGAAGCCCCCCACATAACAATATTATAATAAACCTACGCGCACACGAGAGCAATCCTACAGGTGTTTGCACTTTCATGATAATATGACGTCACGCGAGGATAATTTTTCCTCAACTCACGCACACACATTTAATATATACCTATATATGAATGAATAAAATGTAGAAATAAAGTTAACTCGCGGATATAAAATCCTTACCTAAGCCACGCACATATTACAAGTGTATGGCCTCGTGATAGTAATGTAATGGGAGAACAACATAATATATCTTGAAATAGCTCTCATAACCTATAAAGAAAATTTCGCCATTAATTAGACATTACTCCTTCAATATATATATATATATATATATATATATATATATATATATATGATGAGGGTTAAGTATGTTTACCTTCTGGAAAATCATAGAGATTAATCCAGTGAAAAATGTGTGTCCAACATTGTATATTTTATACCGCTTTTTTTCACTATAAAAAATCGCGATCGCTGGAATTGGTTTAGAGACACTTTTTTCTTATATATACACTATTCATAATTATTATCTCGAGCATATTTCTGATGATTATCCCGTAAGTGGTCATACTACTCGTTAAATAATCAATTATTCCGATTATATCTTGATAATTCTATTTACTCAAGTTATTATCAAGAGTGGTATTTATTCTTTTTTTTATATTACTTTTTTTTTATCAGTGCAAAAAATTTATTAATCATATTGAAAAAAAAATGTGCAAAATTTTCTGTTTTGTAACAATAATTGTTTTTCATATTATTTTAAATAGGTTAAGTATATTATATATTAATACTAGCGTTGTATTAATATTTTTTTTTTATTATTTTATATTTTTAAAAAAATCTAATTTTGTAAAATAAAAATAATAAAAATAATATAATATATTATATTTTATTATTATATTATATTTTCAATAAATAAATATAATTAAATATAAATTGTAATTAAAAGTAGGTAATGAATTGATTGTTTAGCATTTAAAATTACGCGCCAAGTGTTGCATGATGGCACAAAATAGGCCACGCCTACAAGTTCTGCGCAAACTCGACCCGCCCACATTCAGCGCTACTCTTACGTCATTGGTTGAAATGTGCGGGCTTATTTAAAATTATATATGTCTAAAAATTAACGCTTCTAATTAAATAATCTGTTTTGTGATATCTAAAAGATATTTTCATTAACAGCAAACAAATAATATTGTTCGCAACGTAAATTATTATTATTATTATTATTATTATTATTATTATTATTTTTATAATTAATAAATAATAATAATAAAAATATTATTATTATAAAAAATTAAAAATTTCGGAAACAAATGCAAAATTCAAATTCTGATGGGCTGAAAGAAAAGAGTGCAGGATTAAATATTAATTAATAAACTATGTTAGTTAAAAATCAATGGCTGCAAAGAGGTAAACACTATTCAGTAAGTAACATACTAATGCACTGTAATTCACATGCTGACAGAATAAAGCTCTTAAAACCACTTAAAATAAAAAAAAATATTTCTCTAAAAATTGAATTATATTCTATCATTTTGCTTTTTTTCTTGTTTTTTGGACAAAAAATGCGTGTCTTTATTTTTTTATTATTAATGAATTATTTTCTTTATTTTGAATTATATTTTCAATTTTATCAAAAGTGCCAATTATTCTATAACTCTGGTAAAATTGAAAATATAGAGAAAAATAATTATTGAAAAAGAACAAATTCTAATGAAATTAGAAGTAGTTTTCGAAGATTAATCGTAATTTGTCGAAGATAATTAGTAATTAGGTCAATTAAAGAAATTGTGCCAAGATCTGAGCGCAATTGGTCAATTTCTTGTAATTGTATATAAGGTTCTCTCTTTGAGGCTGATGTGGTTGCGTCACTGCCAAAAAACTGATGACAGGTTTTTCATTATATATCTTATAACATTGAAGATTAATGACGAGACTTCAAACTCTAATTATTCAAAAAAAAAAGAAAAAAAAAAAAGAAATGGAAATTGAGGTAAAAAATTGTATTAATTCCCTGCTTTCTAAAAATTTTCCTCCATGCAGAAAAAATACAATTTGTTTCAATTTTCGAAATTCTAATTCTACAAAAAATCATTTTGTATTTTTATTTTTAATATTTTAATTCTTTTTCCTTATTAAATCAATTTTTTTTTAATTAAAAAAACAGTTTCATTAATTTAACCAAAAATTTAGTTCGAGAAAAAAAATTTTTAAGAAATTTATTGCCATTTTAAATTAGCAAATGTTTTTACAATTTATGAAAGATTTTTAAAGTTTTTATTATATTTAAAAAAAATTTGATAAAAATCTATTACTAATTAAAAATAATTATTTATATATAAGAAAAAATTTCTTTTTTGCCGTTTCCTTTGAAGAAGAACAGAGCAAAAAAAAAATTTTAAAAAAAAAAATACATGTGAGAAATCTCTGAAAGAAGTTACGATTAAGATCTAAAAAACAGGAAATTATTTAACCAGCATCTAACATTTCTAGCTAATTAAAAATCTTTTTATATTGTCTCTATATGGCCAATTAGCAGTAAAACAACCAAATCGACCCCATCATTTTTTCTTCCAAACAAATCAATATTCATATTTTTTGTAACAAGAGGGAATTTTTTTAAAAAAAATTACACCACACCATGCCAAAAAATCACACAATTTCAATATCAAAAAAAAAAAAAAATGTTCCAAAAACTAAAATAATTTCTAATTTTGTAATAATATTAATTAATTGATTATAAATTAATTTATAATATATAATTTAAGTAAATGTTTATTTTTGTAGCATTATTGTAATTTATTTTTTATTTTTATTTATCAAAAATTATTTTTCACGGGACCAAGAATATCAAATTATTGTTAAAAAGGTTTTGGGTTAATACCTTGAAAAATATTTCCCAAGGCATTAATTAGACCAAAAATAGTTTTAAAAAAATAATTTAACATTTTTGGTCCTGTGAAAAACAAATTTCGGCGCTGATGAGCGTCGGCGCTAACTTCCTGAAGGTTGTAATTTTTATATTGTCAGAAATTTTACTTAAAAATTATTTAAAAAATTGCATCTAAATTAATCGTTTTTTTTTTAATTTGCAATAAAAAATTGTATACACATTCCTCTATTGTATCTATATAATTATATATTATTCATGAGGAGCAAAAATGAAAATAAAAACATAAATCTTCTACTTCGTTTTGAACCACAATTTAAAAAGAAAACCTTGATGAAGATAAGCAAGCAAGGAAATTCTATATAAAAATAAATTATCCTAATCTCTAAAACAAAAGTCCAATTATGGAATATTGAATGTCGACATACATTAAACTTGAAAGATAATGAAAAAAAAAATTATTTATGTCAAATATTTATGTAACACATATGTACGGAATATAATGCAAAAATAAAACTAAGAGACACAAAAAAAACTATGGTTATATTGTATGCTAAATAAAATGAATAAGAATAAATTCTAACAGATATCTATAAAGTATATATGTGTACGAGACCTTGATAAAACAAAATAGCGTAAACTAGTTTCTTTTTTTTTTAATTAAATATTATTTTATCATTATGCTGGGGATTTTTCAATTAAAAAAAAAAACCGAAAAAAAATAAATCATTTCGTTTTTAAAATTGAATACAAAAAAAAAACCAAAACCTCTCGCATGTGAGAGAATTAATTTTGAATAAATACTTTAGACGACATATATAAGTGGTTACAAACCAAGTTCGAAAAAATATATGCGTGTTCACATCAAAAGTGTGCCTAAGAAAACAAAATGGAAATTTATTTTATAATTTCAAAATTCAAATTTTAATTTCTAGAATTGATTTTTTGATGTTTAAATTCAAATTCATTTTTTTTTTTAATTCAATTGTTAAAGTACAGACAAAAAAAATGTTATTTGAACCAGAAACAACTAAATTTTTCCTACTTATATTTTTTTTATTTACTTAACACAAAATATAATTATTTAATACAACACGCAAAAAAAATATTCACCTGAAACAGCGATAAGTTTCTCTGGAACAGCGATATGTTTCAGTAAAACAGGAAAAGTTTTCGCTATTCTAGAGAAATATATTGCTGTTCCAGAGAAACTTATTGCTGTTCCAGGTGAAGATTTTTTTAGCGTGTTATATCAAATAATTATATTTTACTCAATTAAATATGGTATTTGCTTCAAATACAGAAATTATTGATTCAAATACAATTGAAATAAAAATTATTTGGTTCAAGTAAATATTTATTTGATATATTAGTCAAGTAATCGACTATTTAAATCAAATAATTTTTTCCAGTATATTCTATAAACTTTATAAAAATTACTACAGCAATGAAAAATAAAAAAAATAAATTATTTAATAAATTATCCATTTATATTTGTATACAGAAAGCAATATTTTATAAAAAAAAATGTCAACTCAAAATAAGGTTATAAAAAAAAAGTTAAAAAAGTTTAGTAAACAAATTTTTTACTTCATTTAGTTCAGAACTTTAGTTCATTTGCAAATAAATTACCAAAAAAAAAATTTTACTTTTTAAAAAACATTTACACCATACAATTTTTTTTTTAAAGAGGTTCAACCTATTAACATAACCTCAAACTAAAAAGCAGTTTTTAACAGAACTAAAAATATATTTAAAATTTATTACTCCCAAATTTGATAGATCCAATTGTATAATTTTGAAAAAAAATTATTTTGAATTAAAATTTGTTGTTAAATAATAATTAATAAACATTTTGTATTTTTTCTTAAAAGTTGGTGAACAATTATAATTTTTATCCAATTTTTATAAACAATTGCTCATTTTTCTCTTTGAAAGATTCGCTACAATTTTAATTTTATGTTTTTGTTAAATAATAGTTTGTTTAAAAAAAAATAAAAATTTTATTTGTTTATTAAGTTTTGAAAAAAAATATTTTTAATAAAATTCAATTGTAGAAAATCTTTTAAATAGCAAAATGAGCTATTGTTTGTGAGAATTGTATAAAAATTACAATTGTTCATACTAATTTTAAACAAAAAAATATAAAAAGTGAAATAATTATTAACAACAAATTTTTACGCAAAATAATTTATTTTGCAAATTGTACAACTGAATCTTTCAAAATTTGATAAAATTAGTTTTATTTGTTGTTAAAAACAATTTTTTAATTTGAGGTTATGTTAATGGGTTGAACCTCCTTAAATGTCTGATTCGTGTTTAGTTGTTCGCAAAATACATAGAAAAAATGTAGTTTCATTTCAGATTTAAACTCTTTAAATCTGAATTAGTAGTTTTCTACTAATGAAAGAGTGCGTATTCGTTTACCAATTGAATTATTAACAGTTTTGACTAATTTTTAGTAAAAAACAACTAATTTCTAGTAGAAAACTACTAATTTATGGAGTAAATCGGCTTACTAATTTGAAATAGTAAAAAATACGATTTACTCCATAAATTACTAATTTTCTACTAGCAATTAGTAGATTTTTACTAAAAATTAGTAAAAACTGTTACTAATTCAATTGGTAAACGAATACTCACTCTTTCATTAGTAGAAAACTACTAATTCAGATTTAGAGAGAACATATTATTTCTACCTCTGTAGTCAATTACAATATAAAATTCATAATATAAAAAAAAATGTTTAATTTTTGATTCTAGTTATCAATAAGTAATTGGAACATTGCGCAGAAGATTCACAAAAAAAAATAAAAACGAAAGGATGATTTTCAGAGCTTTAGGCATCAGTCTAGAGAGGGTGAAAAAAACAAGAGCATTAGAATGTCACTTACCGTAAGCCTCAATGAACTTTGCCCAGCATCCCCAGCATGCTTGAGAGCTACCAGGACGAAGTTCGTCCTCAGTTGCATCGCCATTTCCGTTTCGATTAATCACGAAGGACCAATTTTCAACGAGTGTATTTCCGTTCTGACCTTTAAACTTGGAGAGTGACTCCTCGTATCCATGCTGTGATCTTTGCTCCCGATGATGTTCAGCAACAGTGTCGGCTGGATCGAAACCCAGCCTCTCCTTGTAATAAGCTTGTGTCGACATGTTTTCTTCAATCACTTTGGAAATTAAAAAAAAAAAAACCTGAGAGAGAGAGAGAGTTGACCAGTCTCACATATCACTGATTCACTTTATTTTTTTCTTCCTTTGTCACAATATCACCGATTTTTCGTCACTTAAAATCCAATCTTTGAAGTAGAGAGGGAAAAAAATTGAAGGCACAAAATCCAATCTTCCAGCACTATTTACTTAAAATCCAATCCCTAAAGGCACAAAAGTTCCACTATGAAAATTTGTATGTAATTTTATCAAAACAATTTTTCGTTGTTGTTGATCCGATTTTAACAGTTGACCCAAAAAAATCAATTGAAATTTTCTTGTAACTTGTTGCTATGGCGCTATTGATGCAAATGACACTGACGTTCCATCACTATAAAGGCACTTCCCATTGATCGTAGTAGATCCTTTAAGAAACAATTTGTTATCATTATAAATATATATTTTATGTACAATAAAATCTCTTTATGTGTCTCGTTCTCTGTTATACATTTATTATGGTGTTACAAGCGTGTTAGGAGCATATATATATTAGTCTCATATCGTTATTGCTGAATTGAATTAAAAGAGAGCGATTAAGTTCCTCATAAGAATATATGTGCTCTCTTTTTGATTAGTCAAAATGTATAAATTGTCGATTAAAAATCACTTTTCGAGCGATAAATTGACGACTTTCTGGAAAATTTATATGGCACTTTGAATTCCCAAAACCCATTTGGATGGATATTTTTCTTGTTTATAAATTATCATCACCCCTTGACTGATACAATAGTCCTGTGACACATCATCTCATATATACTCTGGTCCTTCTGCTTTTTCCCTTCAATTTTCATGAATCTGTTAGTAAATATAATGAAATCATTAGGACAAATGTTGGTTTTTCTAGTTTGGTACCACGAGCTATTCTTGTTTCAAAATTTGAAAAATAATATTTGTATAGTAATAGTATAGACATGGTAATTTTCAAAATCCCACATTAATGGCTTTTTAATTAGAAACAAAGATCATGTACAGTGGAGTTTATGTTTGTAACTGAATATAAAAATGTTCAGAAATTATTTCAATAAACCACTCTTTTTTAAGGAAGACAATTTTTTAACGGATGGTTGAAATGCAATTTTTAAAAATTTAAATTAATACCAAGGATTCATAACCAATGACCATTTCTCGTGTCATTTACAGTGTTTCTAAAATCAATATTTATAAAAAAGAAATTTTATAAAAAATAAAACCCTTTTACAAAGCAGAACATTTTTTAACTGATTGTTTAGAGTGCAATTTTTGAAAATTTAAATCACCGGCTTTAAATTATAACCAATGACCATCAACGAGGTAATTTACAGTGGTTCTAAATCAACACAAAAAAAAACAAGAAACTAATTTTCTAAGATATAAAATCCTTTTCTAAAGAACTCAATTTTTTAACAGATGGTTATAAAAGCAATTATTGAAAATTCAAATCATTTAAATTAACCATCAATAGGATAATTTACAGTGTTTCTGGATCACTAGGAAACAGATACGAAATTAATATTCCAAAAATTCAGCCACTTTTTTAAAGATCACAATTTTTTAACGGATGTTTATATAAGGGTAATTATTTAAATCCCCGGCTTTAAATTACAGTCAATGACCATTAGCGGGGTAATTTACAGTGTTACTAGATGACTATAAAATAGTTGCGAAATTAATTTTCCAAAGTTCAAGCCAATTTTTCAAAGAACATAATTTTTTAACGGATGGTTATAAAAGAAATTATTAAAAATTCTAATCCTCGGTTTTAAATTACAGCTAATGACCATCAACGGGGTAATTTACAGTGGTTCTAAATCAAAATAAAAAAGACGAGAAATTAATTTTGTAAGAAATAAAATCCTTTTTTAAGAAACACAATTTTTTAACGGATTGTTTAGAGTGCAATTATTGAAAATTCAAATCACCGGATTTAAATTACAGCCAATGACCATTTGCAGTGGAATTTATAATGTCACTAAATAAATATAAAAATGTCCAGAAAATAATATCGTTAAAAATAAGCCACATTTTTAAAGAAAACCTATTTTTATCGGATTAGAGTGCAATTTTCAAAAATTCTAATTACCGGATTTAAATTACCGTCAATGACCATCAATGACGTAATTTACAGTGTTTTTAAATGACTATAAAACAGATAGAAAATTAATTTCTCCAAAACCAAGACACTTTTTTATAGAACACAATTTTTTTAACGGATGGTTATAAAAGCAAATTTATTGAAAATTCGAATTCTCGATTTTAAATTATAGCCAATGACCATCAACGGCGTAATTTACAGTGTTGCTAAATGAATATAAAAAAGAAGAGAAATTAATTTCTCAAGGATTAAGACACTTTTTCAAAGAAAACAAATTTTTAACAGATGCTTTTGGAA
This sequence comes from Leptopilina boulardi, assembly GCF_019393585.1. Taxonomy (NCBI): domain Eukaryota; kingdom Metazoa; phylum Arthropoda; class Insecta; order Hymenoptera; family Figitidae; genus Leptopilina; species Leptopilina boulardi. Next base: position 2,367,643 of record NW_026137881.1, on the reverse strand, counting down.
GCTACAATGAATGTTTTCAAGGAATGTAATAAAAAAAATATGATATTTCGATAAAACAAGAAGAAACAATATCCATTGAGTTGTTTGCGATGCACTAGTAACTTAACACTTTTGAAGTGGATACTGAATGTCTTGCACACACAGATAAATATACATATATATATATATATATATATATATATATATATATATATGTAAGAATACTTAAGTGTCAAGCACATTCAAGGTTCAAGAATGGTGCTAAGTGAGTTTTAAACAAGAATGTACTTGAACATACCCTTTTTCTCGAGAAAAAAGAAATCACACCTTCATAAACAATTTAAAAATAAAAGAACACTTGTCTCATTATTAGATGGATACAACTTATTAGTCATTAAAAAAAAATTAAATTGGTCTGTATCGATAAAAATGTAATGATAAAACAAAATGCAATTGACTAAAAAAAAAAAAAAATAAAAATAAATACCTCCCCTTGTGAAGCACAAAAAAGCAAAGAATGAAGCAAAAAGGAGTAAGGAAAAAAAATCAGAATGTTAAAAAAAAGGGTACAATATAAAAAAAAAGAGACGAAAACACACTGAGAGAAAGGTGAAGAATCCGGAAACGGAACTGACCGAGCGCAAAAGAGGTGAGAATCCCGAGTGACTGACTTCTTGACTGAACTGTCTGACCAGAAGGCGCGTGGACACGACACTGAAAGTTGAGAGTTGGATCTCTCGAGAGTACAGAAACGACCGGAAAGAACCGAGTTGCGATCGGGATCCCCGCATATGGTAATAGGTGAGAAAGAGAGAGATGTGTGTGGGTGCTTTCCCCTGGATCCCCCTCAACTCTTTGCCAATACTGATCCTTCAGAAATCGAATTGGCCAATCAACGTCTATTGACACCGCGTGGTCCTTTATGTGTGTGGGCACAAAACCAACTACAACACCTGAGGTATTATACAATTTCAATAAACAACACAAATATCTTTCACAAATTCCATAAATGAGTCTCTTGACATTTGTATATATATATATATATATATATATATATATATATGTATTTGAGCGTTTCATTGGAGGCAGTAAAATGTTCATTGTCATTAACAATTCAGTGTGTATAGTAATTAATGCAGTACAGTACTAAATACAGTACTGAACAAAATAATTGTCGGATTAGTAAAAAAAAATCTAATAGCATTTAAGATAAATTTTAGATGTTTCTAAATTTAAAAATTAATAAATACAATTTGGATATTTACTGTATTTTTATTTTAGGTGGTGTCAATCGGTTTGGAATATTTGCAATTTTGGTGATTTTAGATGCTTTGGATGCGGTTGTTAATAGATTGCATCATTTGCAATGTAAATTTTAGATGGGTTTTAACAATTTGTACCATTAACAATGTGGATTGTGTACGATTTTAAATGTATTGTGTCATTCAAAATCTATTTATATGCTTTAATCAGATTTTATTGTATTTACAATTTGGATTTGAAAAGTTCCTGTTGGTATTTAAAGCACTTGGTACTATTTTAAATCTAAATTTTAGATGATTTGAAACAGATTATAGTGTTCGAAATTTTGATTTTATATGGTTTTAATCGGATTATACCAATCAAAATCTATTTATATGGATTTAATCAGATTTTACTGTATTTACAATTTGTATTTGAAAAATTCCTGATGGTATTTAAAGGACTTGGTACTATTTTTAGTCTAAATTTTAGATGATTTTAAACAGATTATAGTGTTCAAATTTTTGATTTTAGATGGTTTTAATCGGATTGTACCAGTTAAAATTTAGTTTATATGGTTTTACTCAGATTTTACAGTATTTACAATTTGGATTTGAGATGTTCCTGATGGTATTTAAAGGACTTGGTACCATTTGGAGTCTGAATGTTAGAAGATTTTAAATATATTTTCATCTTCAAAATTTAGATTTTTAGTGGGTTTTAATCGGATTGTACCATTCAAAATCGAAATTTTTTAAGGTTTTCATCAGATGGATGGCATCATTTTCACTCTAAATAGATGCTTTTAAACAGATTTTTGTTCAAAATATTTTAAACAGTTATAAGAAAAATTTTAGATAGTTTCACTGAGATTATATTATTTATCATTTTATAGATGGATTAAATATTTAAAGGATTGCACCATTTTTAATCTAAATTAAAAAAAAAATATTAATTCACAATACAGTGAAAGTAGTTTCCGTTAGGGCTCAAAATAATAAACTCTTCAAGAATTTATTTTCTCAATCACTCATAAAAAGTGAGACAAATATTATTTTTGACTCCTTTAGAATACTGTTCCCTTTCAACATCTGTATTATCAACTGAAATCAAAATTTTCTCTATAATTATAAAACAAATAAATTTGGTGTCAAACTAATTTGCATACTTCTCCTTTGAAGCTAATGGAAAATTATAAGTGATTCTACATCTATTATTATCTGTGTACCAAAATATAATTCTCTAAAAAAAAATAAATAAATATTTATTTGTCCCTTAAAATTTTATTACAGATTCAAATAAAAATTTTTATATGCACTGAATAAAATTTTATTTATACCAAACAAAACTTTTATTTGATTAAATAAATAGTTATTTGGCTCTTAAAAGAATTTTTTTTTTTATTTCAAATAAATTGGTTAAAAACAATAAAAGGTGTCTCTGGCTACATAAAAAAAATAACACGTCTATTTGAAATTTCAAAATTTTACGTGAATGAACTTGAGATGCAATAAATTCGAGTGTGTGTATTATGATAATAAAACGATTTTTCATTGGCACGCGAGCGCGATACGAAAAACAAATTGCTTTTCAGATTTTTCTGAATCATCGACTATATACTAATTATACAATACATATATTGGAATAATTAATTCTTGTCGTAATAATCGAACTCCCATGACTTACTAAGGAAATGATTAAATATGTATATTAAATCTTCATCTAACTCATTGAAAATCTTTCTCGAGATTTTTTTTTTCTTCATTCAATATAATATTGTTTCAATACCATTTGTTACGTATATAATAATAAGAATATGTATATAATGAACATAGGTGTGACGCAAAGATGATAAAATTACGCTACTCATAATATTACTAAGACCAATTTCAAAAAGATATAAATAATCCGTAAAAATTTTCATTTTTATTAGCTGCCGTTCGCCGCATTCTATATACACACATAGATAATGAGAAAGATTTATTACATGATAAATTCTATCTATATTTATTGAACGTCTTCGACATTTTTTATTTCTTTTCTATTATATTCTTTTCAAAAAAAAAAAAAATGTCAAACATTTTTTTAATTACAATTTGTTTTTGCAATTAATTAAATAATAAATATTAAAAATATTATTATTAATAATAATAATTATTATTAATTAAATAAATTAGATTGTTTACAATCTATATTTTCTGAATAAAATTTAGGTTCAAATTTAATTAAATTTTTTGATTTGAATAAACAAATTATTAGTTTAAGGAAATTCAACGGCTTGACATAACCTTAAACTAAAAATTGATTCTATCACCAAATAGAACTAAAATTAACGTTTCTAAATTTTGAAAGATACAAATTTTACAATTTTCAAAAAAAATTCTTTTGAGACATAATTTGTTGTCAAATAAATATTTAACATTTTTTCTTTTTTTGTTAAAACGTAGTGAACAATTGTCATTCTATACAATTATTTTTATGAACAATAACTTATTTTACTGTTTCAAATATTCTTTAAAATTCTGTTTGTTACTTTTTGTTAAATAATATTAGGTTTTAAAAATAATAAAAAACAATATAAATAATTTTTATCTGTTTAATAATTTAAAAAAATATATTGTTAGTAAAATTAAACAACCAGAATATTATATAGAAAACTTTCAAAAAAGAAAAAAAGTGTTATTTTAAAAAAATAATAATTGATTATTTCTAAACTTTAAACAAAAAAAAAAAAATAAAATGTTAAATAAATATTATTTAAAAACAAATTTTTGATCAAAATAATTTTTTGTTAAATTGTACAATTAAATATTTCAAAATTTGATCAAATCTATTAGTTAGTTCAAATGATTAGAATGACATAGTGAATCGTATTATTTTAAAAAAACATTTCCTTGAATATAAACTTAAATCACTTGACAAAAAAGAGTAAGAAAAATAACAAATATGAAATCGCATTCGAGAGAAAGAAATTTTTTTTCATAATTTTCCATGCAAATTGAGTTTCTTTTTTCTTGCATTTACGAGATTGGTATATTCACGAAAATTTAATGTCAATTTGATTGTGTTTCAATCCATTGACATAACCTCAAACTGAAAAATTGCTTTTAACAACAAATAAAATTATGATTTTATTCATTTTGAGGTTATGTCAATGTATTGAACCCAATCAAAACATTAAATTTTCGTAAATGCAAAAAGAACTCAATTTGCATGAAAAATTATGAAAGAAAATTTCTTTCTCAAGAATACGATTTCATATATTTATTATTTTTATTTTTTTTTTGTCAAGTGATTTAAGTTTACATTGAAGGAAATGTTTTTTAAAATAATACATCAGAAGCATAACAACGGATGAATAATTATATTTTGTTACATAATCTACGAATTTATATATATATATATATAAGATGCAGGCCATTTAACAATAATTTCGAGATATATATATTTTTTTTAATCGTTGACTTTCACCGCGGGAGAAAATCAAGTCATTCAAAAGAATCAAAAAGGTCGGCCGCGAAGGCCGTTTTCTTTGGTTCGATTGTCGTGGGCGGATTGCATGTTGTTACACTCGGGCATATGTAATACAACATTATACGCAAACCGATACGCAACGTCAGAAGTCAGAACAAGTACGACGCTATAGGTACTCGTGTTTTTACAGCATGAAAGATTTATTTTATTTTCAAAAAAAAAAAAAAAGTTAAATAATTTTATAGTAAAGTTGAAAGAGAAAGTTAAAAAAATTTTTTCCTACATAAAAAAAAACTTAATTAGTCAAATAACCGATTATTATTATTATTTGAAATAAAGAAGTAAACTTTTTTTTCAATGTAATTAATATATTTAATTAATGTAATTAATTATTTAAATATTTTTTGACAAATAAAGCATTTCAAATAAGCGCGCGCTATTTTCGACCAATCAGACATCAGGCATGCGCAATTGAGTATTTGCGTGCGCACACAAACATAACCTAAAATTTGTTTGCAGCTAAAGTTCCTTTCGCGTTACATATATAACCTTTCGCTGCCCAAAGTAAAAACCTAGTAAGTCGCATTTTCTGTAAAGGCGACTATCGCTCAGCCAACGAACGTGATAATCGCCTTTACAGCAAATGCGACTTACTAGATTCTTACTGTGGGCAGCAGAATTTTAATTTTTTTTTTTTTTTTAACAAAACAATGAAAATTTCTTTTTTGAATATAATCTCATGTAAATAAACTATAGTATCGATTTCTTTTAGAGCAAATATTCTCAATGAAAATAATCATTTAATAAGATCAACAAAAAATTATTTCCTTAAGAAACGTATAAAATAGACGTTTTATTTTTTTTCTCCTCTTGTGAAACGGATAATTTTCCGGAGAATTGAACAAATTGTAATGTGTTGCAAATTATGGAGTGTAATTAATTTCTCTTCAGCTACATGTATATATATATATATCTGTATGTGATTCTTGAAATACACAGAGCGTGATACGTGCACGACCTCCGCAGGGGAATCCCCCGATTTTTTTTTAACTTTACGTACCATCGCGTACAAGTGATTAAAGTACGAACATACTCAATTATTACCCGAAAACGCTCAAAGCAAAATGATTCTTAACTATATAGAGATGCGATGGGGCGAAAAAAAAAATTAATTACTCTCACGTGAAAGAATTAACATTTAAAATTGACACCTTTCAAATAAAAAATTTCTTTGAATTGTTTTATTGGAAAAAAAAAGTTGGTAAACATTATAGACATGTCGGAATTTTTGTTCGCCGTCGAATTAAAAATTGTCAATATTTTTTTATTTAGCAGAAGTTTATTTAACAAAATTTTTATTGGAGAAAATTATTATTATTATTATTTAAACTAATTTTTATTTAACAGAATTGTCATTTGACAGAAATTGTACTCAGCTAAATTTTTAAGTGAGAGAATTCATATTTCACCAAAACTCCATTTGACCAAACTTTCACTTGTCCGAATTGTCATTTGATAGAAAATTTTTTCAATTATTATTATTATTTTAAAATTATTATTATTATTATTATTATTATTATTATTATTATTATTATTATTTACTAATAGTGTTCTATTAAATGATAATTCGGACAAATGAAAGTTCGGTCAAATGAAGTTTCAGTGAAATATGAATGCTCTTATTTAAAAATTCAGCTAAATAGAATCTCTGTTAAATGACGATTCAGTTAAATAAAAATTAGTTCGAATAAAAATTTTCTTTAATAAAAATTTTGTTAAATAAAAATTTTACTGTCAAGTGAAAATTTTTGGATAAAAAAATTAATATTCCCTTTTCAAAGAAAAAGTAGGTTCAAATACGAATGAATTTAGCCTCGAATAAAGTGTGTATATGTGTGATATTGATTTTTTTTTCGCTCATTGATATTGTGAGTCACATTAAATTAAAGGCAACTCTATGGAAAATGAAGTTGTGCGTGCGTGGAAAGTTCCATAAAAAAAGTAGTCGCGATTTACCACCACGGTCAACATCAATGCGTCATTTCATATCCCCTTATAAAGTGTGTTGCGATCGATTGCCTATAACGTAATTCAACATTTTTAAACTGCATCACATAAGAGAGTTTTGACAACTCGTTTTTTTTTCTTTTTCTTCTTCTTCTTCTTCTTTTATTTATATATTTATTTTAAATGCAGCGTCGAACATGTCATTTATGGATTCGAATGAATCACACACATACTAAATTTATAGTCTATACATTAATTGTGTAATTTCACTAAGAAAAAGAAAAGGAAAAATGTTTTTAAAATTGAATAATATTTTTTTTTCTTTTCATTTATTGCTGCAAAAAAAAAATATTTGACCAAATAAGTGTTTTTATTTGAATTAAAAAAAAAAAATTATTTGAATCAAAGAAAGTTATTTTCTAAAAACAATTAAATAGTTTAAAAATAATAATAATTATTATTATTTGTGTTGTAATAGTATTACAATAGGAATTTAATAATATATATTACCTATACAATAAAAATAAAAATTAATAATATTTATAATATTATGTTATATAATATATAAATATATATATAATATTAATATAATTAATTATAAAATATAGGTAATATAATAATAAATAATAATAATATAAACCAAATAAAAAGATTTTTGTCAAATAAAACATAGACCAGGGTTGGTCGCAGTCGTTAGATCACGTACAACTTGGTAGTTAGGTCAGGTGACGTGCGTTCGAATCCCCCAGTGGCGTTTTTTTTTTTTTAAGATAATTATTTATATGAATATAAATAAATAATAACAAAGACGATAATTCCGAGTCAGAATACAAATATAAAATAATATAAATATATAATAATAATAAAAATATTATTAATGATAATAATAATTATTATTATTAAATAAAAATATTGTATCTATTTCAATTTTTAAATTTCTTCTTCAATTCTATGGAAAATATTTTATATTTACGAAATGTATATACCTATATATATATATATATTATACAAGGTGGCAATTTTATTGTAAAGAAAAAAATTGAACCATATACATAAAATTACTAGTAGCGAATAAATGAGGACAAATTATTTTGTTAAAATAATGTTTTCATTAATTCCTCTTTAACTTAGCAAATGAAATTGTCATCAACGTGAATATTTCTATATTTTCTTAGCGAAATATAAAACCCTAACCTAACGTATATTGCGGCGGACGTCATTTGTCTCTCTGTACGAAAAGACAGACATCCGCGTCGGAAGCGTGCCAACGGAATTCACGCGCGCACAAGTTCACAGTGTATATAATACACTCTCTCTTAAAGAACATTGCCCTCACAGACGTCTGAACAATTGCCAATTTGCAAATTTATGGAATTATAATAAAGACCACGTAAGAAAAACATTATATTACAAAATTTGCAATAATTTTTTTTTTCCCATATTGCAAAAAATAAATTCCTCCGTCTTATTTATTTTTATTAAATAATAATAGCCAGAAAATAAATAAAATTTCCTATTTTATAATTTCCAAGATATATATTTGGAAAGAATTTAATTGGGAGGTTAGATTAGGTTTCGTATTATTACCAACTGTCGGTAATGTTGTTTTTGAATTAGAGGTTTCATCTAGATGAAGCTAGAAACTTTTAATCAAGGTAAAACTATCATAAACATAACCTACAATTTTTTTTTTGCTTCTTATAGGTCCCTTTCATCAGAGCGCGTCACATATGCCAGTAGCAGTTAAAAGTGCGCCATCTAGATGAAACCACCACGACATTACCGACAGTCGGTAATAATATACGAAACCTAACCTAAACTCCCAATTAAATTCTTTCCAAACATATTATAGCTTGGAAATTATAAAATAGGAAATTTGAAAAAAAAATGTTCCCTTTCTAGTACTACTTTTGAAAAGTAATATATCGTAAATAATAGAAAGAATCAGAAAACAAAAAATGAAATACAGAACACATAAGAGAAATTCGAAACTTTGCAAGGTAGGTTGCGCTTCGATGTTTTCCCAGACTTAATAAAGTCTTTCTCTCCTTGTTGGCTTCACTTCATATAGAGGGTTATAATACTCTTTTCGCCTTTTGTTTCTTTCCTTACTCGGCTCGTAACAAAGGCGATTTAATTAACGATTTTTATGCCGCGTATCGTAACGTCGGTGTCGCGAGCAACCAACACTATATATATACATATAAACTCAGCGCAAAATCCCGATATCTCAACTTGAAATCATCGAGAGTCACGGAACGCGCAGGTATTCGATTATAATGGCAAAAATTGTCAAGCCCACCATCGTGCAATTTCCATAGAGGCAGCAAACTACTGTGGAGTATAGAGTATAAACAAACTATATACACACAGCTGGCTAAAACCGTTTCTCTGAGGATATATCCACGTGCTTGTGAAACTTATATATATATATATATATATATATATATATATATACGTTTTCTCCTCATTTTACATGTGCGCTTTTATACGTAAACATACATATAGAACAGGGTGTAAAAGTGCAACAAGTTAAATCCGTCAAGATTAATAAACTTTCAATGTCGTACACAAAACTTTTCTTTGTTTTTTGTCTGCAAAACAGTTATAACAAGAAGATTATCAAATTATACAGCTGGGAGAAAATTTTGGTGACAGCGGTGGGAATTGATTAAAAAAAAATATACAATCACAAGATCGCTGCCCAATGGGAAACTGCCACGAGTAACCATTGGCGTATTAATGGCCCAATGATGGGAGCCAATGAAAAAACCATTGGCACCCAATAATGGACCATTATTGGTAAAGTCATGGGCTGTCCACGCCGATGCCAATGATTGGCAACCATCATTGGCAAATTATTGGCAACCAATAATTAGCCAATATTAAAAATTTTAATAATAATTTAAAAATTCAATAATTTAAAAAAAAATTTATATTTTTATTATTTTTTAATAGTTATTATTATTATTATTTTATTTTTAATAATTAAATTAAAATAAAAAAATGGTCATCAAAGTATTAGTGAAACTATTTCTTCCAAAAAAGAGTTTGTCTCAAATCCAATTAATAGAAGAGACATCGGGCAGAAAAAAATTTCGACGAGAAAAAAATTTTAGATCACTGCTTATATACCAATCAAGTGGCATCTCAACTGCGAGAAACAGTGATGTTCGCCCTCCCTTTGCGGCGTTGAGTGAACTAAAGTCCAGAGCTGAGCCATCAGCGCAGCGCGGGAACATTTGAAAAATTTGATTTTATTAGATATTTTATTTTATTTTAAATATGACAAATAATTAACTTAATAAATAATTAATGTCATTAATAATTATTAATAACATAATGTCATACTTAATAATTCGTTAATTATTATAAAATAAAATATCTAATAAAATCAAATTTTTTAAATGTTCCCGCGCTGCGCTGATGGCTCAGCTCTGGACTTTAGTTCACTCAACGCCGCAAAGGGAGGGCGAACATCACTGTTTCTCGCAGTTGAGATGCCACTTGATTGGTATATAAGCAGTGATCTAAAATTTTTTTCTCGTCGAAATTTTTTTCTGCCCGATGTCTCTCCTATTAATTGGATTTGAGACAAACTCTTTTTTGGAAAAAATAGTTTCACTAATACTTTGATGACCATTTTTTTATTTTAATTTAATTATTAAAAATAAAATAATAATAATAATAACTATTAAAAAATAATAAAAATATAAATTTTTTTTAAATTATTGATTTTTTAAATTATTATTAAAATTTTTAATATTGGCTAATTATTGGTTGCCAATAATTTGCCAATGATGGTTGCCAATCATTGGCATCGGCGTGGACAGCCCATGACTTTACCAATAATGGTCCATTATTGGGTGCCATTATTGGAATTATATTGGCATCCCTGGCTCCCATTATTGGGCCATTAATACGCCAATGGTATTTTTCCCATTGGGTGTTTTATGAAAAGAAATCGTTGGCAAATGTAATTTTGAAATTTTAGGTTAAAAAGGTTAAGAAACGAACATAACCTCAAAATTGAAGGTCAAATGAGAACCAAAATAATATAAAAACTAAAAAGTCAAGAGACTAACATAACCTCAAATTACAATGTCAAGGTCAATCGAATCTTAATTGATTCGATTTTTTATATGCCAGAATTTCTACACAGAGAAAAATGGAAAAACGAATAAAGTAACTTTTCACTACTTTAAATGTAAAACCTGAATTGTCCGCAATTTCTGACAATTTTTACTCCAAAAATAGTAAAATTTACTTCAGAAATAGTAAACATTATTTCAGAAATAGTAAATTTTACTATTTCTGAAGTAAAAATTTCCAGAAATTCGCAGAAACTGCAAACAGTTCCGATTTTACTTTTAAAGTAGTAAAAGTGTACAGTTTTAATTTTTAAGAAGAAGTGTTATATGTAAAAAAAAATCTATAAGTCAACATAGCTGTGAGGTCAGCGTAAACGACTCGTGTCCCAAGGATCATGGGTTCGATCCCCCATGTGTTGGAAATTTTTAAAAATTATTCTCAAGTATTTTACATACTATATATATAATAATCTTCAAGAGAATATAAGTTACAAATAAAAAATTGTAAAAAATGTCAATTTATCTAAAATACAGAACACTAGTCGCAGTTTCTCTGCGAAAAACCACATTACACACTAGTAGGGAAATCTACTCAATACCCCATTAGGCTATTTCAATTTCTGCACAGATACATATGAAACATTCCAAGGAAGGAAATAAAATGCCATTGAAAAGTGTCGGCGCGTGTGAAAGGTGAGAATCGTGTCCTTGAAAACCAGGAATGCCATCAATCCCATATCGATGACAACATACATACATACATATATAGTGGATCCGGAAATCTTGAATATATCTCTCTCGCGTCGCGTGACCTGCGGTGCAATTGATACCGTAATGGGCCTTCTTTTTAGAATATTGAGGGTCGAGTATCACACGGCTCGATGGAATTTGGGGCCATAAAGGAACCAGTTCAAAGAGAAAGAGAAAAAAAAACCACACGAACCAGGAGTGCAAAAATCTCGGAAGTATAAAGAGAGGCAAATATCGAGTGTTTGTGTGTGTGTGAGCAGATTGAGGGAGGGATACGCGACGTCGATATATAGGTATACGCACATATATGTATATGTAAAGAAACAAGCATATAATGCGAACCTGAAATGGCCCAACAGCATTCTTGCTGGTCAAGCTGCATAACGGGTCCAAGAGAGGAGAGCATTTGCGCGGCAATCTTCAGACGCCTTTGGAGACCCACCATGTTAACCCCTAACTCATTCTTTTATGCCTTTAAACCGCGACACCATAAGGGAACAATATGTGTTATGCAATCTACAATTTTCATAACAATAGTGTGGAATGTAAATTATCACTTGGAATTTTCCTATACCACACGTGTTAACGAACATTTATAACAGTACTGTAAAAACACTTTTTTTTTAAATATATATATATATATACATACATACAATTACCCACGTGAAGATCATTGTACACCTGCGATGTTCATTTTTATTTTTTATGAACATAATTCTTATGTAATTTTTACATTCTCATGATATTTAAAAAACAATCTTTTTTTTATCTTCCTGACGCTCGGAAAAAAAAAGATTTGAGTTACCAATAAAATATTTTTGTTAATATATATACCTTCTCTCCAAATCTGATTAAGTGAAATTTCACTTAGAATGTTTCAAAAGTCTTCCGTGTAAAAAAATAAGTGTATATGCACTTAAAAACAATGATTTTCACTCAAAAAGAAGTAAAGTTTCATTATTTTTAAGTGCATATACACTCATTTTTCTACGTGGAAGACTTTTGAAACATTCTAAGTGAAATTTTACTTATTCAGATTTAGAGAGTTTTGACAAGGTTAGGTTAGGTTGGTTACTCTCCACATGAAATGACCCATATATATATATACCTATATTAGTTTTTTAGTTCTGATTTAAACCTCAAACACACAGGCGAATTGACGTGAAACGACCCATATATCTACCTATAGTAGTATATTAAAACGAACATAACCTCAAAATTCAAGGTCCTAGGTCTCTTGGATTCAAGGTCATAAATCAAACATAACCTTCAACTTCAACGGCATAGGGTTGAAGGTTCAGAAAGGTCAGAAATCAAACCTAACCTCAAAAATTCTAGGGCATAGGTTTCCAGAATTCAAAGTCTTAGTTCAAACATAACCTCAAAATTCAAGGACATAGGTCAAGGAACCGTTGGGTTTAAGGCTATTTCCGACAAATATAACTAAGAAACGAACATAACCTTAAAATTTAGATAAAATTTTAATAATTTTAATACTTGCAAGCCTTAAAAAAGTTAGGGGAAGTTGAGGTAAATAGAAACAAGGGGTAAATCGAAACAGTAGTTATTTCAGTTAAATAAAAATTTTTAAAAATAAATACGGCCTCAAACCTTATTGGGGGTGATCTAAGGTTCAAGATTTGAGGCCGTATTTATTTTTAAAATTTTTTATGTAACTGAAATAACTACTGTTTCGATTTACTCCTTGTTTCTATTTACCCCAACTGACTCTAATCATTAAAGTGGAAAATAATGGGGGTTATCTGATTGTCTGACTGTTTCTAAATGTTCAAAGAGATAGTTTTTTTTAAATTAATTCTGAAAATCAATTTGAAATTTAAACATTTTTCTCTCTGAATATATTAAAAAAATAGAAATAGAGAATTTTTTTTTAAGAGAAAAATTTTAAAATCGATTATTACAGTTGGCTATAACTAATATATTATAAACATATTTTGCAAAACAATCTAGAAATTACAATGCAGTGTTTATTGCACACTACGCTATATCAAACTTATTATATGCATAAGGAAATTATTGCTTCTTTTATCTTTAGATAAGAAACTTTAGCAACCGTTGTAGAAATTCTCTTCTGGTATATATTATAATGCTTTGGACTTACACCTCGGTATGTACCATTTATATATATATATATATATAAATGTCATGGGGAGAAACGAGTTTTTCGTCAGCTTCAAAAGTGAACGAGTTTATGGACGAAGACTGCATTGAAAAAGAATTTATGACACACATATACACAAAGAAAACGAGTTCTAATAATCGAAACATAGCGAATTGAAAAAAAAACATTTCTTCAAGTTTAAAGTTTGGCTTGTTATAAAAATTTCGAAATAAATTTTAAAAATATGTCAAGAATATAAAAAGAAATTTCCCTTCTCGTATATATACAATGCGTTTTGAGGTTATTTGCCGCCAAACATAACCTTAAAATTAGTTCAAAGTGTCCGGGATAAAACATCAACATAACCTCTAAATCTATATGCCAAAGTCATAATAGGCGAAGATAATCTTAGAATTCACGGTTAAAGACCAAACATAACCTCAAAAATTTACATTGAAAAAAATGCCTAGGCGATTTATTTATGCTCCTAGTCACGAGAGGAGTATAGCTAAATCGCCTAGGCATTTTTTTCAGTCTAAGACTCATTCAAGGTGAAAATCCGAACATAACCTCAAAATTCAGAAAAGGTTAAAGGTAGATGAACATAACCTCAAACCTTATATTCATGTTTAGCTTATAATATAATTTTAAAAAAAACTAAGTCAAAAATATAATAAAACAAACACAAATTAATCAATTGTAAAATCATCAATATATATATATATATAACATCAAAAGAGCGTGTTGCTTTGCTGACCTATGGCAATATTTTTCTCTTCTCACTCTTGCGTGCGTTTATATGCGAAAACAATAAGACCAACCGAATGCTCAACATGCCTAGACATAGTGTATTTTAAAATAAGCACTCACTCGCGACACACAAGACTAAAAACAAATCAACATTTTTAACTTTTTCTTGCCCATTAGTATAGTACTGTACGAAGATCAAAACGGCATCTCTAAAAAGATATTTTCGTTTCAACAGGACCTTGAACTGTCGTATGTGTGTATTTTTTTTTTCATTTTGTGGTACATATAAATATATGAGAAAATGTTTGTTTTCAAGATGCATGCATCAAGAAAGGATCTCTTAAAAAAAACAATTCTTACAATAACATATAGTTTCTAAAGTGTTTTTTGAAAAACTGAACGCGCAAGCACCTGATTTAAAGTGCGGTATATATAATAGTTAGGAGAATTCACATTATAGACAACACACTTAGAGATGAATATGATGATTGGAAATAAATCATGGTTATAGTTTGAAGGAGCATTTACTGTATGGTTTGCTACATGTTCCAAGACAACCGTTACTTCCCATCATATTCGTGAGAACGTAATTCTTTTTACAAATCTAATTGACGATGGAAAAACGCAAACAGAAATTTTAACTCACGACTATATATATATATATATATTATATATATATATGTATATGCCTTTTTTAAAAAAGAAAAATGCGGAATACTTAACTGCAAAACGTTCTTTAAAGAATAAGAATCATTTTAACACACAAAGGACATGGTTTGTATATAATGGATCGTGCGCAAAATTATCACAAAACGTGTGAAGCGCCATGTAAAAATTTCACACCTTGTTGTGTTTCAAATTGCTCTCTGGATGAGCATTATTTTGTCATTACAATATACAAATTAAAGAAGCTAAAGATTTAAATGTTTTAAGAATAGACTCAACGGGGACTATTTTAGTATGGGCTATTATGGTAGAAACTTACAAAAAAAATTTATGCGTTCATATGACTGAATGGTTAAGAAAAATTTTGGATAAAATTCTGAATTTTGGTTAAGCATAAACAGCTGTCTTTATACCATATGATAATTCTGTCACTAAAGCAGAAAGTTAAAAAAGTCATTTTTCAAGTTTTGAAAATTTTTTTTTAAATTTTTAAGTTTTGTGTACTATCATTTTGATGAGTAGCACATTCTAGAAAAATTGAAGAAAAAATCTTAAAATTTACACCAAAATCACCACTGAAAATTCACCTTTAATTTAAATCTAAGAAAGTTAGAAAATCTTAACTGGTTTCCAAAATAGCACTACAAACGTCCGAGAATGTTAATGTCCAAAACTGCCTAAAATCATGAAAAATATACAAATGATCATGTAGTTTTGGGCATAAACATACTCGTACGTTTGTACTGATATTTTGGAAACCAGTTAAGATTTGCTAATTTTCTTGGATTTAAATTGAAAGTGAGTTTTCAGTGGTGAATTTGTTGTAAATTTTCAGATTTTTTCTTCAATTTTTCTAGAATGTGCTACTAATCAAAATGATAGTACAAAACTTAAAAATTTTTGTATTTTTTTTTTTTCAAAACTTGTCAAGTGAGAAAATTTTTTTTTCAAGGGCTATAAAATTCTCAGCAATACATCATTAGACACGCATAATTGACTATATTCTGGCTAATGAAAATTACAGAAATAGATAAATTCATTAAATTCGTTGACATAAAAATTGTGTAAAATGAAGATATTACCAAATTAATTTTAGTGCTTATTCCTACGTCTCGTTTTGAATGGGGCTAAATAAGGAAATTTCTGCGCACGGGTCCAATTGACAGAAACAGTTATTTAAAATACACAATCAATAGCAAAATATATATCATCCAATAAATATTGCTAATAATAGTTATATTATAATTGGTGAATAATAATCGCCACAATATTGAGGTCACCTTATCCCCAAAATAAATAATTAATAATTGAATCCCAACGGAATGTTTTGGACATATACATCCAGAAGATGAAATACCGTCGTCTGATTAAAAATAAAAAAGAGCAGCTCTCCCTCTCTCTCTCTCTCTCTCTCAAGATCCTTAAACGACTTTCCTTTCTCTCTCACTCTCTTTCTCTCTTTCTACTTCGAAGTTTGAGAGATTTGCGGAGAAAAAATGAGCCATGCGAGATCGAGAGATAACATCAGAACCATGCTGGGAATCGAAACTGACGCGTTTTTGATTGGTATGAGGACCAATCCTTAAATGGTTACTTGGTGTGTGCTTCAATAAAAATACGTGGGAGCCTTTGGACCAAAAAGATGTCACATGTGTTAAACTCACAGGTATATAGATATATATATATAATACGTAATTTTGAAACTGTTTTCGAGTGACGAAAATATCTCAGAATGGTGATATTACTTGGCCAAAAGTATATATAATATGGAACGAGAAAACACGGATGCGCCCTGCTTTTATACAAGTTCACCCACGCACAAATATCCCTCATCGATCTAAAAAAGAAGAAGCAATTTTGCTTGGAGTCAAAATTGACTTTATAAGTGCAAGTTGATTGTTATTGTTCGGCTGCTGTTGGGTATATATTTATGTTGTCCTCAAGACACAATACTCTGAATTTACTCTCTTAACATTATATAATATGTGTAGGTGGATTTTGAATTTTAACAAAACAAGTAACAGTAAATCATCATAAATAAATAGATTGTATATAACGCTAAAATTTTCTTACCTTAAATACAAAATTTTTCAAAAACATAAAAAAAACCAGAAAGCCTTTTCTCTAGATCTGAAATAGTTCTAAGTGTATATTACTAATTCCAATTAGAATCACTATTAATTTGAATGTATCAAATTCCAACGAATTGATACCAATATTTTGGATCAAAACATAATTTACTCCAAACATTGGTATCAACTTGATACCATCAAACTAACGAAATTCCACTAATTTATTATAGCCTATATGTTTTCTTGATGGTACCAAGTTGATATCGGATTGGCTCAAATTGATACCAATGTTTGGAGCAAATTATGTTTTTATCCAAACATTGGTATCAATTCGTTGCAATTCGATACCTTCAATTTAACAGTGATGCTAATTGGAATTGGTGATATACACTTAGAACTATTTCAGATCTAGAGAAAATGCTTTCTGGTT
Organism: Leptopilina boulardi; assembly: GCF_019393585.1. Classification (NCBI taxonomy): domain Eukaryota; kingdom Metazoa; phylum Arthropoda; class Insecta; order Hymenoptera; family Figitidae; genus Leptopilina; species Leptopilina boulardi. Next base: position 2,350,060 of record NW_026137881.1, on the reverse strand, counting down.
TTTTATATTTTTGAAAAATTTTGTATTTAAGGTAAGAAAATTTTAGCATATTATACAATCTATTTATTTAAATGATGATCCATTGATTCCAATTGAAAGTTATATTTGTATTATCTATAAGTATACCACATTCTAATCAGCGTCCACTGCAAAAACTGTTCATCTTAAAAATTTAAAAAACGTCTTCAGATTCAGATTTGCAGAGTAGAATCATATTTCACTTAGTATAAAAATTATTCCCCTATAAAATGTAAACAAAAATTGACATACAATTATAACGGTACACGTACTTTATGAACCATAACATTGTATAAATGAAAGTAATTAACAGCGTCTCAAAAAAAAAAATTCTGTTTTTAAGTGAGGAAATTAAAGAGAGAAAAAAATGAGATTCTCGTTCAGGAAAAAAAAATCAACTCATAAAAAGGGTCTTTTGGTGTATATACGTATATATATATAATCTCAGTTTTAAAACCTCAATCAAGCACTCGGATGACTCGTGTTGAATTTAAATGTCCCCTTAAAAATTTAAATGAACATTACAAAGTTGTTTTTCAACCTCTTTTCTTTGAATTATCACAACACTGCAGATAGGCTATATATATATATTAATACTAATAATTTTGATGTTTGCGAATAAATTCGTAACATCGAAAAGTGAAAGGGATGAGTTTATCATATACTCGGTTGTGGTATAATTATGAATAACTGGTGAAATTAATTGTAATTATAAAATCAAGCTTACAGATGATTTACAATACGAAACAAAATCTAGATCTGATTTCTAATTAGATTGTTGTGTTTACAATCTAAATAAAGTTAATTATATCAATTACCAGACTGTAATTCAGAATTCAGATAGTTTAAACTCATATTATACGAATTACAATCCAGATTTCAAATTTGTTGGTTTGTTATGTACTTAAAATCAAAATATTTAAGATAATTGAGGCTCTGGATCATAAAAAACAGCCTACGCTCGAATTTTCGTCTCAAGTTTTGGCCCATGGTGTTAAAATTTTGAAATATCAAATTTTAACAATTGATTCTTTTCTGTTGGAATTTGATAATGACAATTTCAAAATTTTAACATCAAGAGCAAAAACTTGTGACGTAAATTCGAGCGTAGGCTGATTTTCTAATCAGATTTCTACATTTACAATCTTAATTTTAGATCGTTCTAAAAAAATGGACCTAATTTTTTAGATTGAAAATAGTTTTGAACTGATTGTACAAATTAAAATCCAAATATTAGATGGTTCTAAGAGTACACATTTTCGAATAAGAATCCAAATTTCAGATAGGATTTTCTAAACAGATTCTTCGATATGCAATCTTTCTTTTGAAAATGATTCTAAACTGATGGAACTAATCAAAATTTTCATATTAAGTATGGTTGGAAAAATCAATATTTCCGTTCGTTCTAAACGGTTTTTACCATTTGTATACTCAAAACTTTATATCTAGAATTAATTATACCAAATTCAGACTAAAATCCTTTAAGACTTGTTCCAAAAAAAATTCCGCCATATATTTAGAATCAAAATTTACAATCTTTTACAACAATCTGTATAACAATAGAATCCTTTTCTATTTAAAAATATTTTTTGCTTCCTTTTTGAAAGTATAAATGGTGTCTTCTTTTTTTCAATATGACATTATAATAATATATTAATTAGAGTATAAACGATTGAGTAAAATTTTGATTTCACAATCTGAAATACCATAGAAATTGTTACTTAATTTGACTCACTAACGGTCATAACTTCTCGCCGTAAGTCCATTTGGGAAGACGTATTGCATTTTCTTTCAAGTAATTCATGCTCCAAGAAGCGTGGGCCGATTACGTAATTACTCCAAGAAAAAGGATATTCGATTTCTGTCAAACTCCACATTTGGAGCTATTATTTCTCCTTGTTGTGGCGCGCACGAATGCAACACGGCTTTCGAACTTTAATTATATACATTAAATAAATATACTATATATATATATATATTCGAGAAAGAATTGCCACTGTATAAACCAGGAGACAAAATTTCACATTCTTCAAGAACATGACATTCGCATTTTCAAACTTTTGGCAAAGTAGGATGCATATAAATTGCGCGAAAAATTATGGTCCGCCTACCTCATCTTTTTTTTTTTTTTTTGGGTGTAAGCGCGTGCCTTATTTGGACCTGGGCGAGAAGACGGAACGCTGTGGGAGGTTTTGGTGATCCGCGCGCGATACTTGCAGTGAAATTCTTGATTGCCAATATGCCGTCGGCTCGATATAAAGAAGGGGTCCATTTGTTGAAATTAACAGGGAATCAGATCGCAGCCTTTTAAACCTCCTCATCTCGATATAATTTCACCTTCTTCTTTATATATATATACCACGTACCGTTATATTTCCCCTCTCCAAAAAAAAAACCTTCCTCCCTTGCCCTCCTCATCTTCAACACTGATTTAAACAGACTCTGTAATTCATGTTAAATCAACAACTTGTTCTCGTTTTTATTTTTATCGCAGGTGAAAAACGTATGATGTATTTTTTTTTTTGTTTTTAATTTAAACGAATAATTCTTATACAGAATCAGTATCATGCGGGGATCAGCTTGATTGCCACTCACTAACGAATGCATTATATATATACATATATATATATATATATTATATATTTATAAAGGCCTCTTCTCGAAAATACCTTCTCGTTAAATATCGAGCATCTCTTGTTTGTGTTTTACAAGCATTCATTTTTACTCGACATTCCGAAACTGTTTGTGCGATAATGAGAATTCTTTAATTTTTTTAGCGTGTCTTAAATATATTTACCGTTTTACTAAATATATATATTCTGTTTCTTATGTTGAGGGAAATTAATTCTATTGTTACAGATTGTAAATCTAAATATATGGTAGAATTTTTGATTTTTAGAACAAATCTGAAAGTATTTTACAGTCTGGATTTAGTATAATTAATTCTAGATGTAAAGTTTTGAGTATACAAATGGTATAAACCGTTTAGAACCATCTGGAAAAATTAATTTTGATATCAAACAATCTGTTTCGAAATTATCTGAAATATTGAATTTTTGTTCGAACATTTTCGTCATTTTAGAACCATTTAATATTTGGATTTTCATTTGTACAAGCAGTTCCAATCTAAAAGATATAATACTTTACTACTAAATTGTGTCAATTGTGATATCAAAATCGTGCAGCAGGAACTGTCTACAACCTATACCTATTTATATATATTGTTTATATGACTTTGTATAATTAACCATTGCCGATAAAGTGTCAGCTCATTGCAAATTGATTTCAAAAGAGATGCAAATGTTACCAAATAAATAATACCAACTGTAATATCGAGTTCATAGGAAACTGTTAATTTTACCTGTCAAGAGTATAGAATATATATATACTATTTATCGGATGATATCACATACATATACAGTAAATGCTATCAGACTCAACAATATGTAGGTTATTTTCTGACGTTAATGCTTTTCCACGTGATAACGGTTATTCTATGTTTTGCAAATAAAATCATCGTAACAATATACGTCAAGTAACTGCAATATTCACGCGCCAATTAAAATTTTCTTTGCGAAAAGAAACAAGTAAACATAACCTCAAAATTTATAGTTATAGGTCAATTGGATTTGCAGTTAAAACCACAAATTTTAAAATCAAAGAGGAAACTTGACTTCAAGGTTAAATGAAGACCTTTGAATTTCAGGTTAAAACTGCCAAAGGGTATAGGTCTTTTTATACATAAAAAGGGGAATTAGGCCTGTCAAATCCAAAAAATTGATAGGTTCTAAGAAAAATCCTTTCGCCTAATGGATAAAAGTAGGGTAAAAAATAGAAATAAGGGACCGCGCGCATAATCGGAAATTGAGAGTGCATTCATCTTGAGGGTTCTCTCTCTATATACTGAAACATTACAGCCGATTTGAGATCGATCTCAGCTTCTTCGTAGAAATCATAAATATCTGCCAACAACTATAGAATTAAGGTTCTTGTAACGTACAGTAGATGGGTCACGTGATCTATTAAAGTCATAGGTATATAGAAGTAATTGTTGCGTGTATATATATGTATACAACTACACCATGACTTATATACAAAAACGGCATAAAGCAAAGAGTGCCGATCGTGCCAAATTAAGAAACCAATGCCTTCAGTCTGGTTGTCGTCGTCCAGAGGCTCGTTTTCTTGTGCAATCAGATGAAACGACTTTCTTTTCAACGCCGACAAAACCCCTCCCTCTCAAAAAAGAGGGTTAATCCATCAATTTTTACAGTAAAATAATTTCATAACTTTTTATTTATCTTTTAAATACCCACAAGTTAGATGAAATAAATTCAAAATTATTTTCTAGATTCTGAAAATAGAATATCTAAACTTGAGATTTATTATACAGCCGCACAAAAAAAATTCTGATTCTGAATTCTGCCGCATAATTTCAAAAAAAAAAAACCCTTAAATTGAGCTATACATCAGTCAACAAAAAAATTTTGTTTCTGTTCTGGGGGTCTATGTTAACTATATATGTTTTTTGAGTCGCTGAATGCGAATTGAATACCCATTTATTCTTATATTAGTTCAGGAATTTTTCCATAACCTCTAAAAACCTTAGTTCTACGAATTTAGCAAAAATATTTTCTTTATGATCTGGGGGTCTGACAATGTTTACTATATGTTTTCGAGGTTCCTGAATCGAAATCCGAGGCCTATTTAACATTATCACTTCAAATTTCTGTCATAACCTCAAAAAACACATTAGAAACAAATGTTTTTGAAGTTATGAAAGAATCTGGAAGCGATGGGGTTAAATGGGCCTTGGATTCGAATTCAAGGACCCGGAAAACATATAGTAAACATGTTCAGATCCCCAGATCAGAAAGAAAATATTTTTGCTAGATTCGTAGAACTAGGGTTTTTTTTTTCGAGATTATGGAAAAATTCCTTAACTAATCGGATTAAACGAGCTTCGAATTCGCATTCAGCGACTCTAAAAACATATAATTAACACAGTCAGACACCCATATCATCAAAAAAAAGTAGAATTTTCACTCCAAAATCGGTATGAAAAATAACTGCAACAAATTGTATCCAAGTTGAGGGCGCCACCGTCTATGTAAATTAGCATTGGTTAAAATTACCCTCAACTAAATATTAATCCAGCGTTTTTTACGAAGCTGAAGTACGCAACGTTTATGATAAATGATTTTTGAAGAAAAAATTTTTTAAAATGAAAAATTCTGTAATTTTTTGCCTAAACAATATTTCTCGTAGTTTTCATTAATCAGCAAATTATAAAAAAAATATTTTTTAGGCGAAAAATTAAAGAATTTTTATTTAAAAAAATTATTTCTTAAAAAATCGTTTATCATAAACGTTGCGTACTTCAGCTTCGTCGTTTTTTATGTGAGGGTTTTTTTTTTTTTGAAACTATGTCCGAATCCTGAACTGATGGGGTTAAACAGACCTTGGATTCGAATTCAGCTACCTCAAAAACATATAGTAAACATAGTCAGTCCCGTAGATGAAATTTTTTTTTTATTTTTTTGGTATGCCTGTGTTATTTGCTAAAAAAAAATTCGTATATTGAAAGTTGAGGGGTAAAAGAGCTGTTGAACTCATAGAGACAAAAAATCAATAGTCATTGACACATATAACAATAATACACTGTGTATTTGTGTGTATATTAACCTACGTTGTAGTTTCTTACAGCAAAACGAGGTCAACCGTGACCTAAGGCATTATATGCGATTGAAATCAGCAAAACTGCATTTCCGGAACTTCTCAGTCGCTTCTTCCGTGTCCATTCTTTCTTTTTTCCATTCATATATATATATATATATATATATATATATATATATATATATATATTATAAAAATCCTTTTTCATAATATTGGCTCTAATATCCGTTCCAGAAGAATTATATATTGCATAAAGAAACGGGTCGAGTCAATTGTTCCCTGAAGAGATTGATTTAATAACTGTCTTAACTGTTTTCAAACTATACAATATACAAAGCTAATAATTTCCTCTATACCATTTTTCATCATATAAGGCGTAATATAGTATGCATTGAATTTTGCATCTTTATAAACACTTTACATATATACACACACACATACACACATTTAATAATAATCCAACTTCAATTTTCACCAAAAGAAAAATATACCGAACATACTTTATTATTGTAACGGAAAATTGATTCATGAATTGAAACCAGTTCGTTTTACATGCTGTAATTTAATGAATCGCTTCATTTGAAAAACGAGGAATGTGGTTGTTATAAGGAATAACGTTTTTCATATTTTTTTTTTTTTTTTTTTTTTTGTGCTATAATATATTATTCCCCCAACGTGGAAATCATGAGTTGGTTGCGAAATAGGGTGTAATCGAAATTTAAATGACGCATAATGGCTACACCTGGTAAAATCCATTATACAGTCTTAAAATGGTACACGTATTAAATTCGACCTTATCTGCGCGTCTTACATACACACACACACAGCAATTGGTAGGTGTTTGTAAGGGGGCAAAAATGAAGGTGTCATTTATCGATGTTGGGAATACCATCCCTTTTTACTTTCTACCTGTGTTTCAACATCAAAAGAAAATAATCGTTTGGTTTTATCAATAAACGTTTTTATAGATGTTTCAACAGAAAGTATTTAAGGGATCATTTGAACAAAATTATTTAGAACCATTTTTATAATAATCATTATTATATGTAATCTTTCTAAAATGAGAAAAATATGCTATTGAATCAACAACATTTTTGCCAAAGGGATAACAATTGATATGCTTTTGAATTGATAATTTTTATACCTTTGACGAAAATTTGGATTCAATCCCTATAAAAAAAAAAAAAAAATACCACTGGCGCAGTACTGGCACGGTTCTTGTAGTAGTAGTGTGCCAGTGCATCATATAAATAACAAAACTATAATTCTTAAATTTTATACAGAATGATAAAAAGTAAAGTCCGAAGCTAAAAGAATGCCAATAGTTTTTACCATTCACAGTTATTATAAAAATAGAAATAACAGGCTTCCCGCACAGAAAAAAAATATATCTGCTACAGTTACTGATAAATCTGTTAAAATAATTATAGCATATCGTTTTTCTGATAACTGTTACAGATTTTTCATTCTTTACAATCTTCTCTATAATAATTATTTATGGATTTTTCTGTAATAATTACAAAAAAAAAAAAATAAACCACTTTTTTGTATTTATCATACAAAATACTGTACAGAATATTTTTTCTCATTAGTCTAATAAAGTAATCATAAACTCTGAATAAAGTCTATTATATAGAAAAATGCATCAATCGAATTGTTAAAAGGCAATAAAATGCTTTTCATTAAAGTGTATATACATATATAGAAAACTTGAAGAATATCGGATTTTACACCTATCGTGAGAACATTGTGCATTGCCAGATTGTTATCAATAATTTACTATAAGGAATAAAGAGGCAAATTGGTGTAATTTCTCAATGCCACATCGAGTTATTCAAGCAGATTCTAACAACATTACGGACAATTTCTCTTTATACACAAACTATTCGACCCCAGGGCATTTTAAGAAAACATTATTTTTTCTGTAAGTATATAGTAGATATTATATAACCATTTTTTTTTCTACTGAAACATCAATTATTAAAGAATTATACATTATAGTAAAAGAAATAAATGTTAAAGTAGCTTTAATTTTCACACGCTATATATGCGAAAATATGATAGCTTTTCATGTACAAAGAATATTGTACCAATTTTATTGGTATATATTCGAAATTTTGAATGATATACATAGCAGATTGTAGTATTTATGATTTTAAATTTAGATGGTATAATTATCAAATTGCACCTTTTAAAATCTAAATATATTTTAGATGCTTCTAAAATTATGCACTGGGAAAAATATGCTATTGAATCAACAGCATTTCTGACAAAGGTATATAAAAATTATTGATTCAAAAGCATATATATGCTATAAAATTTGTAAATTATTTTATAAATTCTGTAGCATATTTTTCTCGGAATGAATTTTACGGTTTGAAATACAAATTTTAGACAGTTTATAATCGCGCATTATACCATTTGTAATTCGGATTTAGATGGTTTTAATTTTTAACTAGATGGTACCATATTTAATCTGAATTTTAGATGAGTCTACAGCTACACGGATTGTACCATTTATGTATAGTTTAGAAATAACATGATTCTTCTAAACGGATAGAACCAATCTGAATAATCTAATTTTAAATAATTCAAAATAAATTGCACGTTTTAAAACATAAATTTTAGATGCTACTAATTGGATTATACCATTTACAATTTGGAATTTAGATGATTCTAATGGTACAAATAAATGATATTATTTTCAATAAGAATTTTAAATCCGCCTAAACGGATAGTATAACACAATCCTAACCTAATTTTAAATAATTCTGAATAAATTGTACGACTTGAAAGACAAATTGTATATATATGGTTCTATTCGGATTATAATTTTGCAATTTGTATTTTAAATGGTTCTATTTTCAAAATGAATGGGTATACTTGTTTCAATCTGAATTTCAGATGAGTCTAAACAGATTGTACCGAAATGTGAACTTAATTTTAAATGATTCTATATAAATTGTAAGGTTTGAAACCTAAATTTTAAATGCTTCTAAAATTATGGTAGCATATTTTGAATCAAAATTTGATGATTCGGAATGAATTTTGTGATTCGAAGTACAACTTTTAAACAGCTATAATCGGATTATACCATTTGAAATTTGGATTTTAAATGATTCTGATTTCTAAGTGGATCGTACCATTTATAGTCTAAATGTTACATGATGCTTCTAAACGGTTAGTACCAATCTGAACATATAATTTTAAATGATTCTAAATAAATTCTACGTTCTGAACCGTCATTTAATTAACGACTTTAAATCTAATTTCCAGATGGTTCTAAACTGATTTTTCTATTCAAAATTTATATTTTAGATAGTGTTTTTTTGAAATGAATTATTATTACAGTCTATGCGAAAATAAAGACAAAATCAATGAAAAATATATGGCAATTTGGACGAAAAATTTCAACAAAAAAAAAAAAAAAAAAAAAGAAAAGAAAATGCCCAAGATCATGGAGGGTCAATGAAAAGAGAGAATATCGCCTTGGGTGATTGTTTAATCTTTATCGTTGATCAGCGCATATTTTCTGCATCGACGCGACCTGTGTGCCAGCCACGTTTCACTGTGTAAACCTGTCACCAATACCAACTTTAACGAATATAAACATTGCAAACTAATAGGTGATTGAGAATTGGAAGAAAAATAAATTTACTCATTATATATATCGCTGTTTAGGACTTGTTTGTTCGACAGCAATCTGTCCGTATACCTCTTGTGAACGTATGCTATTACCAGTCGTATTCTCGAAGTGAACGCTAATCGACGCCTTAATGATATAGTTCGAGATACATACATATAGAAGCATGCGGTGCGCATTTAAGGGAACAGATCGTTTCAACGAACACGGATCAAAACCCTATTTAGAGATCACTACCGAACCACTTTTAATAAATCGTTTTCATATCAACGTTTATCCGAATACAGATGTTAACTTGGAATAATTCAGAATTGTATAAAAAATTATTTTCATCGAATTAAAGATATTGTAACGCTTAAAGAGATAAAAGAAGAAAATGACTATTTTATTCCAATGTAACTTTTATATTGAACTTCCAATTTACAAAAAAAAAAAAAAATGAAAACTATTCTGCAAAGCTAGCAATATAGCAATATACAAAAGTGTCAAGGACCTAGTGAGAAACGAGGACCAAGGTTCTTTGTAATTCTTGTTCCAATTGCAAAACATAATAGTTCCGAACATTATAATTATCTGTTTTAATCGATCTTTAAATGTTTCATCCGCAAATACATGGATCTGTTAACCAACCGAAATTAATCACTTTTCAATAAAAAGAATTGAGCTCATAAATAATACTTGTAAAAATTATTACTAAAAATTTTTTCCAGTAAAACCGAATTGAAATTCTGGATCTTTAAAGAATTAAATTTACATTACAAGTTTTGGTGTTAAAATTTTGAAATTTTCAATATCAGATTTTCACAGTTAATTCTAATCTTTGGAATTTGATATTGAAAATTTCAAAATTTTAACACCAAAACTTGTAATGTAAATTTGGGTGTTGGCTCTTTAAAGATCCAGAACTTATATTTATTTTTCCCAATCTCATATTTCTTATCAACAACGTACATAGTGAAAAAAGAGGAAAAAAAAAGTTGATCATACAGAGACATGTAATTCCTAAAGACGTTGGTAAGGCAAAAAAGTCTCTTCGAAAATATTATTTTATTTTTGAGATAAATCGAGCTTGTCTTTTGAACTAAGAAGAAGAAGAAGCAGCAGCAAAAATACGAAAGGAGAAAATGAATTAAAATTATAAAAAAAGTTGAGAGTAGAAGAAGACGAAAGAAGAAGAAGAAATGATATACCAAAGAAGCGCCAGGCGCTCTATGAGAGCAGCATTCGCAGCAAAAACCAAAGACTAACGACCGTCTCGTTTCCTAGAAGACAAATCCAAAATAGCAACGTATCAAAAATAAAGTGAGTGTGTGTGTGTGTGTCTCATCTCCCCGCAGTAGGGAACTAAGAGAAATTTCAATGGTAATTATCCTGAAAATATTCGTTCACCATATAATTCAAAACATTTGTTTCTCAAATCAAAAAAATTTTTCATTTCATGCAATATTAATTTTATTTTTATGTTGAAAGCTTCTTGTCCACTGTATATCAATCAAAGAATATGAGATTATCTTTGCTTCTTATCGTAACGCAACACTTCTCGATCAATATATATATATATAAGTATATTCACGTCACATTGAAAAATTCTATTTTTGTTCATGACAAACGAAAACAATATGTGGTTAAGAATTTATAAATTTGTGGGTACGAATTACAAGGGATTTTTAAAAAATTTTATATTAATTGTTATTTATATATGACTTATCTTTACACGTAAACCATATTTAAAATTATAATTTCTGAACAATTTTATACACATCCGTTAATATATTATACACAATCTCGTGGTACCATTTTATACTATACTTAATATGCTATTATATCACAAGAAAATTATGAGCCAAATAATAAATTATCTGACTATTATCTAATATGTATTTACTATTTAGTATTTCGGTTAATTAATCATTTGAAATTTGTTGAATCCAAAAAATGTTTGATCCAAATTTGAGGCAAAAAATATATTTTTACGGATCAAATAAATACTTATTAGATAATAAGGCAGAGTAAATAAAGAGTCAATAGGGCGGAATAAATAGAGAGTCAATAAGGTAGAGTTCATAAAAATAGTATAGTCAGTAAGGCACAGTAAAGTAGAAGTCAATATAAGACAGGAATTATTTGACTCAAATTTTCTTATTGTGATAACAAATATTATTTGCATGCTGCATGTATACAAATTTTCCAATCTAAACAGTAATTCAGAAACATGAACTGAATTTATCATTACTGTAATAAATCAAAATTTGTTCCTCCGTAGAGGAAGTATTTAATACACTGAATAAGATCTGAAGAAAAATTTAGTGGATTTTAACATGAGCCAAAAGTTTTGAACGTTCAAATGAACAAAATATTTTTTTCAATCTATAAATTATATTAAAAATTATAATGTCAATGTAAAATAAAACAGTAAATTAAACTAATATTAAATTAATAACTTCTTTTTAGATATTAAAAATAATATTTTGCAATAAAATTCGTATTTAAAGAAGTTATAAAAAAAATGTTGTTCATTTTGAACGTTCAAAACTTTTGGCTCATATTTTAACAAATGATTCCGATATTCTTTTACACTTATTTTTCTCAATATAGCACACAGGCCGAGAAAATTTTAGACTATTTAAGAACAAAGAACCAGATTATACTTTTCGGAAGCATTTTGACAATTTGAATCCGAATCTGATTTCAGAATTGACCCATTACGTCAGGTTTTCGAGATATTTTAACCTAAAGATACAGATGCAAAAAGATGTTTTTGACCATATTTGAAGTCATGTAACATCAAGTGATAATTTTTTTTCAAAAAGGACGTTGCAGAATCTAAAAGTCATATTTTTACCCTTTAAAAAATCTTTATTTCACAGAAAAAACCTGGTGCAACAAAAATGAGCCAGGTTGGTGGCGCCACTGTCTATGTCGTTTAGTATTGTCTCATTTTGAGATGCAACAAAAATGAGACTAGGTTTTTTCTGTGATTGGCTCTGAGTTATCATCATTTAAATTTTCTGAATTTCGTAAAGTTTTCAATATTCGTAAACTGATTCATTACGGAATATTCAAATGACGATAAGTCAGAGCCAAATAAAGATTTTTTAAGGTTTCAAAATTGATTTTAAAGGGTAAAATAGTACTTTCCGATGCTGTAACAGCATTTTTGAAAAAAAAAAATTATCTCTTGGTATTACATGATCTCAAATATGGTAAAAAAACGTCTTTTTTGCACCTTAATCGTCAGGTTAGAATATTTCTAAAACCTACTGACGTGCCAGATCAATTTTGAAGTCAGATTCGAATTCACAACGTCAAAATGCTTCGGAAAAGTATAAGGACGCATGAATCAGCTCTAAAATTTTTTTTAGAATTACGATTTAATAGAATCTTATTCTGTAGAATATTAATTTTGCAGAATATTTTTTCGATTATTAATGGTTTAGAAAATGCAAATGGTCAAAAATCAATTTTCCAGAAATAATTCGTCGGGAACTTCAAATTTGACCAATCACAATTTTCTTTTGATAATTTCTGATAGGGAAAATTTAAAGTTTCTACCGAATTATTTCTGGCAAATTGTGTAGTAGAAGCTCAACTAATCAGTAGCACCTTTTAACTAATTTACTGTAATAATTACAGTAAATAATAATAATAATAATAATAATAATAATAATAATAATAATAACCAGTTCGAAATATGAAATAGCATCGTAAAATTAGAGGAAAAATTTTGAATTTACATTTAGTTGGCTAATTTATATACATGTACGTGGAGTGAAAAAGCAAATGTTATAACTCCACTGTGATTTCTATAAAAATAATGCTGCACGTTAACGAGTGATCAGTATATGAAACTACAATGAACTGACTTTTTTTAAAAAAAAAAAGATAGTATAGAACTTGCGGCTGTATCTAAGTACATGTTTCTCCAATATAACCGTGACCTACGCTGGACATGCTTCTTTATACTACTCTCTTTCTCTATCTCTATATCTTTCTCTCTCTCTCTCTCCCTCTCTCGAGACTTATCCGCATACAAAGAAATAATTACTTTCAGAATATTTCAAATTTATCGGTAAAACGTGCTCCCGCTAAGTCACAATCTATATGTTCATCCCACGACTATATAGACGCGAGGAGAAGAAAATTTTTTTCTAAAAACATGAAAATCTATGACATGAATCATATAATAATACACGTATATTAATCGCGCACATGTCCTTTTTAACATTTTTGATATATTTTCTTTTTTCTTATCCGTGTTTATAGATATTAGAAAAAAATTTTACATATGTGTATTCGAGAATAAAAATTATAAAGTTCTGAACGTTCAAATGATTTAGCATTTAACAGAATTTCTTTTTTAACGAATTTTTCCTGAACAGAATTTTTAGGTAGCGAATTTTTTTTTCCTTAGAATTTTTTAAAACGTTGAAATTTGACAATTTCTGAATATGGTCAATTTTAAAATTCGCGCCAAAATCTTTCAGTTGATTATTTGTTCGTCTACTCTCTAAATCTAAGTTAGTAAAAATGTTTACTAATTCCAATTAGTAACTCACTTTTTGCTTCTGAATTAGTAAAATTTTACTAATTATTAGTAACTTTGGATACTAACAATTAGTAAAATTTAACTAATTCAAAAGCAAAAAGTGAGTCACTAATTCAAATTTGTAAACATTTTTACTAATTCAGATTTAGAGAGTATTTTCCATTTCAGACAAATAAACATTCGGCCTTTTTAAGAATTTTGACGAATAAAAATTCAATATCTAAAAATTCTGTTATGTAAAAATTTGTTTAAAAGGAAATTCTGTCAAATTCGAATCCGCAAAATGAAAATTCGCCAAAAAAATAATTATATATAATAAAATTCTCTAAAAATTTATGTTATACAGAATGTAAAAAATTTATATTTATTTTTCAAAATTCTACCATAAATTCAATATTTTTTGGATTTTTGTGGTGTAAATTTTAGTATGCTCAAAGGAAGACAATTTTTTTTTTTTTTTTTTACTATACCGGGCACACCTATTGTATAAGTGGAACATCATCTGAATTCTAATTCCTATTTTTGAGAATAAGAGAATATTCGCTCATTATTATTCGTTTACAATAGATGTATCAGCAGGAATACTAAATTCATTTTACATGTGAAATATTACATCATAAAAATCTGCAATGTTAGATATATTTTGTGCTTTTTAAATATAGAAACTTTTTCCCACGGAATTAATGTGAAAAAATATTTTCTACATACACTGATTATGATGCACTGAAAAAAAATTTATTTGATTCAAATAATCAGTTACTTGGACTTTATATTACTTAAATAAAATTTACTTGATTCAAATAATTTTTACTTAAATTATAAATTTTAATTTTTGTATTTAAAACAAATACCATTTAATTGAATCTTAAATTTCAAAAAGGCCTCAACTCTGAAAACAGTACGAGTCATTTTCACTATCGATTGTTATGCGAAAATTACACTTACGCTTTTCCGAGTAGTTGAGCCCTTTTTGAAATTCACGATTCAATTATTTAATACAAATAAATTTTTAATTGATAATAGTCAAGTAACCGAGTATTTGAATCAAATAATTTTTTTTTTCAGTGTGTAATCGAAAATGCGCTTTAAATGATTTTAAGGGTAATTTTATATAAATGATTTATTTATATTAAATAATTTTTAGTTAAAAAGAAAAAAATTTTATACATTACTTTGCAAAATTGATAATTAACAGAAAAAAAAATGAAGGATCTTTATAATTATGATTGATGATAAAACCATACCAACAACTACAAATAAAGAGCCATCAATCAACAATCTTCATTGATTTCTTATATACCTACAACCGTGCCTACAACCTTAATAAGGATTACAACATATTTCTATTAATTTCCCCTCCCTTTAAGAAAAATATGTCACGTCTACAATAATTATCATTTGATCATTAAAATGTCATTTAGTTGTCATTAGATCGACAATGTATTTAACACCAACAATAGATACAGAATCTAATTGCATTCATATTCCTTATTCTATTATGAAAATGTTTGTGTACTTTGTTTATATGACATGTTCCAATTCAATAATAATATTGCAACTATCTTTTACTTTGGTAAATATTGTTTAAAGACACAACAAAAAAATAAATAAAATTTATTGCTGATAAGTATTTGATTGATAATATAAATTTTTTAACAAATAATACATATATAATATAATTGATTTTAAAACTAATAGAAATAATATATTGATACATGTATTAATAATTATAAAATTATCATATTAATAATAAAATTAATTAAAATTAGTATTAAGTAACATTAATACTAATTAAAATTAATATTAATTATTATCGATATTAATTAACAGTAAAATTAATTATTATTAATATTAAATTATTAATTAACAACCTCCATGAAGTTGGCGTCGACGCTCAGCGTCGAAAATTATTTTTATGGGACCAAAAATATCAAAAAATTTTTTAAAAAGGTTTAGGGTTCACACAATGTCTTAAGAAGTATTTTTCAAGGTATTATTTGGATTGAAAAATTAAAAAAAAAGTAATTTCAAATTTTTGATTCCACGAAAAACAATTTTCGGCGCTGAGCGTCGAAGCCAACTTCATGGAGGTAATTAATAATAAAATTAAAATCTTTTTCCTATTACATCATATTATTATTATATATTATAATAATTGATAAAAGTTATATATAATACAAGAAATTATTGTAATAACGAACAAAAGAATTACTCAACTAATAACATAATTATTGCAATGAAATGATTATCCAACTTAATAAAATGTCAAAGATGTGCATTATTAAAGCGCAAAATTACCAGGAAGTTACTTTTTTTCACTTTAAGTCACATGCTTTTTTTGTATTTGATTGCATCAGCATTATTATAAAAAAAAAATTTACATTATCAGCAACTTACTGTTTCTTTTCACATTTTATCATTTCTTAAAATTTATATATATATATGTTACTCATCAAGGAATGTCCAATATTAAATTTTAATATTGAACTTGAAAGTATAGAAATTATTAATTTATTAAATAATAATAATAATAATAATAATAATAAAAATAAAAATTAATCCGTTAATAACTGAAATTTTATGATTATTTTGACATAACCTAAAAATTAATTTAACTGATAATTATTTTTAACTACTGCATTAATAGATAATTTACAATTTGCATTAGTAACTGCTTTTTTGCTATACCTAATTATTTTTAACTAATTTAAATTTGAAAAAGAACAAAATGACAAATCATTAAAAAAAATGTCCCCTTAAAAAAATTCCATTATTTTGCTATAACAAATATATATTTTACTAATGCTAACTTAATAAGTTCTTTGAAATCCTTATAATCGTATACTTCTAGGTATTCTTTACGGATAAATTGATAATTGGAACTATTCCCATTTAAAAAGCTATTTTTCAATATACGTTTCTAATGTCTCTTATATAATTATAAAATCAATCAGTATCCATCAATTTTTATTTTTAAATAATTGATTTTTATTTATTTATAATTATTATGAATTTCCAATTTCATTTAATCGATAATTTTGCTGTACTATTTTTCTATTATTATTATCATCTGGAAAAAAATTATACCCCAAAAAAATCAGGACAAAAATTTAAAACAATATTATGCTGTCACTGATTTTTATTGACAAAATCATTGCCGATTATCATTGCATACCTATAATTGATAACGAGTTAAATAAAATCAACGTTTTCGATATATATATATAATCATTGTTGATAATATCAGTTAAGATATATCTTTAAACTGATATGAACAATTATTGGAAAACTGTCAGAGATTTAAGTTGAATTTTAACAAAATTTTCAATGAATGCATCAGTTGATATTGAATCAAATTTTTTTGATATCAATTTTCAGTAATCGGTATAGAAATTATGCATTTAAAAAAATTTCTCAATTTCGATAATTATTTTTTTTTTACAGATTATAATGTACAATGAAAAGAAAATTTATTTTTTATAAATAATCCATTACTTGACTATTATCAAGTCAATAATTATTTGGAACAAATAATAATTATTTGATACAAGTGAATATTTATTTGCTATTAGTTAGGTAACTGATTATTTGAATGAAATAATTTTTTTCCAGTGTACTGATTTTAAAATTTCATCAAATCAATTTTTGTATGCTTATCAAAAAACAGAAAAAATTAACTATATAAGAAAAGTGTTTTGAAAAGACAATTTATTATTATTATTTATATTTTTATAAGTATTATTATTATAATATTAATGTGTTTTCATCTACCGAGAAAATAATAAAACTACAGATGCTACAGCATGTAAAATTTATGCTAAATCTGCTAAAATTTTACAACTGTATGACCTATACAAACAAACAAAAAATCGAGAATTTAAACCCCATAGCAAACTTATTTGTTGTCCCCATATCAACGAGCAAAGTTTGTTGTAATAGTAAAAAAAATGCTGCCTAATAAACAAATTCGTAGAGCTTCCTTTTTGAAAATTACTGCTAAACGATTCTATAGCCTATTCTACAAATAAATTTACCAAGTTTCCATCAGGTTTTTAACAACTGCTAATTTAAAATTCCTATACAGTAAAAGTAAAGAAACTATTTTTCCCCGGCAATCACGCGATTTCACAATAACAAAACAAGAAGCATGGGGCATCGCTCGTCAACGTGCAGCATCAGCAGAATGTATATTGCTAAAATTGAACCGGATTTTTGTACTTGCCGTTTTAATACAGGTGCTGTTTTAGTATATATATATAAAATATTTCCAATATTATTGTAGATTTAAAAACTAAAAATTCAAAAACGTAGCAGAAACACTAAATTCCAGATAAAGGCACAGGTAAAAAGAGCCTACTTAAGGCTTGTAAATTCATCCGAGTGAGTCACATCGGCAAACACACAAAATCAGGTGTTTCGTTATTGACGTTTATATTTTTCACCTTAAAAAAATCACACTGGAAAATTCTTGTGTAAAAAGATGCACGTAACACGAATCACAAATTTAAATCATCAAAAAAAATAATTCCTTATCAAACATTATTTGTATTTGGAAGAGAAAAATTTAAGATTCTAATAAAGAAAGGAGAAAAAAAAATTAGAGTCACTGACACTCGTGGCTTAGACGCGTTAAGAATGACGCCCGGCTCGTCATTAAACACAAAAAAAAAAAAAATGACAACAATATTGTTATATGCTAATGAACAATGTCAACTATTTTCCTTTTTTTTGATTGATCAAATAGAAAAAATGTTTTCAAAGGTGAATGCTTTTGTTTTCGCATATGGCAAGAGGACGCGGAATGTCGCTCCGCCGTGTAGACCACGTCGCCTCGCCGCAGACTGCGGCCGCCTGGACAACTGCCGCCCACCCAGCCGGCTATACGGCCGCCAGAACTTGCCTGCCTCGAGAGAATCTAACGTTGTTAAGCGGCACTATAGTTTGGTACCAAGAGTGCGAAAGGGATAACACTATGCGAGTAGCAGGTGCATGAGAAAGAGATACTCTGAGGAATTTGTGTATTGAGAGAGGTCGAAGCAACCCGTGAGACGAGAGTGCACGACGGGAGGAACACTCTTAGGCGCTTTTAAAAAAATTTTTTATGTGTTTTATTAATTTTTTTTTATTAACAAGACCTTACGTAATTTTTACTTTTTTGGGGGTATCAGAGAATGAATGTACCCTACAAAAAATTACCAGAGTTCAATACTGGCGCGGTACTGGTAGCAATATCGCGCCACTACTGGTAGTACTGGCGTTGTACTGTCCCAGTACTTAATTTTTGATAGGGTATATAGACAAAGTACTCTCTAAATCTGAACTAGTAGTTTTCTACTAATGAAAGAGTGCGTATTCGTTACTATATGAATTAGTAACAGTTTTTACTAATTTTTAGTAAAAAAAACTACTAATTCATGGAGTAAATCGTATTTTTTAGTATTTCAAATTAGTAAGCCGATTTACTCCATGAATAGGTAGTTTTCTACTAACAATTAGTATTTTTTTTTTACTACAAATTAGTAAAAACTGTTATTAATTCATTTGGTAGACGAATACGCACTTTTTCACTAGTAGAAAATTATTAATTCAGATTTAAAGAGTACATTAACCCTTAACTGGCACCATAGGTCCAGTAGACCCGAGCATTTTTTCGAGCTCAAATTAATTGAATATATACACGGAGAGACCGTCGGTTAGAAAAATTACTAAAAAAATTTACAAGTAGCGGAAATAAGGTTACATTGTCAAACATTGCTGTAGGAAATCGAAAATTCTACTAGCAGCATACTTAATAAAACTGTAGACTATAGTAATTTCTATTCCAATTTGTGTGCAATTTTACTATAGTATACAGGTTTTATTAAGTATGCTGCTAATAGAATTTTCGATTTCCTACAGCAATATATGACAAAGTAACCTTATTTCCGCTACTTGTAAATCTTTTTAGTAATTTTTCCAACCGGCGGTCTCTCCGTGTAGCTTTTGAATATTTTTCATATTTTAATATATTAGTTTAACATATTCTTAATAATTTTCTAACTTTTTTGATACAACTAATTCGATACAAAAAAATAAATTAGCTTCAAACATGAATAATTATAAATTTTTAATTTTAACCTAAAAAGTCATATTTTATTCTACAAAAGAAATACCTTTTTTGCAAGTCCTGCTGTTGAGGTAAATTTTTTCCTTAAAGAATAATAGTATAACCTTAAATTTTGAAGTCATAGTATATTAAAATTTAAATAACTCATGAATTTTTAAGTAAAAACACGCAATTTTTCGTTTTTATTTTTCACAATTTTTTTTTTTTAACTAACTTAAAATAAATTAATCCTTGTAAAACAAATAAAAATTTGAAAAACACATCATAAACTACATTAGATTAAATTTTTGTGCAAAAATATTCAATACACGTTCGATTACGTCGGGTCCAGCAGACCCATTGTGCAATTTACGTTCGAATTGTGCCATAGTTAAGGGTTAATTAAATAAATAAATTCAAAATTTTATGTAACAATTTTCGTTTGAGTGAATATTTGGAGCGCATATGAATATCCCATAAATTAAATTTATTAAAATTTCCATTTCAAAGAATTTTAGAGCCCATTTTCACCGGGTGGATGAATTTAATCTTCCGAGAGTTTAAAAGCACTAGATATATATTCTCCGACTGCGCAGAATGTTTGTATACATCTGTTTATAACTTCTGCGCAGACGCAGAATATATCTATTGCCTTTAACCTCTCGGAGGATTAAATTTATAAACATGGTGAAAACGGGCTTTTATTATAGATAGAACATTCTTTTAGTCGCAAATTTTAATTTTTCTCTAACATAACCTCAAAATTGAAAAATAATTTTTAACGCTAACAAAAATTTAATATAAATTAATTTCAAACAATTTCTGCCGGTGCTGTATATTTATCAGAATTTAATAAAATAAACTTTAAAACTCAACAGAATTATTATATCGTAAAATTTTCATTTAGCCGAACTTTGTAATGCGAATTCTTTAATTCATCAAATTTTTATTCAAGAGAATTTTCATTTCAGCATTAAAACACAGGCCAACTAAATTTCGGCTTACTTCAGAACCAAAAACCAGACTATATTTTTCCAAAACATTTTGACGTGCTGAATTCGAATCTAACCTCACAATTTACCTAACACGTAAGGTTTTCGAAATAATTCTAATCTAAAAGTGCAAAAAGATGTTTTTTGACCATATTTTCGGTCATCTAACATCGAGAGATAATTTGTTTTCAAAAATGCTGATACATCATTTGAAAGTGCTATTCTTACCCTTTAAAATACATTTTGTTTAAAAAATCGTGTTGGGTAAATTCTGAAGTCAAATTCGGATTCAGAACTTCAAAATGTTTTAAACAAGTATTGTCTGGTTCTTGATTATGAAGTAGGCTAAAATCAGATCGTGTTATTTAGAATTTCTAATTAGGCCAATTTACAAATGATATAATTTTCTTTTTCATCGAAACTATTCGATCGAATTGCCATTTGAAAGAACTTTTAAAACGTCGAATTTTCATTTGATCAAAATTGAAAATGTCCGAATAAACAATCGACAGAAAGATTTAGGAGCAAATTTTAAAGTTAAATAAGAAAATATAAAAAAAATTGTAATTTGTCAATTTTAAAATTCGCACCGAAATCTTCCTATCGGTTGTGTTAATTCATCCATTTACAATTTCAATAAAATGAAAATTTTGACGTTTTAAAAGTTCTTTGAAATAACAATTCGATCAAATGGAGTTTCGATGAAAAAGAAAATTATACCATTTGTAAATTGGCCTAATTAAAAATTCTGTTAAATAATTCTGATAAATAGAAATTTGATTGAAGATCAATTCTATTCGGCTAAATGAAAATTTTAGAATAGAAAAACTTAGTTGAATTAAAAATTTTTGTTTTAAATTTTAAATTCAACGGTCCCAAAAAAATTTACAAGTTCAGTGTGTGAGGATAGTATATATTATTCATGCTTGTATTCCAATTTTTAGGATTAGTGCGAGTAAAACAGATATTATGTCATATTTTTAATCGTGACAAATTTTTAAAATTTCATCTTAACAACATTTGATTTATAGAAATGGTGAGTTGTCAAACATCATTAGTAAAGATCATGATAGGGAATGTTGTCAGAATGGAAAAACAGGTTTTTATTTCACATCAATGTCGCGTGTCTACAATATAGATCTTTATATTATTATTTCTTCGTTACAAATTCTTTCGTACGCATCAATATAATAAAATAAAAATTTTTTTAAAACAATTTTCTACTTTTATTAATTAAATTATTAATAAGTAATTTGTAATTCCACAATGGCTCACGCGAAAAATACAATTTCAAAGAATGAAAATTTTTTAAAAAAGCTCTTTTAAATAAGTTTTTTTATTCCATATTAAATTATTAATTTTTAATATTAAAAAATTAAAAATTTTCAACTGAAAATTTAATTACATTATTCCTTGTTGAAGTATAATGTATAATATTTAAAAAAAAATTTATGGAAAATTTTATTTTGACTGCATAAGACAATATTAAACTCAAAGATGACAATCAGTTGAATCTTTGGGTCGAGTTCGTAAATTGTCTGAAGCACTATATGAAATTCTATTCTTCTATTCTATAGGTAATAATAGTGGTTGTGTGTATACATTTATATATACGATAGATTTTAAACCTGACCAAAATTTCAGTGACACCTTACACTAGTTTTATTGTTAAAAGTGGGGATTTGCTAATATTGCTTTTATTCAAAAACTCATTTCTAATTCTTAGACTCGATGTCTAACCCTCTATAACAAAGTTTAGGGCGGATTTAGTTTTATGAGGTTTCCAAACTATTGTTAAATGTTGTTCTCTAACTTTCTCATTATATTTCAAAGTAAATATCTCCGATATATTTTTAATTATTATTTTCAATTTTATTTATTATTTTTAATTATTAATTTTATTTGTTATTAATTTTTTACAATAATAATAATTATTATTATTATTTTTTGTTAAATACAATTAAATTTTGAAGCCATTTCGTCGTAAAATTAAAATATTTCACTTTGAGTAACCAAATAAATACAATGGTTCATACAAAAAAAATTCATATTCTGAGCTCAAGGTCAAACCATGACTACTTTATGTTTTTGGGGTCGCTGAAATCGAATCTGATGTTAGTTTAACCCCATCACGTCAGGTATTTGACATAACCTCAAAAAAAAACTCAAAATTCGTCCTTAAAATTTTAAAATCAAGAAAAATTCTGATCTATAAGTGACAACTTTATGTATTTGTTGTCGCTGAAGCTGAATTTGTGGTCTTTTTAACCCCATCATGTCGGATTTTTGAAAAAACTCAAAAAAATCCCCAAATTAGAACCCAAAATTATGAAATAAAAAAAAATTCTGATTTATAAGTCTTACAAGTTTACTTCATGTTCTTGGGGTCGCTGAAACCAAATCTAAATTCTATTTAATCCCATTACGTCGGGCTCTTAACATAACCTCGAAAAAATCCCAAAATTTAATTTTTTAAATGTTTTTTTTATGTTATGTCAAAAGCCCGACGTGATGGGGTTAAATAAACTTCAGATTTGGTTTCAGCGACCCCAAAAACATAAAGTAAACCTGTAAAACTTATAAATTAAAATTTTTTTAGATTACAAAATTTTGGGGTCTAATTTTGGGTTTTTTTTTAGTTTGCTTCAAAAGCATGACGTGATGGGGTTAAATAGATCTCAAATTCGATTTCAGCACTCTAAATCTGAATCAGTGAAAATGAATCAGAGTGAGCGATTCCAAAAACATAAAGTAGTTATGCTAAGACTTATACTTAGATCCGAATTTTTCTTGATTTTAAAATTTTAAGGAAGAATTTTGAGGTTTTTTGAGGTTATATCAAATACATGACGTAATGGGGTTAAATTGACTTCAGATTCGGTTTCAGTGAATCCAAAAACATAAAGTAGTCATGGTTTGACCTCAAGCTAAAAACATGAATTTTTTTCTGTGCCTGTGTAATGATATAAATGTAAAATAACATTCAATGATAGTTGCTAATGTTAAATAATGATCAAGTAATACTCTCTAATAACAAATAATAATCAATAATGAATGATAATAACTAATAACAATAACAATAACAATAACAATAACAATAATAATACTTAATACATTTTTCAATGATACAATTTTTTATGATTACGTTATTTGTCTCAATATACTTGTATATACTTAATAAACTAATTTGCATTTTTTTTAATAAAATTTTTACTTTTAAAAAAATTTACATTTTTTTTTTTATTAATTTAACGTGTATTCTGAATATTAATATGATTTTTCTTAATATTGGAATAAATATTGTTTCTGCAAATTGTATAAAAAAAAAATTGTTCTTAAGAAAACTTATTTAAACAAAGTGATTAATGGTCCATTAAATACATAGATATATTTAAATCTTAAACGGAATCGTTATGATTTCTTGCGTAACTAAATAAAGGTAATTTCGATTGATATAATTCTCGAAGCAATTACGTGATTCAAAGTTTTGTTTCAGGTCATAGAATGATTGCGTGTGTAATTATTTGATTAGGATACTATCCTTGATACCTTATTTATCTGACTCCAATCACTAATCAATATGAGGATAAACGCGTACACGTCATTAAACGACGATAAACGTCACTAAACACATTACCAATATAGTTTGACAAAACATCAGTTCAAAAAAACTACATTTAAATTAAAAAACAAATCGTTTTTAATTTATTTTTTTCACAGATAATTAAAAGGCATTAAAATAAGCTGCAACGCTTATTATTTTAATCCAATTTTACTTATTTTAATCCATTTTGTTATTAAAATAAGCAAAATTGGATTAAAATAATAAGCGATGCGTTTCTGTGTTGAAATTAAATTTTACTATTTTTAAATTATAAATTAAATATATCAAAATCTTCATTTCTCAGATATTTTAGGTTATGTTACCTAAAATCATGAAGCAGAAAATTGTAATTTATATTAAAATTCAATTATTAATAGTTCAAAATAGAAAAAAATTAAATTTTTACACTTGCACTGAAAAACTTTTAAAGATTAAATTATTTTTTTACTTACAGATTAAAAAATATAAAGTTGAACTAACTACTGTTTCGATTGTTTTTATAATTTTTCCTAAAGGTCAGAAAAAAAAATTATTTAACAAAAGAAATTTACTCAACATAGAGCCTGACTACACCGAGTCCATTAAATTTAATGCCCAGGCGTATTAAACAAGGAGAGTATATACGCGTCTGCGCAGAATATTTGTGTACATCTGCGCAGACGCGAATATACTCTCCTCGTTTAATACGCCTGAGCATCAAATTTAAGGCCAGGTCTAAGTCGTGTCAGCTGTTCCATTGAAACTTCAAAGGAACAGCTGATTCGACTTGGACCTGGCCTTAATGCTCTCGGTGTAGCCAAGCTCATAATTGTTTTTTCAATAAATTTATACTTAAATCTTCTAAAATTGTTTGAAATTAATTTTTATTAAATTTTTGTTAGCGTTAAAAATCATTTTTCAATTTTTAGGTTATGTTAAAGAAAAATTAAAATTTGCGGCTAAAAGAATGTTCTATCTATAATAAGAGCCCGTTTTCACCGTTTGGATAAATTTAATCCTCCGAGAAGTTAAAGGCAGTAGATATATTCTGCGTCTGCGCAGTGGCAAACATTCTACGCAGACGCAGAATATATCTACTGCTAACCTCTCGGAAGATTAAATTTAATCACACGGTGAAAACGGGCTCTAAAATTCTTTGAAATGGAAATTTTAATAAATTTAATTTATGAGATATTCGTGCGCTCCAAATATTCACCCAAACGAAAATTGTTACATAATTTTTCAAATTTACTTATTTATTTAAAATATAGAATAAACTTAAATGAATTACTAAATAGAAACTGAATATTTTATTTCAAATCTTAATCACGCAGTGAAATATTTGATTTAATTAATTATAAGTATACAATTAAATAAAGTTACATAAAATTAATATATATATTTTAGAGGGGCTTCGCGAGCAAACCCCCTATTTAAATTTTACTAAAAATATTAAATATTATTTTGATTAAAATATTTAATAAAAAATTTTTAAATTTGAACAGCAGAAATTTATTTATATTTTAATATGAAAATAAACTATATTTTAACTTGCATCCGTAAAATAAATTTTCATCTATTCTGCAATTGAAAAATTAATTAGGGACCGAATAAGTTTTTAAAGATTAATTTTACCCCATTTCTTTAATAATTATAATGTCAGATTTTTTCTATATAACTTTGACCAAATTTTGAGGTTATGTTCGCCTACACGCCTATGACCTTCAACGTAAATTTAAGTTTATGTTCTTCTTTGACCTATGACCTTTAAAAGTTTAAAGGGAGGGTCATATCTTGACCTCTGATAATAATTTTGAGGTTATGTCCGTCTCTACTCCAACAAAAACTTTGGTTTTTGACACATATGTCCTTGATTTTTGAAGTTATGTTCGTTTTAATCTATTATTCCGTCGTTTGACCTTGAGTGTTGATGTTATGTTAATTTTTAACTTATGTTTTTTATATAGATAGTAAAATATCTAAAATTTTCGAGACAAATTCTGAACGGTACGCGAGTTTTAATGCTTCGCGAGTTGAACAGTAGGCGAGTACTCTGATAGTATTGATATATATATCATAATTAAC
Source organism: Leptopilina boulardi (assembly GCF_019393585.1). Taxonomy (NCBI): domain Eukaryota; kingdom Metazoa; phylum Arthropoda; class Insecta; order Hymenoptera; family Figitidae; genus Leptopilina; species Leptopilina boulardi. The sequence goes on along the minus strand of NW_026137881.1, from coordinate 2,323,432 downwards.
ATTTTTCTCCAGACATATAAATATTAATCATTATTCTAAATATGAATGAACGATAAATTGAAGGACAGGATATTATTCGTACACTGATAATGATAATATTTTCTCCCATATAAATATAGAAATGAGAAAGCGGCAATAACGGAATGAATTATCATTAACATTACACGCTTGAGATGAATGTGTACTCGTACGAATAAGATGAGAGGAGTGGGTCGCATAAGTCGAGCGAAAAGAAAAGACGTATAACTGCAAATTGATAAGCTGCATATATAGGCAATGGGAAGCAGATTCAAGCATCTTTTAGCTCGTGAAGATTGAAATTAATAAAAAGAAAAAAAAAAGAATATACAAGTAAAAAGTTCATCTTGAAAGAGCTCGTTGTTACATCTGATCGCAAATTTCATGCTGTATTAATTATAAAGTAACTTTGACAGTTTCACTGATATCGTTTGAGGCCAACAAACTCATAACATATCAAATAATTGCATCTTGGCGTCGGATATGTAATTCCGAAAGTGCGCTCTTACACCAAGTGCCATTTACTTCAATGGAAAAGCATATCATATATATATATGGGGCATTCCACGTCAGATTTTTATTCGAAATTTTCTTGTTTTACTGAAATATTTTCTTTTTGGAAATTTTTATGAAAAATAAGAAAATAAGTATTATTTTTTATTTCATAAAAATTATGGAGGTTTCCCGAGTCGAAATTTTTCCCTCTTTTCACCCTCGATTTTCTCAGCCTCTTTTCAGCCTGAAATCATGCGCTTATTTCCAAATCTGCATGTTTAGAGGTTGAAAAGAGGTCATGGAATTTTTTCTTAATTTGAATTTTTCCAAGTTTTATTCCTCTTAAAAGTTTTATAAAGAAGAGAATAAGAAATAAGAAAAAAATCCAATTTTTATATTTTTTTAAGAGGGTATGAAAGTGTTGGAGAGAATAAAAGGAAGTTTTTAGAGAACTTATAGAGTCTAAATTTCGACTCGGGTATGATTTTTGTTTTAATTTAACGTCGTGAGAAGCCAAGTGCTTTTGAAATGTAAAAAATAACGTAACTACAATATAAAAAAAAGAAATTAAGTCTAAAAAGTGAATTTTTATAAAAAAAAATGAATATTCAAATGATCGAAACTCATTTTCAAATGTTATATGCAAAATATATGCGAGTATAAAAGCCATAAAATTGACAAAATTTTGTAATAAATGTTGAAGGACTGTACATTCACGGAAGCGTTAATAAATGATATTACAAAATTAAAAAAAAAAAAAAAAATTTGCAATCTTAGATAAATGTCATGAGATAAAAAAAATTTCCCATAGGTAATGTAATTATCACTCTGATCTTCATTTAAGAAAACAAAATTTAATTAAAGTTATCGAAGCAAAAATTTTTTTTAGCAAAGCAAAATTAAAACATTTTACTTTCCGATAGATAAAATATTTAAAATTTACTTCGGTGAGATTTTATAATGTTTAGATGAGCAACAATTAAAAAAAAATATATTTTCCACTCAAAAAATAATAATCAATTTTTTACCTACAAATTTTTTTTATAAAAATTACTGATAGAGAAGCATTGCAAATAAATTTTTATATAAAAAATTATAATAATAGTGGCGTTGAAAAATATTTTTTTTTCCTAAATCGTTGAACTAAATCATTGTAAACTTCACCGACGTTAAAATTTTAAATAAAATACACATTCCTAGACCTTAGGGAATAAATATTAATTTATTATTCCATATTTTTAAATAATTAACAAAAATTTTAATACACAATTTTACAAAGTTCAATTAATTAAGTTATAAATTTAATTTAACCTGTGACGCCGTAAAAATTGTCATAAATCGCATCGATATTGCCTTTCTCAATATTTGATGTATGTATAATAATCATGGACTTTGATCTCTTCGATTTGGCTCAAATTTTTTTTACCGTTTTGTACCCTCCAAAAAAAAGCTTCATGATTTTTTTTGAAATTTTTTCACCAAGCCGTTTATGAGATATAAATTTTTTAAAATTTTTTATTTTTGAATGCTCATAACTTTTTTAAAAATGCATCAATTTTAAAAGTTTTTTTTTTGCAAAACGTGTGTTTTTAACTCAACTTTTCAAAAATTTCATGCAAAAAATTATGAAATTTTTTTTACAAAAATTTTAAGCCTAGTCCGATTATGGCACACAAATTTGAAAGTATCAAATTGATACCAAAAATATCAAATTGATACAAATTTTTACATCAATTTGATATTTTTGGTATCAATTTAATACTTTTAAATTAGTGTGGGGGAAACAATTTTTTCAATATTTTCAAAAAAATTTTAAATTTTGGAAATTTTCAATTTTTTTAAAATATCTCCGGTTTTGTTTTTTTTAAGTATTTTAATGCGCTGATTAGGAAAAACATAGTGACAATACCCAAAAATTTAATTTTTATAGTGAAAACCATAAAAAGCCCTAAAATTTATGGTTTTTATGGTTTCACCATAAAAATTAAATTTTTGGGTATTGTCACTATGATTTTCCTAATCAGCGCATTAAAATACATAAAAGTACGTAGTGTAAAACAAAACCGGAGATATTTTTTAAAAATTCAAAATTTCCAAAATTTAAATTTTTTTTTGAAAATATTGCAAAAATTGTTTCCCTACGATCGGACTAGGCTTAAAATTTTTTTTAAAAAGAAGTAGTTTTTTGAAAATTTTTGTAAAAAATTGAAGGATACACTGAAAAAAAAATTTATTTGATTCAAATACCGGTGTATTTAATTATTATCAAATAAATATTTACTTGAATCAAATATATAGTATTTGAATCAAATATTTCAGTATTTGAAGCAAATACCATTTATTTGATTCAAATAAGAAATATTTGATTCAAGTAAATATTTATTTGATAATAACCAAATACACCGGTATTTGAATCAAATAAATTTTTTTTTCAGTGTATAAAAAGTTTTTAAAAATTCGAATCATTTATAATTAAGACGTATGAATATTCCATAAATATAATTACTCAGAATCGAAAATGAATTTGATTAATAATAATAATAATAATAATAATAATAATTTCTTTATTATTATTATTATTTTTATTATTATTGCCTAAAGGGGAAATTTTATGTAAAACGTCTTAAAAAACAAAATAAGATGAAATTGAACGTGAGTAATTTATGTTGATGATTCTTAATAAAATGTTAAAAATAGATATTTACTCTGAGACTTTTCGTTGAAGACAAAGTCTTAATATTACAGGGGTTAATACGTAAATTAACCCTCTTTTAGTGTACCAATTTCTTGTAACTTGTCAATATGATTTTAAATAAATGCCACAATAAAAGTAGAAAAAATTCTATATGTTGTATTTATAGATCATCGAGAATTTTATTAGGCATAAAAGGCATACAATGAAATAAATTATTATTATTATTATTATTACAAAAAAAAATAAATTAGCAAAATACATTCATGTACCTATACTGAAAAATTGTAATTAAATATTATTGCCAATTTGGAATTCAGAAACACATAAATTGCATAATACACAAAATAATTCTCATTATTAGGCATAAATTAATTTTAGAATATATATAACCATATTTTACAAATATTTCCAGTGAAAAATATTTTGTAAATAAATCTCATTTTAAAAAACAAAAAAAAAAAACATTCAGCATCGTTTAAAAATGAAACTGCACTTCCATAAATTACGATTAAATAAATTTTCGCTGAATCTTCCATGAAATTAAAATAAAATAGATACTTAGTTTTTAAACTAAAAACAGGTATTTTTTTTATAGAGATATGATTAAGAATTATGCGTATCATGAATATTCGATTGAAATGTGTTAAGTTATTTCTGATTTCTAAATGAAGTGCTTTATAAACAAACTTGAACCCATAACCAGTTATATCAGCAGACGAAATTATGCAAAATAAAAAAAAAAAAAAAAAAAACGCAGTCGCGCAGATTTAAAGATTCGTTACGTTTTAATAGTTATAATTTAACCTTTATAAAAATTTCATTTTTCAAGAACTTCTGAAGGCTAATCAGAGTGTGATGTGGAATTATACCATTATTTAATATTTTAGATTCTTTCAGTAGCGATAATATTTATAGAATCGAACTTTTATGTAAATATTAATGTAATATAAAATAATATAATACCTAATAATACACGTAAAAAAAATCTTTATCTGAAACAGCGATATGTTTCTCTATAGTAGCCTCAACCATTCATTTCTCTCAGTGTAGAATATAGCGAAAACTTTCGTTGTTTTAGTGAAACATATCGCTATTCCAGTGAAACTTATCGCTGTTCCAGGTAAAGATTTATTTAAATATGAATTTAGAAATATTATGTAAAAATAATAATAAATAATGAAAATAATAAAAAAACAGAGGATATACTGTTTTGTCAAATTACAATTTTTTTTTCTCTTTTCTATAAACAAATATTGTTCAACAAAATTAAACAAAAACTTATCTACAATGATTATAATAATAATAATAATAATAATAATAATAATAATAATAATAATAGTAATCTTCATTGTTATTTTGTCCAAATTAATAAAAAGTTATCATTTCTTTAAAATTTTATCAATTTTTTAGGACAGGAAAGAACGAAGCTGAAGTACGCAACGTTTATGATAAACGATTTTTAAAGAAATAATTTTTTAAAATGAAAAATTCTATAATTCTTTGCCTAAAAAATATTTCTTGTAGTTTTCATTAATCAACAAATTATAAAAAAAATATTTTTTAGGAAAAAAATTATAAAATGTTTCATTTTAAAAATTATTTCTTTAAAAATCGTTTATCATAAACGTTGCGTATTTCAGCTTCCTCAGGAAAGATATATCAAAAAACATCTTTTACGTTTCGAAACCGGTACCGGTTTCCTTATATTAGAATTTATTAATCTACAATTATATAATAAATGAGTATTAAAAATTATTTGTTTTTTAAAAAATAAATTATTACAAATGCTATCAAAAAAACTACATACCGTCTAAATTCTTACAAAATTAAATACAATTTTCGAATATAATTGTGATTGAATCCAATGGATAAACATATAACCTCCCGTGCAGAAATTTCCACCCTTCTTCCCGATTTCCGACCTGGCCCCGGCCAGATTATCTGGTCCGGCCCCGGGTCAGTAAATGTTAGTGGCCCCGGTCGTGGCCAGGCCGGGTTGCCCCAATAATAAGATAAGTAAAAATAAATTTTTATAGAGGAGTGCAGAACTCAAGAAGGCTATAGAAACAGGAAGTACACGTTAGGTAGTGGGGGTACGTGAGAATTTGGTTTTCTGAAATGGGCGGATAAGTTGCAAGACGCAGTAGCCTCCTGCGCATATTACGAACAGGTGATAATAAAAAAGCAGATATTTATTTTACCGAAGCATATACGTACGTATAGAATCAGTGTTAATATTTTATTCTGAATTACCGCCAGATGGTGAGTCAACAGTTAGTCTGCGCAGAAGGCTACCGCGACTTGCAACTTATTCTATTGCTCTGCCTATTTCAGAAAACCCTTTTTCTTACGTATTCGTACGGTACCTCCCATTTCTAGTCTTCTTGGCCTAACTTTTGTTTTATTTTGGATACATAAATTATTTATTTCTGTGAATAATATGCCAAAACACAAAAGTACGAAACGTGTACGGAAACATCGACTGTCAACCCAATTTTCATCTCTTCCGATGAGCCAAAAGTTTTGAACGTTCAAATGAACAAAAATTTTTTTTTCAATCTATAAATTATTAAAAATTATAATGTCAATGTAAAATAAAACAGTAAATTAAACTAATATTAAATTAATAATTTCTTTTTAGATATTTAAAACAATATTTTGTAATAAAATTCATATTTAAAGAAGTTACAAAAAAAATTTTGTTCATTTGAACGTTCAAAACTTTTGGTTGATCTCTGCCGAATATATCAAGTCGTAAGTAAAAAATATTATTCACATGATATTACATTACCAAATAAAAAATAACCTAAAAATAGAGATTTTGTATTCTAACTTTATGAATATTGTTTTTATTTTTATAGTTTTACAAATGTTCTAGTAGTATTCCTTTGAAAAAATCCCGAATTGAAGTTAAAAATTCTTTTATTACATCTGACTTCTTATATATTCTTTCATATTTGTTATAATAATAATATGTATAAGTATGAATTTATCACTCGATCGAAATTAGTTTTATAAGAATTGATCTTTCTTTCTTATATAATAATAATGATAACAACTATTTTCATGTATGTTAAATATAATTCTATGCCTTATAGCTTCAGATGATTCAAATCATGAAGATGCGAATGTTAATGAGAATATCAGCTCACAGCTAGGACAACAATATGATTCGCTTAGTTCCCATATGGAAGATTGTCTCACACCAGGCGACATTGATTCAAACTACGAAATTAATGAATCTGAAGACCAAATCAATATCCACTCTAAATTGTTAGGCAGATGACTACTGTATGGTTTACCATACCACAAACATTTGAATGGTGGTCAAATCGGGAAAAATTTGATGGCCCCGGTCGGGTCCCCAGCAGGGAACCAGATCGGGCCCCGAGCCATGGCCCCGGTCGGTTTTATTGTTTCATCCAGGCCGGGGGCAGGCCAGATTTCCCGAAGTGGCCCCGGTCTTGCCCGGTCTGGCCCTGGCCAGGGCCCGGTCAAAATTTCTGCACGGGCTGTAAGACATTTTTTACTAATTCATTAAATAATATGTAAAAACAATTTTTGAATTTACATATATTATTAAAACATAAGTTACCATAAAAAATAATTATATATATTACTTATTTCTTAAAAGTTATATTGATCCATCGGATTCAATCACAATTCTTATTCGCAAATTGTATTTAATTTGTTAGCATTTGATGGTATTTGTAGTTTTTCCATAGCATTTGTAATAATTTATTTTTAAAAAACAAAATAATTTTTAATACTTATTTATATAATTGTAGATTAATAAATTCTAATGAGGAAACCGGTACCCGATTTCAAAACGTAAAAGATGTTTTTTCATATATCTTTCCTGTTCTAAAAAATTTCCAAAATTTTAAAGATTTAATTTATTTAATTTAATTTATTTTATTTTTTTATTATTTATTTAATAATTTATTTAAAGATAATAATAATAATAATAATAATAATAATAAAAATAATAATATTATGAATAGTTAATAATTTTTATATTATAATAAAAAATGTATTAATTGTCAGTATAATAAAATAATTAATTAATTAAAATAGTAAATCAGTAATATAAACAAATATATTTATTGCTATTTAGTCGGTATTAAAGAAGCTTCTGCCATCTGATTATCAGACAAGCAAACTGAGAACTGTTTCATTCATGAACGTCTCACTGGGTAAAGAAGATCAGACGATATAGTAAAGTTCGTTTTACACGAGGGAAAATTGGTTCTAATAAATTTTATCAATGTACACGACTTTGTAAATACTTATATGAAAAATAGGATCGATATTTATACTTTTTGCTGAGAAAATAGTATATAATGTTTCGCGTGTTAAGAACACGTGCTTACTACAACCCCTCATTTCCAAGAATCTCCCTCACGTTCGATTTTCTCTCTATCGATTTCTATATATATATGATAAGCACTCTCTTTCACTCTCTTATAATATATACTGTCATTTTGAGCACCTGGCTTTACTTAATAATACTTGACTTTGTGTAAAATTTGTATTTGCATTCCGTTAAAAAATTGAAAAATTAATTTCATTTTTTTAACCATAAACAAATTTATATACATTACTTTCAATATATATATAACTCTTAAGAATTTAGTCTTTAACTATCTAAATTTGAATTATAGGGAGAATTCATTAACTAATTTAAATTAGTAAAAATTTCTACTAATTTTTAGTTCATTATTTTTAAAGTTAAAAGTTAACAAAGTACATTAAAAGTTTAGTGAAAAAAAATATTACTAATTGTAAATCAAATAGTAATATTTTACTATAAAAATTAGGGAAAATTTTTACTCATTTTAATTAGTGAACAAATTCTCACCAATTCAAATTTCGAGAGTATGTTTGGGTTTAATTTTCAGGAAACAAAATTTGTATGCAGATTAACATATTCTATGCATAAGTAATTAAAATTATAGTTAATTAATTACCCCGTTTATTTAATTAAATTATAAATTACTAATTTAAATGAAACTAATTTCATTTTCGTAACTGTTGAAATTAATTATTTGCTTTAAATTTACATTTGAAATTTTATTTTTTAGAAAACACTTTGCCTATTTAACAAAATTTATTTAGGAAATAATAGAAAAAGGAACGCTAATTAAGAATTCAATGTCGCGTTTTAAAAATTCAAAATGTCGGATTCAATATGGTGGACTTTTTTTTAAGTTCATCGGATTCACTTAAAACACGTTAATTGTTTAATATTGACTCCCACAATATTTACTCGTCTTTTGTATTTCAGTAAAACTAAAAACAAAACAAAAAACACTAATTCTTACGGTTTCCACTTTCACTTTCATATTCACTTTCACTGGTTTTAATTTTCACTCTCATTTTCACTTCTACTACCATTTACATTGATTCTACTTTTCACACGAAGCTGAAGTACGCAACATTTATGATAAACGATTTTTAAAGAAATAATTTTTTAAAATAAAAAATTCTATAATTTTTTGCCTAAAAAATATTTCTTGTAGTTTTCATTAATCACTCCTCAGATTAGTAATTCCTGAAAGTAAATGTGAAAATGAAATTAAAAGTGAAAAGTAGAATCAGTGGAAGTGAATATGAGAATGAAAATTAAAATCAATAAAAATCAATTAATTCCGTTTTCACTTTCACTTTCACTAATTTTTAATTTCCTCTTTCACTTTTATCTTCACTTCCACTTTCACTGGTTCTAATTTTCACTCTCATTTTCACTTTTACTACCACTTCCATGGATTATAATATTTATAATAATATTTTCACTTCCACTGATTATAATTTTCACTCTTAATTTCATTTTCACTTCCACTTTCAGTAATTATCCTAATCAGTGGAAGTGAAAATCAAACTGAAAGTATATTAGAATCTATGGAAATGGAGTAAAAGTAAAAATGATTGTAAAAATTAGAACCAGTGGAAGTGGAAGTTCAGATGAAAATGAGAGTGGAAACTAAGAATTAGTGAAAGTGGAAGTGAAAACCGAATTTTATAATTTTTTTCTACTGATTTTAATTTTCATTCTCATTTTTACTTCCACTGATTCGAGTTTTCACTCTTAATTTCATTTTCACTTCTACTTTCAATACCCGGAAAAAAATGAAAAAACGAATAAAGTAACTTTTATGACTTTAAAAGTAAAACCGGAACTGTCCGCAGTTTCTGCACATTTCTGGCAATTTTCACTACAGAGATAGTAAAATTTACTATTTCCGGAATAATTTTTACTATTTCAGGAGTAAATTTTACTATTTCTGAAGTAATAATTGACAGAAATGCGTAGAAACTACGGACAGTTCTGGTTTTACTTTTAAAGTAGTAAAAATTACTTCATTCATTTTTCCATTTTTCTCCATGTAATTTCTAATCAGTGGAAGTAAAAATTAAAATAAGATTAAAATTTATAATCAGTAATAGCGAAAATGGAAGTGAAAATGAAAATCAATTGAAATGGTATAGTGTAAGTGTAAATGAGAGTGAAAATTAAAACCAATATGAAAGTGAAGACGAAAGTGAGAGTGGAAACCGTAAAAATTAGTGTAAGTGAAAACGGAATTACATATATTTGACCTCCTGCTCTAATTTTTATGTAAAAATAATCCCGCGATACCGCAAAGAGTTAAATACCGTAAAACTGTCATACAGTCAAAAAATGATTGATTTAATGATATGTTCGATACAATAAATATTGAATTGTTGACATTTAAAGTACTGATGCACAAAGATATAAACATTGTAACAGTTTAGAAAGATGTAAATTTTAAAGATATAACGCGTGCACGAATCGATTTACATAATATACAACAACATATATATATATATACATATATAAAGGATCCTTGACCGCAGGGTAAGTTATACTGAAACCATCACGAGAAATGTGGTCTCAATATGCTTCACACATATACTACTCGGAAGCAAATGAATCTTTTCCACATTATAATTCTTGCATCACTTTAAAAAACAGTGAATAATAGATTCTCGTATACAGATGTAACCTAGTCAAGCAATATATATATATATATATTTTATATAAAATAGATTCTTAAATTACATTACCTGGTACAATCAAGATAGTTGCAAAAAAAAAAATCCAAACATATTCGGACTTACCTGTAACAAAGAAAAGAAAAATTAATTTTAAATATGAATTTAAGTAATAATTTATCATCTACAATGAACAGTAAAAAGAAAAATTATTGATTTTAAAAATTATATAAACGAATTAGGTATAACATAACCTAAAATTTAAAAGTACTTTCTCTCATATAGCAAAGAAATTCTTAATTTGTTTCAATGAGCCATTTCTGAACGTTCAAATGAATGAAATATTTTTTCAATCTATAAATTATTAAAAATTCTGATAAAAATGTAAAATAAAACAGTAAATTAAACAATTATTAAATTAATAACTTCTTTTTAGATATTTAAAACAATATTTTGTAATAAAAATCGTACTTAAAGAAGTTGCAAAAAAAAAATGTTGTTCATTTGAACGTTCAAAACTTTTTGCTCGCATTGTTTCAAATACAACTTTTAATTATTCAAAGGCGGTTAAAAATAAAATTACTCACACTTTTACTAAAAAAAAACCAGTTTGATTAAAACCTAATTATTTATTTAAAGTTTCTATAAAAACAATAATTGTTTCACTGAAAGAATCACTTTTCAAAAAGTTCGAAATAACTTGTGCTTTACCTATCGATATGAGAATTTTTCCTTAATTCAATAAAAAATTTTTTTAACTTAAAAAAAAACTGTTTTTCTAAGTGTTGTAATAAAAATTGAAAAACATATTAAGCCTAATTAAGATATATACTGATTTAGTAACATTGACACCTGAGGTCTTTATATATCAAAGGAGATTAATTTTGACGGCTATTTAAAGTAATCGATGTTTTCAAATCAAAATTACATCATATATATATATGGATCTTTAATATTCATGAGAGAAACTGATCCGGTCAATATTAAAATTTATTCCTCTTACATATATATATATTCATGAATGAAAGATTATTTCTCCCGCAACGAAATATTCCCTATATCTATTCAACGAAATTGCTAAATTTAAACCCAAAGAACGATCTCCGCACTTTTTTACGTCTATAAAGAAAAATAAAAGAACGACACCAGTAACGATGATCAAAACGAAGAAAACGAAGGATGTAGTCAAAACAATGAGGGAGAGAGGGAGATGAGAGAGAAATAAGAAATACTTAGAAGTGGTTAAATAAAAAAAGAAAGTAACCAGAAACAAAGCGAGAGCCGAAATGAAAACAAGTAACATGAAGAGAAGGTCAATTTTGCAAATTTCAAACAATGAGAAAGAAACTTAAACAATAAACTTAAAATCAAAATAATCATCCTAATTTCTTTTATTTTTAACGCATCTTTTTCTTTTCATTAATTATTTTGAAAAAGCAAAAAATAAATAAACGGTATCGCAGAATTTTCTCTCGATTTGAGAGGAAATTACCAGAATCTAAAAAATTAATACAATTAATTTTAATAAACAAAATGTATTGTATTTATTTGATTCAATTAAATTTTTATTTAATTTAAATAAAAAAATTTATTTACGCCAAATAAATGGGCTAGTAGGCTGTGAGACAAATATACGTTTATTTAACTCAAATATATTATATTTAGTTTAAATAAAACATTTCTCTGGGTGTAAAAGTTGTAAAAAAATTATTATCTACTAAATAAAATTTCAATTGTTTATAATATTTTAACAACTTACTTTTAACAATATAAAAATATAAGCGATTGTAGAGAATATCTTACTGAATAAAATAGGACCTTGTTTATTAAAATTAGATAAAAATTGTGATTTTTGTCTGAGCTGAAAGAAAAAACTTTAAAATGTTCAAAAAAAAAAATTTTGAATCAACATCGTTTTTTTGCAAAATACATAACAAGATCTTCTAAAATTGGTTGCAAAAAATTTTAATCATAATTTTGTTAGCGTTACATTGTTAAAAAAACAATTTCTCAGTTTTGAGGTTATGTTAATATGTATACCATATTCCTCTCTTAAAGAAATACATTTTCAATTTTAAACAAATTTTTATTTGGAATAAAAAAATTTTCTTTAAATTCAAGAAAACATTTCTTTCTCCCTATATCAAAGAAACATTTTTTTAAATGCAAAAGGAATATTTTTATTCTACACGGAGAAAAATGTAAAAACGAATAAAGTACTCTCTAAATCTGAATTAGTAAAAATGTTTACTAATTTAAATTGGTGATTCACTTTTTACTTTAAAATTAGTAAAAAATTTACTAATTGTTAGTAAAATTTACTATTAGTAAAAATTTTTACTAATTCAGAAGCAAAAAGTGAGTTACTAATTCAAATTAATAAACATTTTTACTAAGTCAGATTTAGAGAGTAGCTAAATTACTACTTTAAAAGTAAAACCGGAACTGTCCGCGCAGTTTCTGCGGGTTTCTGGCAATTTTTACTCCAAAAATAGTAAAATTTACTATTTCCGGAATAATTTTTACTATTTCAGAAGTAAATTGTACTATTTCTGGAGTAAAAATTACTAAAAATTCGCAGAAACTGCGGACAGTTCCGGTTTTACTTTTAATGTAGTAAAAGTTATACACGGAGAGAAGGGCGTAGTAGATCTTACTACTATCTCAGTTAAATCTACTAAACAGTATCGTTCATTTTGGACGGACTAAACATTCAGTTAAATGAACGATACTGTTTAGTAAAAAAATTTACACGATTATCGATAGAAAAAAATTTACCGACAGAAACGAAATGTAGAAATCTGATTGGTTGTCCGTAATCTGGTTAATTGTGGACAACCAATCAGATTTGTGCATTTTTATTCTGTCGGTAAATTTTTTTTGTGTGACAGAACTATAGTAGTCCCTCTGACTAAGCTGTTTAGTAGAATCTGGGCTAAACGTGTTTAGTAGAATAGACTAAATCTCTTCTCTCCGTGTATGTACTTTATTCGTTTTTCCATTTTTCTACGTGCGAGAATCATCAATAACGCAACAATAAAAAATATTTCTTCTCTCAATACAAGATTACTTCTTCTGCAATCTATTGTTTTTCAATTTAATATTAATATTCCTTTTGTAATGCAAATTATTTTTTTTCCACTGAATAAATAAAATAAAACAAACAAAAAAACGAGTAAGAAATGGATGAACGTTCAAAGAAGAAGAAGAAGAAGAAGAAGAACAAGAAGAAGAGAGAGCAAGAAAGACGTAAAAGATGATCTAAAAATAAAAGAATGATAAAAAAAAAGAGTGAGAGATGACGACGAGAATGAGAAGCGGGCATCGAACCATGACCTGAGCACCTGTTGCCGCCTCCACCTTAGGGTTAATGTCTGCCAGCCTAACCTGTCCCTAAGCACCAACCTAACCTGACCCTATACATATACACAGACACCTGCAAAATCCGCGAAGCGTACAATATGATGTGTGTATATAGGAAACCCATAATGAAGATCTTCGAACCGATAAATCATTCGCGTAACCTTCCTCCTAATACAACAGAAGTTCTATAATTATTTTTATCCTAATATACAAATTCCAAAAATATTTTTCAACTCTACATGAGTACAGAAGGCTCCACAATTATTTTTGTCCAATACAAATTCAAAAATTATTTTTTCGATTAGAAACTAAGCTCCAAAAGAATTATGGTATTCTAAATTTAAGAATATATAGGGGAGACCGAGGAGGAAAGTAACAGAGGAGGAAAGTAACAAAGCTTATAACTTTTAAACAAATTATCGGATAGACATGGTTCAAACATATTTTTAGTCGGCACTGTTCCCCCTTCCTCCTCCATAGTGTGTCCGAGCCTGACAGGAAAGGTTAGGTCTGATTCCGGTGTGACGTGCAGAAAAAACGTCAAAAGTAAGTTTTCGTTCAAATTTTCAAAGTCTCGTATTTCTTTAATTTTATTGTTTTTCAAAATGTGCCTTTCGTTATTTTGTAGCCTTATTATCTGTCTTTAAGTTGTGCTTAAACAAACAATTTAACATTTGTGTAGTTTTAACTTTTTTGTTGACATACAAGAAAAAAGCGACCGAGGAGGAAAGTAACACGCTACTTTTCTCCTGTTGTCGATATTGTCCATGTTTTAACTAATGATTGAAGCAAATCGTATTTAATTTTACGAATAACAGAGATTTATTTAAGAAAAACCTGTGATCTAGGTAAGCATAAAATATCTTTAAGAAAAAAAATGAGCTAAATTCATAAAATGTTCGAAATATGTGCTAAATATGTCCCAAATATGTGCCAAATAAGTATAAAGTGTACTTAAACTTTTATGTGTTCCTAATAAAAATATTTCTAATTAATAATAGTCATTAGTCTAAAGAATTTTACATAATTTTATACTGTTACTTTCCTCCTAGGAGCTTGTTACTTTCCTCCTCGGGGGTCAGGAGGAAAGTAACAGATGAAGAGCTTGCGTAAAAGTTATACTGTGAACTGTCAATTTATTATAAATGTTTAATTCAAATTTTATTTAAAAGGTGAATGTCCAAGCTTTCATTTAATATATTGGACAAATTTATCCGACAAATATTTTTAATGTTAGCATAAAAAAACTGATTTTTGTTACTTTCCTCCTCGGTCTCCCCTACACCCAGAGAAAAAAAATATATTTGTCTCAACACCAACTAAACTTATTTGTTTTAATTAAATTTTATTTATTTTAAATAAAATTTTATTTCGCTCAAATATATATGTTTTATTTATGTCGAATAAAATTTTTATTTAAAACAAATAAAAAGTCTAGTTGGTGCTGAGACAAATATACGTTTAATATGGAAATAAATAAGTATCTTATAAATCAAAGATGTATTTTTAAAACATAAATGAATTTTCATTAAAAAAAAAAAGAGAGAAAGAAATAAAATTTTGTAGAAAATAATTTATTAATAGGTATACCTATATATCTATATTTTATATACACAAAGATGAACAATTATTACTTGATAATATATTTTTAACTGCGCCTTCTTCAGTAACTCGATATCACCTATTCGTAAAGAAATAAATTACACTTTGAACATCGTCATAAAATTTAAAGAGTGGGATAATATTGATAATAAAATCAAGAGACTTGTTTATCTTTGTAAAATGCACCTTCCTCAAAAGATTATATACCGTGTAACACCTTCACTCAACCACTTTACATTTTTAAAACTTTTAACGACTTTTGCCATTAGCAATAATAATACAAAAAAAAAAATTCTTTCTCTTAAACCTTTGTACAACCTTGCCCTCTCATCTTTGTATCTATATAATAACCTCGAAGTTATGTATACAAAAAATCTATGGCGCACTTTTTAATTGAATATTTTTGTTCTAAGTTTACATAAAATTAGAACAAAATTTAAAATAACCGTTTTTGCTCTCTATTTATAGCATACTTTTTATAAGAATTCTCATTAAATAAAATTTCGTCTGAGTCGAATTTTTAAATGCCATAATGTCATTTAATAGAAATTTTTAAACTCAGAATTTTCATTTATCTTATACATTGCAAATGGTCGAATAATCAAACGGCAGAAATATTTCGCCGCCAATTTTAAAATTGACCAATCACAATTTTCTTGACAATTTCTGATTATGGTAAATTTTAAAATTGGCGGCGAAATATTTCTGCCGTTTGATTATTTGACCATTTGCAATGTAGGATAAATGAAAATTTCTGAGTTTCAAGATTTATATTAAATGACATTTATTTATTTATGTACATTTCCCGCAGTCCAGATTTTTGGACCATAAATGGGTAACAAAATAATAATACAAAAAATAAAATGCATTTAATTTTAACAATATAGCGATTAAATTAGTGGTCCGCACGTAAAGATACAACATAGTTATTGAGGCACTCAAGGAACCTTGATTGGGCTGAATTAAAAAGATCTAAATCAGGTTCGATCTTCGCATACATTTGGTTTATATGGTAACAAGCAAAAAAAAGTGGCGCATTAAATATCGTCGGTGATGGAAGATCTTTCAAATAAAATGGCATGTAATGCCTGACTGACTGTCTAGGTACCTTAAAATGTATTTGGCTCAATAAATATGGCGAATCATATAGATTATTTATTATTTTAAACAAAAACATCATCGCTGATATAATTCTTCGCTCCTCCAAAGTAAGAATATTAAAACGTTGACATAGTTTAAGGTAATCTGTACCTCAATTAGGATATACACCATCTTCCTTATAAGATAAAAATTTAAGAAATCGCTTCTCATAACCAACCTCTTGAGAATATTTATTATAGTAAGGATTCTAAATTAATGCTGCAAATTCAGCACGGGATCTTACAAATGTATTAAACAAAAGCGTGAAGACATTTCGTGTCTTTTTAACACGAATTTTTATTTATTAGAATTCTTATTAAATAGAATTTCGTCTGAGTCGAATTTTTAAATGCCAGAATTATTTCATTAAATTTATCCGAATTTTTATTAACACGAAATGTTATTTAATAAAAATCTTAAAACTTAGAAATTTTCATTTATCCTACTTTGCAAATGGTCGAATAATCAAACGGCAGAAATATTTCGGCGCCAATTTTAAAATTGACCAATCACAATTTTCTTGACAGTTTCTGATTGGTAAATTTTAAAATTGGCGGCGAAATATTTCTGCCGTTTGATTATTCAACCATTTGCAATGTATGATAAATGAAAATTTCTGAATTTTAAGATTTCTATTAAATGACATTTCTTGTTAATAAAAATTCGGATAAATGAAGATTTGGTTTAATGAAAATTCTGACATTTAAAAATTCGACCTAGACAAAATTCTGTTTTAAATAAAAATTTGATTACATAGAAATTCTGTTAATTATAAATTCTGGTTAATTTAAATTTGATTAAACATTAATTCGAATGAAGTACAATTCTATTTAATAAAATTCTATTTAGAACTAGAATTTCTTTATTTTGTCCCAGGAGAAAAATTGAACCAAATGAAAATTCTATAAATAATTCACATTATGGAATAATCATGCGCCCCAAATTTTTAAAGTAAAAAATATAGCTTATTCCTTTGATGTTAAAAACCTCCGCTTACTTTTTTTTATTAAAAGCAAAAAAAAAAAATAATAATCCTTTAAAAGGATATTGATTTAACCTTCTAACTCAGAAATCAAATATGCCATTAACTTATAAAATCATAGAAGTTCATCAGATTATAATTGTGATTCTCCTACTCGAAACACAACGGATTATTTTTATTATTTTTTTTTTTTTTGATTGATCAAGAAAAGATTCTTCATTCTCTATATATCTAGATCACCTTCTTTCTTCTTGATCACATTCAGATATGTCATTTATACATTTTCTAAATACCCCCTCTGGCTATATTCCTTTTATATACGCAACTATTAAAAACTGACAAATGACTTTTGAATGAAGAAGACCTAATGATATAACCGTTGTAGTAAGAAATACAAAAGAAACTGTGAAACTCATTTAAAAAAAAAAATCTCACCCATATAATTATAAATGTGACACCTTAAATAATAATTAATGAAACTCTATTCAATTAACCAGAGATAAATGCTGATCTGTATTCAAAGAATCAAATTGAATTATTCATATATGATGATATTTATATAATTCCATGTTCATGTACGTAAGATTTAACGTACAAGTTTAAAAATACAAAATTTTTCGAGTTTATAAACAGCTTATTAGAATTCGAAACATAGAGGAGATAATAAATTATATTCATGACCTCGCACAACAATATTCTCTGATGCAATAATTTATGGCGCCCCATTGCGAAAAAGCGCAGTACACATGGATCATTTAATTCACGAACGATAGAGAAGGGCAATTCTATAACAATTGCAATAAACTATGAACTTGGCAAGGTCGTTTAAATGAAAGACTGTATCTTGGAACGACGTAAACGACCTTACACAATACGCGAGAAAAGCTATAGCGATAAATATATAAATTCCACGTCTCTGAAATTTTTAAATTTAAAACAAAATTGGAGCATATAGCATTTTTCCATAAAAATCATTAGTTGCAATTTTCATTTAGAATTCTATTACATATGGTCGATTCCACGTGAGATTTACCTAAGACCTTTTAAATTCGTCTAAAATATTTTTTTCTTATTCTTTGCAGAAAAAAAGGTTTACGTATTTTTTTTTTTTTTTTTTATAAGTGCTCAAATTTTCGAGTTATGAATTTTTCAAGTTTTTTTGAAATACACCTACTTAATTTCAATGACATGTAACTCTAAAAGTATTGAATTAAGGAATTATGATTAATATACAAAAAACTTTCAGTTTTTTATTGACTTTCAAAATATGTTAACAAAAAAAAAATTTTTGAATTTGTTTATAAAAAACAGCGATTTTTCATAAACAAATTAAATTTTTTTAAATTTAGGCTCGATTTTTTTTTATTTTTTTTTAAATTTTTACACACATGAAAATAAAAAGAAAATTTTATAATAAGTTTTGGAGTGGGCCTGATGATCCTTTTGTTTATATAATTTGTTTTAAAAAAAATTTTTGGTCTCTTTTTTAGTTTTCGATAAAAAACTGAAACTTTTTTGTATCTTAATCATAATTCCTAAATTGAATACTTTTAGAGTTACATGTCATTGAAATTAGGTGTATTTCAAAAAAACTTGAAAAAATCAGATTTTTAAAAATTCATAACTCAAAAATTTGAGCACTTATAAAAAAATACGTAAACCTTTTATTTCTGCAAAGAATAAGAAAAAATATATTTAGACGAACTTAAAAGGTCATAGGTAAATCTCACGTGGAATCGACCATATACAGTTATTTTTTTGTCATATTTTCATTTTTCGAATTAACATTTGACAAAATTCATTTTAATACGAATTTTTACTCTACAGAATTTTTGGCCTACCAAATTTTTATTTGCTAGAATTTTTATTTTACAGAAGTTCTTTTTACCCAACTTTTTCTTTAAAAGAATTCTAATTTAACCGAATTTTAATTTAGCAAAATTCTCATTTAAAAGAATTGCAAGTGCTTCGAATTTTTAAATGCTAGAATTTTCAATTCATCGAATCTTAATTTTGTTCAAATTTTTATTCGTACAGAAAGAATACAGCGCTGTTTTAAAAATTTACCAATCACGAATTTCTTGATAATTTCTGATTGGTCAATTTTAAAAATTGCGCCGAAATCTTTCTGTTGATTGTATATTCCGGTCATTTCTAATTTTGGATAAATAAAGATTCGTCGTTTTCGAAACTATATCGAATAAGATTTCGTGAAAATAAAAATTCGCACAAATAAAGATTCGATGAATTAAAAAATTTTTACATTTAAAAATTCGTATCACTCAAAATTCTATTGAATGAGAATTATACTAAATTAAAATTCTGTTAAATTAAAATTCTTTTAAATAAAAAGTTAGGTAAAAAGTTCTGTACCTAAAAATTTTGTCAAAGTAAAAATTCATTTAAAAAGAAATTTTGGTTAAAGGCTAATATACGAAAAATGAAAATTCGTCTACAAATTAATTATATCTAATAAAATTATTTTCATTGAAAATTTTAACTAATTATTTTTATGGTATAATCAAGCGCTTTAAAAAAATGTTGATACACGAACGATAACGAACGAATGTACACGCAAAGAAATTTTTTTTATAGAGCACTATATTTTTAATTTTCATAAAAAATGAAATCAGAAATTTATTCCTATTCGTGGCTTTCTCTTATAAAATCACAAAAATAATCAGATCATTTCTCACGAATAGACGTGATGATCAGTCTGCATAAATTTTAAGAAGCTATATAGAACACGTTAACGGTTATTTTTTGAAAAAAATTAAATTCTCTTTTCGTGATATGCTTCTGATAACGTCACTTACATATTATTTTGATTCAAATAATTTTTGCGAATACTAAAAAGGAAAAGGATTCATTCAATATATATATATATATATATATATATATATATATATATATATATATATATATATATATATATATGCGCACACAAATGCTAATTCATCAATAGGTTTTTTTTTATACTTTCTGTTGGGAACCTTTTGCTATACACATATTAGATCTCAAGGAATCAAAGCAATAACTCGTTCCCAACCTTTCCCAACGTTTTAAGAATCTAAGGATTGCGTAGGAGGTGAAAAAAAAGTTCACTGATCGATTTCCGGGGTTAATAGATTCATTGCATGTGAACCGAATATAATGTATATACAAATATTTGGAACGCATGAATAAGATTTATACAATCAGTTTGTATATATTTTTAACAGAAAAATTTCGAAGCGAATTTTTCTGCCAAATATTTATGCGGACAAATGAAAATTTTGGGAAATAAAAATTTGGCTTTTTTTGAATTCTGTAAAATGTAAATTCGACCAAATCTAAAAATTCAGACAAAAGTAAATTCTACACTGTAAAAACTGGCCGTCTTAAAAGTGTAAAAAAAACGTCTTGTTTTAAGACGTTTTTCGCGTCTAAGACACCAAATGTGTCTTAAAACAAGACGTTTCTTGCACTTTTAAGACGGCTAGTTTTTGCAGTGTAGGTAATAAAATTTATTTCAATTTTTCAGTTTTGAGGTTACGTTCGATCTAGTTTCTGACTAGATAGGTAATCTTGATCTAATGTACCATCTAACGGAGCTAGAATTGGGACTACTTAATATAATATATAATATGATATTTTTTCATATTCAGGATGAAACAAATATTTTGAAAAATTATATTTTATTTATAAAAAAAAAAAAAATTGGAATCCTTGAAAAGTTGAAAATATATTAAACACGAAAACTTTTAAATTGGCAAATAATTCGTTATACATATATACAAAAGCGTTTTAGTTTCGAAGTTTCTTAATTACATGGATTCTGTGATTATAACTCTGATTATAAAGTTTATTTTTTTTTCTTTTTTAAACTTAAAAAATATTGTTCTCTAAGAAAAAACTGTTTGCAAAACGATAATTAAACAGAAAAAAAGTTACAATTTAAACAAATTACAAAATCCTTTTTAAAATATTACTAATTGCAAAAAATTAATAATTGATTTAATAATAAATAATCCAAAGATTATAACAGCATTATATGATAACTTATGACTTTAGACGCATAACAGAGGACGGAGTAAAGATAGTGTCATGTCTACTTTTATAAAATTGTATTAATATTCAAACAATAATTAAAACAGGTCACGGGTGTACAGTAACAAAAGTGATTATCATGACTCACGTTAAACATATATATATATATATATATATATATATATATATTCTAAATTGAAGATGCCAGAGAAAACAGAGATAAAAGAAGGAAGAATCTAGGCGACATGATTCTAGCATACTGGAGTCTGAAAGTCTGCAAGCATTGATTTTTGATTCCTCCTACGCAAAATCTCAAGATCTAATGTTAACACAACGACTAACTAATATTGATATAAACGAAGAAGAAGGCAAATAGGAAGAAATTTTTTTATAATTTTACAATATAATAGTCTATGGATAATAAAAACTCAAAAAACAAATTTTCAATTTTTAACAATTTTAACCTAGAAAAAAGTATGTTTGTTTTATCAGATTCTTCTAATTTTGATGAAACTTTTCTTTTGGTATACAAAATCAAAAAAACTTTTTTTTTAATATCTATGTAATAAAACATAACCTCAAAATTTAAATTCACTAACTAAAAATGAGCGAGTTTATCAAGCAAAAAATCTGAGGGTGTCTAACAAAGATTGAGAAAAAAATTCCCTGACTTTTCCCTAACTTTTTAATAACCTTATTTCTGCTTTTTTTGGACAAAAATATGGTTACTGACATATTTAACAATAAATTAATTTCTAATGGTAGTTACAAATGGTAATAAAAACCATTCAAGTTTTTTTAGATTTAAAAATTTTCAAATTTACAAAAAATTTTAATTTTTGTAGAAATTTACAGAAATTTCCCTGACTTTGAATGAAATTTTCTGAAATTCCCTGACTTTTCCCTGACTTGCCTGAAAGTTAGACACCCTGAATTCTGCTAAATAGAAACTCGGTTTTAAACTATCAATTTTTAGTTGCGTAACCAAACCTCAACACGGCACAAAATAATTACTATTAACAGTGACTTTATCGACCAAGCACTCGATTGATAATCAAATTGTTTTTGGGACAAAAAAAATTGTTAAAATGGGATTGTTTTTAAAACTATTCGGATTGTTCGATGAACAAACAGAATTATTTAATGAACAAAGAAAATTGTTATGGAACAGTTGAAATAACAAAACTAAATTGCTAAATCGACAAAACAATTTGTTGTATTAACAAAGCTTTGATCCGTCTAATACAATTTGTTCAGTTTCTTCGCCTTATAAAATAATCGATTGCAGATTTTGGTAGGTCATATCGCCAGTTTCATTTGCATTAAAATCTGTGGAACATGCAGGTTCTGAATCAAATTCTTTGACCTGAAACCAAAAAATTATTTTGAGTTTTTGTTGTTAAATAATATTTAATATACATTTTATCGACAGAGAGTTTGCTTCTGCAACTGTATGGAATTGCAAACTGAAAAAAAACTGACAATAAAAAATTCGTATTGTTGTTAAAACAACATACATTTGTATTGACAACAATCCGAATTTTAATACCAACAAATCTACTAACAACAATCCAAAAATTGTTTGCAACACAATTCCATTTTTCTCTGTGTTGTGAGAAACGCATATAATTTCAATTTATATGACAAAGAAACTATATATATATATACCTATGTATAATATAAGTGACGAGACAACTGCTAACCTTGTGCAAGCTTCTATTTAACTGTTATTGTTCCTATCAGCAGGTACTTGGGAGTAAAACATCTGCTTAGATTCAGTCTACCGTATAATATATTTCATTACACTTTCCGTCTAAGAATATAATGACGTAATAATTAAGTCATGGACACACAATTCTCGCTAATTTTTTTTTTCACGACTCCTATTCAATTTCAAAGAAAAACTCGTTCTCAGCTCATTTTTTCGAAGTAAAAAATTATTTCTCACCTCTCTCTCTTTCTCTCGCCTAATATGTGTGTAAAAGCCTCTTTGTGATACGAAAAAAAGTGTGAATTGCCCTTTTCCTCATTTGAAGGTTGAATACATTTGTCAATATTTGTGCACTAAAGAAACGAAATTTTGTATATAAATATTAAGCAACTCTTTACAAAGGGAGTGTCAAAAATAATGAAATTTTTTATTTTTCAGTTAATATGCGACCTCAAGATAAATTTATCAAGTTTGCACAGAGTAATATTGTCAACCTAATTTAGTAACTTTTGACTAAATTAACAAAGCATTTTGTTTAATATATGTGCAAAAAAAAATTTTTGTCGCATTAATAATATTTTTTTATTCCAATCAAACTTTAGTTGGAACAACCAAAATTTAGTTGATACAACCAAATAGGAAAGATAAAATAATTATGTTGTCTTAACAAAAGTTTGGATTAATTCTCGGACTCAAGATTATCCCATAAAAATCATTAGTTAAAATTTTCATTTTAAGGGAATTTTATTAGATATTATTTTTTAGACGAACTTTTATTTTTCGAATTAACATTTGACAGAATTTCTTTTTTAAAGAATTTTTAATTAACAGAATTTTTAGGCACCGAATTTTTATTTGGTAGAATTCTTAAAACGCCGAAATTTTATTTATCCGAAATTGCAAATGGCCGAACAAACAATTGACAGAAAGATTTCGGCGCGATTTTTAAAATCCACCAATCACGATTTTCTTGACAACTTTTGATTGGTTATGATTTTAAAAATCGCGCCGAAGTCTTTCTGTTGATTGTTTGTTCGGCCATTTGCAATTTCGGATAAATAAAAATTCGGCGTTTTAAGAATTCTACCAAATAAAAATTCGGTGCTTAAAAATTCTGTTAATTAAAAATTCTTTAAAAAACAAATTCTGACAAATGTTAATTCGGAAAATGAAAATTTATCTAAAAAATAATTATTATCTAATAAAATTGTTGAAAATTACACTGAGAAAAAGAATTATTTGTTTTAAATATAAAGATCAGTTTAAAAGTTTTTGTTTAACCCAACACAGTTTTTATGTTTAATTTTAATATATAGAAAATATTTTCTACTTTGGCTTAAAATTATTATTTGTTTGAATAATTATGTTTGATTCAAACATATTTTCTGTTTGGCTTAAACTGAAAATATGTTTAAAATTTTTATGTTTGATTTAAACATAAAAATTTATTATGAATTAATTGAAATCAACCATAATTTATGTTTAAATTAAATATATTTTCACATTGAATCAACCAGAGAATATATTAAATTTAAACATAAATATGTTTGACTGTATAACAAAGCTATTTTAAGTTTGGGTTAAACATATTATGTTTGAATCAAACATATCGTTTTCTCAGTGTAAATAAATATTCCATTTAATAAAAAAATAAAAAGTGTAATGAATTGAGACGTATACGTGTGTTTTTTTTCACGATGAAATATATAGTGAAGAACTTTGTAAAATAGTCTGACATAATTACAAACAATTATCCTTGTGAGTTCAAGTTTCGTGTATATAACTATCTTCTTTTGATATTATGTGAGTATTGCACGCCATTCGGATAAGCAACTCGAGTTAATGGAATTTGAAAACGAGTTAAATCGAATCGTTAATCCCGCAGCAGCAACAGAACGCTGTCTCGTTCAAGGATCGAGATATCGAGGACTAATAGTTACCCTGCGTTATTCTTAGATTTAAAATCAACCCTATTTATATAATTACAATGTTGAATTCCATTATAGCGTAAGAATCATAAATATTTATTTAATTTTTTTACAAAATGTAAAAAAATTATTGATTCACATTGGAATATGATTATAAGAAAAGATTAATTTCCGAAATAGATGCAGATTAAATGAAACGCATTTACTGTTAATATATAAGAATAATAAAAGGACATCCAGTTCCTTAGTAATTTCCATTCTCCGTTATTAATCAGGAATATAAAATTCTACACGGAGAAAAAAGAATTGTTGTGGTTACTAAAAATTACTATAAATCTATTTCTTGTTAGGACAAAAAAAATTGTTAAAATGGGATTGTTATTAAAACTATTTGGATTGTTCGGTGAACAAACAGAATTGTTTGATGAACAAAGAAAATTGTTATGGAACAGTTAA
The DNA here is from genome assembly GCF_019393585.1 of Leptopilina boulardi. Lineage (NCBI taxonomy): Eukaryota > Metazoa > Arthropoda > Insecta > Hymenoptera > Figitidae > Leptopilina > Leptopilina boulardi. Next base: position 2,297,996 of record NW_026137881.1, on the reverse strand, counting down.
AATAACAAAACTAAATTGTTAAATCGGCAATACAATTTATTGTATTAACAAAGCTTTGATCCATCTAATACAATTTGTTCAGTTTCTTCGCCTTCTAAAATAATCGATAGCAGATTTCCGTAGGTTATTATATCTCCAGTTTCATTTGCATTAAAATCTGTGGAACATGCAGCTTCTGAATCAAATTCTCTTCAATAGATTTCTCACTTTAACCGGATTGATTATTTAACAGCACTTTGTCATTTAAAAAAAAAACTAATAATAAAAGCAAAAGTGGCACATGTGCCAGAAACAAACGAGACGCGACGATCTGCACGCCAGTTTGCAAGAATTCAAGATGACCACGTGACATGGAACAATAAACCTGTCAGCTGAACAAATCCGGATTGTTCCATCAGCAATCGACATAGAGTTTGCTTCTACTTTCCTGGTTGCCAACCAGGAGCATTAAATTTGATGCTCAGACGTATTAAACGAGTAGATTATATTCGCGCCTGCGCAGAATATTTGTGTACATTTGCGACCATGGTTGCGATAGGGACAGGTCGCAAATATACACAAACATTCTGCGCAGACGCGAATATATTCTACTCGTTTAATACGCCTGAGCATCAAATTTAATGCTCCTGGTTGGCTCTCAGTGTAGCCAGGCTCATAATTTAATAAATTAATTTCTAATTTTATTCTGTAAAATAAGTCAAAAAAAAGTCGTACAATTCAAGGCTTGTATATGTGCATATAGCTACATATTTCAACTACCGAATAATAATTAAATCCATAAAAAATACAATTTAAAATATTGCACCAAGAAGTATGGTATAAAATGAAAAAAAAAGAAAATAAAAAACTATAAAAGATGCGATGGGAGGATTGAACTTGGTTTTGTAGACGCGATTATATTCAGGTGGCAGAAAAATGTATTTGTAAGGTGCGGTTTGCTTTGTAGAAACCCGCTGAGCCATTAACCTGTTGTACATACAGACATAGAAGGTGGACGTCAAAAGCCGCACCTGACATATATGAAGAACACGCGACTACCTTTTCCTCTCTTGGTTGGAATAATATATTTAAGTGTGTGTGTGTATTTATGTACATATATATACCGTCTCGGACTAGCTTGCATCGTTTCGCACTCCACTACCTCTAATTTAATTATGAACTGGTTTCAACCAATTAGCAAATGACTTCTCAACAAACGAAACGTCACTAGATGCAACCCGATTCACTTTCAGTTTATTTTTACCCTTGTGTATTTAGTTGTTCGCTTGCTACAAGGTCATTTATTGTGAAATTTGTAATTTGTTCTCAATTGTAAACCGCATATGTTTATGGTGACAGTTTTCATAATTCCATTTTAATTTATGTACTCGAATATGTAAAATACAAAAAAAGATATATATCAGATTTATTACAAAATATTATCCTCAATATACTGTATAACATTGAAGATATATTATAAACAATACCATTTTTTTCAACAGAAATCGTGTTTTACATTTCCAAATAGTTATGGTATCAGTTATTTGAACAAAAATGAATAAATTATGATAAATAAAAGTAAAGAAAATTATTACTTTTTTTTAAATTTTCTAATTTTCTTAATAAAGAATTAACTATAACTAATTGTTTTGTAGAGTCAAAGACAGATGGTGAGATTTAGTCTTCCTAGTGTCCCCCCATGTTATCAACCTTCTGTCTAGATATGGAATTCAGTTAAAATGAGAGAAGGTAGGGTTCTATAAAAGTGAGAGGGAAAAATATACAAAACAAGCGGAGGAATATTTTTCCCACACAGGAAATAATATTTCACGATCGATATAAAATTGTGGCTTTTATTATTATACTCCAAACTCCCCATAACGATAAAGCATATCGTATATATATATATATATATATATATATATACAAAAATGGCTTTGAATTTTTTCTTGTGATGCGAGAAAAATTATACAATGCATTAAAATTACAAAATCACTTTCTTAGTATAACAAAAAAATTTTTCAAGAGACTCATCACTCTTGTTGATTAATTTCTTCTGACACACTCGTTAGTATAGAGAAAATAATGAACTTCCTTTAGATGCCTCGACTTTAAAGATCTTTTCTATATATATTCTCTTTTTTATATAGTTATTTTTGAATAATTATTTTCTGAGATGAAACTATTCATTACTATTGCTTTTACTATAAACCTCTACTCTTATATTTTATACAAGAATTTTGAATCTATATCTCCATTTAGAATAATTACAATGAAAATAAAGAAATTGCCATCTTGAAAGAGATCTGATATAGAAAGAAACATTGCTTTTGATATAAACACCAATTGGTTAATTATCAAGACAAATGAATCAGGAAATATTTTCTTTTATCTAAAACCAGAACAAGTAAATGTATACTGTTCGTGGAATAATAATTATAAACGGAAAAATTAAATCAACTTTGCTGATGCATACAAAATCTGGTAAAAGTAGTCGAGAAATTATGCTTTCTTTTTTTTGTTCCAATAAACTTTATCTACGTTATCATATATTTAATCTTAATAAATAATTGCAGAATTTTTTATAGCACCGTTATGCATTTAATGACATTACTAACATTTAATGATATTACCAATATTTAATGATATTACCAATATTTAATGTTACCACTACTAAAAATGACAGTACAACTTTTATTGTACTGTTCCATTCACTTAATGACCAGTAATCATTCAATCTTGTCTGCCATGTTACTATACAAAAGTATAGCAATTTCAAACTTTGTTTGTTCTGCATTTTTAATTGCATAAAATAAAGAACACAAATTGGAACGAATGTTTGAAACTATATATCGACGAAGAATTAATCGAAGAAATTTTAATTGAAGAACGATCAATAGAGGAGTAGTACACGCGATATTGTAAGCTCAAGATTACAGGTTCTCAATTTGTATAAAGTTGTACTACCTTCTTCATGAAGCACCTAAGCTTATTATTTATGGTAGTTGCAGTGGAGCGTGTCCTTAACTATATACATGATCCGTATATACATCCTGTTTGATGCTACTGAATTTGTGTATACAATTACACCTCCAAATGAACATAATAAATTAACAAAAATTACTCATTTTTCCAGAAATAAAAAATTCTTACTCGCAATTGTATATAAGAGATTCCTCCTAGTTAGAGTTAGTGTTTTATAAATCAGTGAAAATTTCCTCTGAATTAGCAAAATTTCACTGATTTATAACGATAATTATATAGCACTAATTCCAATTAGTGTATGTATAAGGCTAATAAATTTGTGAAATTTAGATAAATTATTAATGAAATAGGAATTTATCACTCGAATTTTAAATAATAACAAAAAAGATATCGATCACTCTGAGTCAGGATTTAAAAATTAATAAGAATTATTCTTTATTTAACGTTTTAGGAGCAATGTTCCCCTCCTTAGAAACGGTAGAGTAATAAAATTTAAAATTAACATTATTGTTCTTACAAGGAACACTACCAGGCTCGAATTTACATTACAAGTTTTGGCCCTTCGTGTTAAAATTTTAAAAAACAATATCAAATTCCAACGATAAGAATCAACTGTTAAAATTTGATATTGTTTTTTAAAATTTTAACACGAAGGGCCAAAACTTGTGATGCAAATTCAAGCGTATAGGACTTGTTAAAATCCGGAGTCTTCAATTACTAAAATTTTGCAAAGGGGGAAATTTTCATTTTAAATATTTTCTTTGTATACTATTTCCTAAAACTAGAGCAGAAATTAAAATGGCACCTTTTTTCCAATTAGCAACTTCCAACAATCAAAAAAGAATAGAAAAACGCAGAATTAATGAATTTCATAACCGTTACAGCTTTTAAATTCTGTAATACTAAAGCAAGTAGCATATATAATTCAAAAGCAAACTGATTTATCGACAATAATAATAGCCTCGATCCAATTGAGTATCACGCGTTCAGAACAACGTTACATAGCGGTAAACCTAGCTCTAGAGAACTCATCACGTTTAGTACTATACGTGTGGAGAAAGCAAAAAAAAAATATATATATATATAGTCGACATTGACATGAAACAAGGGCAAGCACAAGAATTTTTTGAACGACATTTTGAACAACTCAAAAGAAACATATTTTGTTCAATGACTGAAGAAACAAATAAAATATTAATAAACAAAACAATACCTACAAATATCAAAAAAGAAAACTGATTATTACAGAATGGAAACAGAAAAAATTCCGTAAGCCGAATGCTAGAAAAAGTTCATGCTAAAATTTAAAAAGATTTCAGTTTTAACTATAAACTATTACAGAGAAAAAAAATCGCGACTTCTTGAAATTCTGTTTGAAGTTTAAACTCAAAAGTAATCTGAACACTTGTTTTATGCGATATTTCCGCAGTATCTTACATGTTATTTATACTACAATTTCTGAACGAAAAAAAAAAGTTTCTCCATTTAACAGCTGTTTTTAAATACTCGACATTTGCCATTGTTAATTTATACTAATCAGTTTTTCACACAGTGTTTATTTTTCCGCCACTATAACACAGGACCGCACATATGGTACCATATTTTTTTAAAGCCAATCTCCCTTTTTTGATGAATGTTCAAATAACCATAGGAAAATTTACATCCGTAAATTAAAATTGTAACATAAATAACAATATGGGTAATTTTGTGTCTTTCATAAAATGTTATAAATTACATGCAATATAATATCATATGCGTGTATTATTAAAATGAAATACAATTCAAGAAGAATGGAAATGAAACAATTTTTTTAACAACTTATTGACATTATATATATACATATATGTCTAGCTAAAGTGAATGAACCTTTCTGTTCAATGCTGAAAAACAGAGTCGAAGAGAAGAAAACAGGTCTTTCTCTAAAAATGTCTGCGGTAAGACGAATGCCTGCAATTCGATCGTTATCTCTTCGTCTCGAATTTCACGATGTTACTCCCACCTTTCTTTCATGAAAGAGAACGAAAGGGGTGCAGGACCGTGACCATCCTGTTTGTGATCAGGAAGCAAAATTGGTCTCGTTCTCACGAACATGAGTTTCATTATACGTACATAAGAAAATCCAGTAATCAAATACAACCTTAATTACATCTCTACGACATTTAAAAAGGAAACCTTAATATATAGAGAATGTTAATGAAAACTATATATGACATAAAAAGAATTCGAGGGTCACTTGACGTACACTGAAAAAAAATTCTAGTTTGGCTGTAATTAACATTACATTCTAGTTAAGCTAAGAAGAATTCAGTTTAAATTAACTAGAATTCTGGCTAAAATAACCAGAATTTTGGTTAATCTAACCGGAATCAATAATATAAACCCTAATGATAATGATTTACTTTATTTCTGAATCGGAATAATCGAAATCTTCTTTGGGAACACCCGAATAATTTCTAAAAATCAATGATTTTAATTTAATAGAATTTGAATAGATACACGGAGAAAAATGAAAGAACTAATAAAGTAACTTTTACTATACTTTAAAAGTAAAACCGGAACTGTACGCAGTTTCTGCGCATTTCGGTTAATTTTTACTCCAGAAATATTAAAATTTACTCCTGAAATAGTAAAAATTATTCCGGATACAGTAAATTTTACTATTTCTGGAGTAAAAATTGCCCGAAATGCGCAGAAACTGCAGACAGTTACGGTTTTACTTTTAAAGTATAGTAAAAGTTACTTTATTCGTTTTTCCATTTTTCTTCGTGTATAATTTTCATTAAGCCAAATTTTATTTGTTCGAATTAATATTTCACAGAGTTTTCATTAAAAAGATTTTCTATATTTTAGAATTTTTAGAATTTTCACAGAATTTTTCTTTGTTCAAATTTTTCATTTGTTAGAATTTTTATTTGCTCAAATTTTCATTTAACATAATAGCCATTTTAATAAATTTTTTACTATAGGTAAAATTTCATTGCATAGAATTTACTTTTAGATAAATTTTCATTTGTTTGAATTATTATTTGATAGAATTTTCATATAACCAATTTTTCATACTGTAAAGAATTTATTAACCGCGCGGAAAAAAAGAAAAAGTAATTTTTACTACTTTCGGAGTAAAACGGGAACTGTTCGAAATTTCTGCGCAACTCTGTCAACTTTTACTCCAAAAATAGTAAAATTTACTCCAGAAATAGTAAGAATTAGTACGGAAACAATCAAATTTACTACAGAAATAGTAAATTTTACTATTTTTGGAGTAAAAGTTGCCAGAGATGCGCAGAAACTTCAGACAGTTCCCGTTTTACTTTAAAAGTATAGTAAAAATTAATTTTTTCTTTTTTTCCGTGCGAAATATCATTGAACAGAATTTCTGATTGACAGAATTTTCATTTGTCCGAAATTGCAAATTGTCGAACTAACAATCGACAGAAAAATTTCGGCGCGATTTTTAAAATCATCAACCAATCACAATTTTATGGATAATTTTTGATTGGTTGATTTTAAAAATCGCGCTGAAATCTTTCTGCTGATTGTTTGTTTGTCAATTTGCAATTTCAGACAATTAAAAATTCTATTAATTAGAAATTCTGTTAAATGATTTTTCGGTTAATAAATTCTGTATAGAATAAAAAATCGGTTACATGGAAATTCTATCAAATAATAATTCCAACAAATGAAAATTTAACCAAATAAAAATTCAGTGAAGTATAATTTTGACAATGATCATCATCATTTTTAACACATTTAGAAATAAATATATATACTTAAATAATTCCTGTGGGTCCATTATTTAGATTTACAAGATAAAATCTTATGATTTAATTAGGTGTCAATAAAAAAAAAAGAGGAAACAGGTGACTTCTGCTATATGTTAAATAACGGAAGGTATAAATGATGGTGGAGATATCTGTTTATCTGGCGTGGGATGATAATTTGTCGGTAGTGGCTACCGACACATTAGGGTCTATTCATGAAAGAATCGTCAGGCATCCGCCTTTCTCTTTCTTCTCATTCAACAAACTCTCTATAGATTGCAAGAGACACCTCATCTCTAAACATGAATCACAAAACGCATACCACTCAATGAATATAACCAGCCTTCATGGCAAATTTACTCGCAAAAATCGAACATAATCGAAATGACGTGATCTACATGTATACATATGTATAAAGTAGATTATATACAGGAATATTTTATGACGCATAATCACTTCCGTATATAATTTGCACACACAAACACATAGTGAGCAATTCTATTTTTGGTTCAACAAAAATTTCAAATTTATCTGTTAATTTTCTATTTTCACATCTTTACAGAAACTTGAGTTTGATAATAATAAAATTTATATATAAAATCTATATTCTTTATATGTATATCACGATGCTGAAGAATGCTACGTTTATTATGTTAATAACGATTACGGAAATTAATTTTTATTTAACAGGGAAAATTATAAAATACTTTATTTAGAAAAAGATTCAAAATAATTCTTTTTAACACGAATTATTAAATGCCAGCACAGGAAATTAAAAGGCATTAAAATAAGCTGCAACGCTTATTATTTTAATCCAATTTTGCTTACTTTAATACTAAAATGAATTAAAATAAGCAAAATTGGATTAAAATAATAAGCGTTGCAGCTTATTTTAATGCCTTTTAATTTTCTGTAAGAATTTTCATTAAACCAAATCTTCATTTGTAAAACTCTGAATTTTCATTTATCGTACATTAGACATGGTCGAATAATCAAACGGCAGAAATATTTCAGCGACAATTTAAAAATTGACCAATCAGAAACTGTCAAGAAATTTGTGATTGGTCAATTTTAAAAATTGGCGCCGAAATATTTCTGCCGTTTGATTATCTATTGAATCATGTGCGCAATGTAGGATAAATGAAAATTCAGAGTTTTAAGATTTCTATTAAATGACATTTCGCGTTAATAAAAATTCGGACAAATGAGGATTTGGTTTAATAAAAATTATCGTATTTAAAAATTCGACTCGAGACGAAATTCTGTTTAATATAAGAATTCTGATAAATAAAAATTCGTATTAAAAATAGTTTAAAAAACTTAGATTGTTTTTAAACGTTTTTAAAAACTTCTAGGTTCGATATGTATTATAAGAAAAGTGTGCAAAAGACGATTAAAAATTGCGTCATCGCGCAATGCGGTCTCAAGTTGTGTGTCTAGCGTGAGATATTTTTGAGCCAAGGTGCAATTAGCAAAGGTGAAGGTTGGCAGCCCTATACACTTGTTTAACGTCGCTTTTATTTGTATAAGAACTTGGAATTTCAGTAGGCATATATACGAAAGTGTCTTTTTTTTTCTTGATTCTTATTTTTCACTTGTTGTATGCCGCCAATGCACAAGAAAGCCGCGGAATACTTTTATATCGCTCGATCGTTATATCCGTTTCCAACATATATATATATACATACAGTTCCGCTTAATTTACGTAATAATTAACTTGCGAGTTAATGGTAGATGTAAGTAAGTATTTACATAAAATCATAATTAAATGTTACGGACTAGGTTATATTTGATATAATTAATGAATATGTTAATTGCATTAAAGATAAAAAAAATATTCAAACAATTAAATCTTAATATTTCTAAAATTCAAAGGCTTTTTTTAAAACTATTTTGCTATTAAAATATAATATCACGATGCTGAAGTACGCAACGTTTATCATCAACGATAAGAAATAAATTTTTAATTTAACACAGAAAATTATAAAATTTACCTAAAAAAATATTTTTTTAATTAATAAGAAGTATAAAAAATATTTTGCAGACAAAAAAATTATACAATTTTTCGTTCTAAAAAATTATTTCTTTAAAAATCGTTTATCATATAAACGTTGCGTACTTCATCACCATCGTTATAAGCGCAGCCTAAATAGAGCCTAATCAAAAAAGAAATTTATCGAACAAATTTTTCACTATATTCGATAGTATAAATATCGATTTTGCAATTAAGCAAAGTTGATAGGGAAGCGATAAATCGTGATGTTTGTTGGGTGAAAGGCAAATAAATGGCGAGAGTAATAGTCCTAATTATTCTCAAGGAAGTATAATATCGACGGTTGGAATATATTTCTTTCTCGGGAATATGAATAAAAAACAGAAAGAACAATCTCATTAGAAATGGAGCATTAAAGAATTTGTAACCTCTATAGCCTTTATATGGAAGTTGCAATTTAAAAAAGATTCACAGAAACCCTCTTCGCAAAAAAAAAAAAAAACCTAATAGCAAAATTGTTATATATTTTAAAACAATAAGGAAAGTTATATTTTGATTAAAAAAAAAAAAAAAAAAACTACAATGTTCACACGGAGAAAAATGGATACTTAAATATAGTATCCAAAATATACTTAAAAAAATTTTAATTAAATCTAACATCTATATACTCAAAAATAGTATCTTAGTAAAAAAATATATATTCAGATTTAGTATCTCTAGATATTTAAATGTAACATAAGCGCTTGCGCAAAAGTCACGCCGCACTGCTATATTCAATTCGAAAAACTAACCTAAAATCTCTGTGTTTCACACGTGTAGAAAATCGTTGACAAGTGTATAATATATATATATAATCGACAAAAAAATTTTGAGATTCCAAAATATGTTTAAAAAATTTGTATTTCAAGTTTGTTTATAATTTTATTCCTTATTATGATCGAAAAACTGATTTATTCCATGAAATAATGAGAATAATTGATTGAAATTGATATAAATACCGAAACTTTTACATATAATAATCGTGAATTTCTTTCTTTCATTCTGTCCACACCTGAAGTTGGTTGTTCTTGCGTTTGTTTCGTTTATAGGTTTTGACTTTTGACAATTCTAATTGTGGTTAACGTATGTTTTTTTTGTTTACATTTTTCCACGTTCATCAAGATTAAGGTTATTCTTAATATTTTATATATAAAAGGTAAATAAAATTAAGATTCTTCTTTATAAAGTTAAAAATTTTTTAAATTTGACATTTTTAAGAATTACTTTTTAATAATTTATGTTATTTTAACAAATTTTGTGACATTTAAGCATAGTTTCAAATTCTTTATTTATTATTGTTTTTTAAAATAAACATTCTAAATTAATTTTGTACTATAAATTTAAAATTGCATATGAATTACTAGGAACAAATAATTTTCTATATAATATTTTAATATTTTCTACACTATAACTAAATCATACGAAAATACAAATGAATATTAAAAGTTTTGAATATAATATTAAAAGGGTAAAAAAATTTTTTATTAATCTTAATTACTGACATATTTTTTATTATCACAGTGAATTATCATATTTTTAATCCTAATATTAAAAATTAATTATTGACAATTAAAAAAAAGTGTTAAATAAAATTTTTTATTATTATTTTTTACAATAATTTAATTATTAATGAAATATTATCTTTACAGTATTTTTTTTAATATAAAATGTTTAATATAGTTGAAATAAAACATAATTTTATTAAAATTATTTTTCAAAATTAGCAATAATTAATTTTTTACATTAAAATTAAAAAAATAATAATTCATTATCATAATAAAAATGTATAAATAATTATGATTAATAACGAAAAATTTTAAATGGATTAATATGTAAATAATACTAATTTTTAATATTATAATTATTGTAAATAAAAATATAATAATTTATTATAAAAATGTGTAAACATTCTTATTAATAACAATTTTTTTTCATTGTGTATATTTTAACATTTTTGAATATAAAATGATAAAATACTACATAAAATAATAATAATAATGTATGACTAAAAAATTTTGTTATTAATGAAAAATTATTTTTACAGTATTTTTTAAAAATATAATTTCTATTTATGTTATTAAAGTGTTCGTAAAAAGGAAAAAACTACAAGGCGCTTGCGCGCGCTTTTGTTTAGGTGGTACGTTTTATTATCTGGGATACTTAAATGTGAATATCTTGGATAGTAGCATTTAATATATAGAATTAAATATCCAAGGATACTAAATCTGAGTATCTATAGATAGTTGTCCCATATTTAAGTATCTAATATATTTACTCGTGAATATACAGATACTAAATTTAAGTATCCATTTTTCTCCGTGCAGGATTTCGCTTTAAGTGCAGCGGCGGAATTCGGTTATGCTTTCACGAACTCAACGTAATTATGATGTGTCACTAGTGAAAAAAACCTAATTAGAAAAAAAGTAAAAAATCAAACTAAATTCAAAGAAATGAAAATAACCAAAAAAAAATATAAATCCTCTATCTCTTTCTAAGGAGGATCGAAACGAAATGTTCTTCACCAAATTATATCTTTAAGATTCAAGTACTTCTAAAGAGTGTACTATCATCATATCTTTCAGGCACTCGTTGCCATTAAAAGTTCTAACGTTCACTCATTGCGTAAACGTTTACTTTTAGACCAGATGAAAAGGTCGTTACACTTTCAAAAGCACAGCAACTATAGAAATTGATTCATACAATATATAACAATAGAAATTAATATCATAAAGAAACATTTACCGCACCGTAAAAATTACTATACAGATAATGCCGAAACACTTCTTTATATACATGTGTGTAAATTTCAAGAATACAAACAGAATGTTTATCTTCTATAATATAGAATAAAAATTTAATCGGAATGTTATCAATACTTGTGTCACATACAAGGTATAATAATTGTACGTTCTTTAAGAAATTAATTTTCTTTCTTTTCAATAAAAATTTTAAACATTAGTATACTTTCTTTCTTCTGATTATTTCGACTTGGGTGGTCGCCCTCTTTAGATAAGATTTTGTGCCAACTCAGGTGGGCGCTAAGGATTGTTATTCCATTTCAGTATTCATTATTATTATTTTTATTATATATTTAATGTACACATGAAGAATAATTTATATACATTCTTCTATATAAACCAGCATATGATTTTTCCCTTCTTCCCTATATCCTATCGAACTTAAAAGAATTCAAAGAATAATTAATTCAAATCAAAAAATATATTCTGTGAACCATATGCTGGTGAAGCATGTTCTGGGTCTACATTTAGAAGACCTTTTAGTACCTAAAAAGAATTCGCTACAATTTCTAATACACTTTTTGAGTAAATAGAAGGTAAAATTGCAAAAGCTTTTGCAATGCAAATATATATTTAAACTGGAATTTTTAACTTAATTTTCATCAATACAATTATGGAATTACCACATTTAGTGGATACATAAAGAAACATCGTTTTAGATTTTGAAGAAAAATTAAATAAAATCTATTTTTCCAAAAATTTAAAGGAGCCTAAAATTTTCTTAATAGGACCCAAAAATAGCCCTAAAAAAAGCCCAAAAATCTAATGTAATCCGTTTTCTAAATTTTAATTGTGATTTGACGGACCTCAAAAGTAGTACATTCGGAAATTATTTGTACCAATAATTTTACCCATTTCTTTTTTGAAACTCAGCAAAACTATTCGATCGTATGTGAAAAAAAGAAGAATCTGACGAGATTTATTGGAAATTCACCAAGAAATTTTAATCGTTATTAACAGAGGATGCGACTGTATATTATAAATAGAATCAGTGAAAAAAAAAAAAAAAAAATTTAAGCACACTTGGAAGTTGGAATCACCTCGCCGGATCTCCGGCCTGTTCTTTCGCTCTTTAAAGTCCTTTGTCCGCTGTTCATCCCCACCAGAAAACAGCAACATCTCGGAGGGCCGTTGTATATGCCAACCTAACCTCCTCTCCTCCTCTTTCTTCTTCTTTTCCCCCCTTTCCTTTTTCCTCGCTTCGTCTCATCTCACGCCTGAACTCAACGACCCTACTTGCCTACATTTTTTTTTTTTTTTTTTTAAACAAAACCCCACACTCAATTTTACAATTCTCAAACCTCAAAACAAACAGATTCTCATCAGTACCAACAGAATTTCGACTAATGATAGTTTAATTATACATATTAAAATTTTTTTATCAATTACATCTTCTACAATTCAGATGTAACTTCTGATAATAGTAATAAACAGGTAAATCTATAAAGTTTAAAAAAAATTAATGTGATGCATCACGGTAAAAGGGATCTAAGCTGAAAAAAATTGTAGGCTATGTTTAATGAACGTTTTATCTTTATTAAATAAATATTTTTAATTATGTAAAATCAAAATCAGTTTTTATGAATATTTTGGATTTAAAGATTTGAACATCAGTTGACTGTATTAATAGTTGATGCTGTTTGTGCATTTTCATTCTAAAACTCACAAACATAACCTAAAATTTTTTTCCAGCTAAGGTCCCTTTCACTGTGATGAGTCACATATGTAATTATTACATAATTATTTAGTTCGTCTGAAAAATACCATTCTCCAAGAAATATTCAGATAAAACGAAGCTGAAGTACGCAACGTTTATGATAAACAATTTTGTAGTTTTTATTAATAAACAAATTATAAAAAAAATATTTTTTAGGCAAAAAATTATAGAATTTTTATTTTAAAAAATTATTTCATTTAAAAATCGTCAGATAAACTATAATTTTAAAATCACATTATAATTAAAACAATAAAATCATTACAACTTAAACTCTATAATCTTGAACTTAAATTTTTCTATTAAATTATATATAAATAATCATTATATATAAATAATCAAACTTTTATCATAAAAAAATAAACTGCCAAACAATAATAATAATTCACTATTATAATTTATCGAGTGTATTAATTAATATAAAATCCACAATAATCAGTCAATTGGAAATATAATGATATAACTAGTTACGACGCGCGTGAGATTATAAAATTAAAACTGATATTTCCTCGCAAACTGAACACGATAAATATTCCCTTAAATGACAGTCTCAATTAATATTTAAATTTAATTATTAAAATTTTAATGTAATCCAAATTACTATATGAAAAATTAATTGGAACATTGTATGAAAATGTGATTAAAATCATAAACAATACATATAGATAAAGGAGCGTAAACTATATATAATTTTGTAATAATTACTTTGAAAAAAAAAATTACCAATTTTCATAATTTAAAATTCGCGTGTGAAAAATACGTTTTTCATTAAGAAACAAAACATTATGCATTATTACCTTGACACGCATAATTTGTCAAAGATATAGTTCTAAACGCGAAACAATTAAAAAAAAAATTTATCATTTTCCAACGATTCAGTAAACTTTTAAATTAATGAACCTATAACAAATTTTATTTTCTCTCCTAACGAGAAAAAAAAATGATATAACTGCACAAAAAAGATTTGCTCAATAGGAAAGGCTTCGTTGAAAAAAATGACCATGACTAATGACAACTTTTTTTTTTTATTGTCATAAAAAATAATTATATACTTCAATATAATTTTTACTTAGCAGAATTCTTAATTTAATAAAATTTCCACTGAACCGAATTTTCATGATAATTTCTTATTCATTTGAAATGAACGTTTAAAAAACTTTAGAAACATTAAATTAAAAAGTAATTAACCTTTAAACTACTATCGCGGTCTCTCAGACCGTTATCTAAATATTTTTTATTTATTACTTATTTTTAAAGTACAATAATATGAGCCCGTTTTCAAAGTTGCCACGGAACACTGATTTCAAAATTCCATGACTTTTCCAGGTTTTCCAGACCATTTTTTAAAAAATTCCAGACCCAAATATAAATTTTTAAAAATTATATTTTTTATAGCCAATTATGACAAAATATACTAAATCGTTTAATTAAATTATTAATAAAATAATTTATTAGGGTCAGTTGGGGTAAATAGAAACAGAAATTTCAACAATATTAGAGAGAGAGAGAGAAAATTGTTTCTATCAACTACAACACTATTTTCAGCATTATAAAAAAATAGTATTCATCTATATTCTTAACAGTATACATAATATTTAACATGCGGTTTATTTTTAAACTTATGTAATGCAATATTATTTATTAGTTTGAATTATTTTATAACTAACGCCATTTTTTATATAATTCTTTGTATTTTTTAACATTTGCATATTTCAAATTAATTTTTTCTTAAATTTTCTAAGAAATAATGACTGTTTCATATTTACCCCTAAATTTTAGCAAAGTTGAAAAATTTAGTGGTAAATAGAAACAGTTGATTATTGCGAATTAATGATACCCATATATTTTCTACTAGCCCATAAAATTGTTACACGAAAGTTAAATAATAACTCAAAACACAAAAAAAACCGAAAGTATTTCGATTTAAAAGAAAAAACTTATATTATTGGTGAAACTTAGCAAATCTGTTTCTATTTACCCCAACTGACCCTAATAATTTCATATTCATGCTCGATTCAAAATATTTATGTTACGTAATTTTATAAATACAGCTACACCGTGTTAAGAAAAGAAAATATTTGACCAATCGAAACTAAGATTTAGAAACACCATATTGATTTCAACTCTAAGCACTAAATTTAAAACCGAAAAGTAGTAATGACGACTTGAAAACTTGAGATTTTTCGATTCACATACTGTAAATTAAATTTTTAGATCGAGATTTTATAAAATTCCCTGACAGTTCCAGGTTTCCAAGGTTTTCCATGACTGAAAAAAA
Organism: Leptopilina boulardi; assembly: GCF_019393585.1. Taxonomy (NCBI): domain Eukaryota; kingdom Metazoa; phylum Arthropoda; class Insecta; order Hymenoptera; family Figitidae; genus Leptopilina; species Leptopilina boulardi. Next base: position 2,282,449 of record NW_026137881.1, on the reverse strand, counting down.
ATTCAATGACAATTTCAGGTTTTCCGCAGGTCCGTGGCAACCACGAAGTAGTATAAGGAGACGTAACGCCATGCATTCAAAGCAACCCCAAATGCGTGTCCTAGAGTTACTAAGGTTTTCGAATAATGCTCTTGTAGCGCCTCTACTGAGATAAATCGGAATCAAAATATGTCGTCTGCTATCGCGTAAACAACTGTAGTTGACAGCAAAAGTGTTTTGATCACGAAGTGGTTTTGATAAAATATTGTGTAATAAATAAATAATAAAATAAATATTGTGAAATATTAAATAAAAAAAAAAATTAAATCTGATTCCACAAAGTGCAAATCACATATCTTATCCTTTTTTGTCAATTTTGGTTTTTTTCCAATGCCAACAATAGCACTCGACCAACTTAACAAACTTTCATTCTATAATAGGAAAGCATTAAAAAATAAAAAACACTTCGGAAATAATTAAAACTCTAATGATATAATATTAACAATAATAAAACAATAATAAATAATAAAAATTAAATACTGTTCGAGCCGAAAAAAAAATTCGATTTTCTCCATTTTTTTCTTCTTTTGTAGTTATTTTTGATCCACATCCTTTTATAAAACATGACATTTCACTGATAACATTAACAAAGCACAAAGTGCAAGCGCGAAACACCGGTTCAAGACAATTTGTCAGCACATGCGAGCACGTGATAAATTTTAATTCTCTATTTCTCCACGCGCGGCGTCCTCATCGCATTATTAGAAAAATGCGTAAACTCTAGGACACGATTTTGGGGCTCACTTTCACCACAATCTACTATGGGCGTTACGTCTCCTTATACTACTTCGTGGTGGCAACCCTGGTTTTCACCGTGTGGATAAATTAAATCTTCCGAGAGGTTAAAGTCAGTAGATACTTTCTGCGTCTGCGCAGAAGCTGTAAACAAACATTCTGCGCAGACGCAGAATATATATCTACTGCCTTTAACCTCAAGGAAGATTAAATTTATCCGCCCGGTGAAAACGGGCTCTATAAGCCTGCACGGAAAAAAATTTTCTGGTAATTATTTAACGTCGATTTAGAGATTTTACATGTTCCTAAATCTGTTAATTCTACAGATATTTTCTGCAAGGATTTAACGCATGCGCGAAAACAATGCAGTGATTCGACTAAGGCTGAGAACGATTGAGTGCGAGAGGTTAAGGCGAATTTAGTGTTTTTATTATTATCAGAGTGTCGGCAAGAAAGTTCAATTAAAAAGGAAACGTCTTAAGTATATAAACATTATTATAGAAATAAATTATTACAAATTTTTTATTTTAAAATTAACTGTAGTGATTAAGTGAGAAAAGTCGTTTGTTTCAATTTCTCGACATAAGAAAAAGTGGATTTATCATAAGTTTTGAAAACTTGCTCCTCATTTTTATTGTTAGAAAATTATTGAAGGATGAATTTATTTACATAGAAGTTATACTAATTTATACAATAATGTTCCGCGAATTTAATGTATTCGGAGGAGAATATAACCTATAAGAAATACTCTACCAAATATATATTATCCCCATATAGTATACATAATTTGGTCACTCAACAGTTTTTAAGAACTGTAGCTCAAACTTGTAGAATTAACAGATTTTAATGCCAATGATTCTACAAATTTCTCTATTTGGAGAAACATCAGTAGATGGCGCAGGAGTTTCTGTAAATTCTACAGAAAATTTTTTTCCGTGTGGCTACACCGAGAGCCTACCAGGAACATTAAATTTGCGATGCTCAGGCGTATTGTATTAAACAAGTAGATTATATTCGTGTCTGCGCAGAAGGTTTGTGTACATCCGCGACCATGGTTGCGATAGTGACAGGTTAGAAAATTTTGCTGACTTTGGTTTTCTAACCTGTCCCTATCGCAACCATGGTCGCAGATGTACACAAACCTTCTGCGCAGACACGAATATAATCTACTTGTTTAATACAATACGCCTGAGCATCGCAAATTTAATATTCCTGGTAGGCTCTCGGTGTAGCCAGGCTCAATATATACTAAATACTAAGAATATATTCTAATTTTAAGAATATTACACGCTGAATTTAAGTGTAAAATATTCTAAAATATAGGTTCCAAGTATCCTATATTCTAAATTTAAGAAAGCACTAAGGATAATTTTTTACCACCTATAGCAGTTTATAGGTTAAATAATAATTTTGAAATATAAGGATCCGTTAAAATAAAAATTCTGTTATAGTAATTTGAAGAAAGAAAAATTTGTTTGAAAAATAATTCTATCAAATGAAATTGTAACAAATGAAAATCCACACTAATGAATTAAGCCTTATTTATAAGTCCCTTCGAAAGTAATTATTCAAGTGAAAATTTTTTAACTTGAAGTACGCAACGTTTATGATAAACGATTTTTAAAGATATAATTTTTTAAAATGAAAAATTCTATAATTGAGCTACCAGATCAAAGAAGGGCACATAACCCATTTGAATTACATTAGTTATGTGCCCTTTTTTGATACGACAGCTCAATTTTTTTTTAATTTGTTGATTAATGAAAACTACAAGAAATATTTTTTTACCTCCCTGGACTCGGCTTCGACGCTCAGCGCCGAAAATTGTTTTTCGCAGAATCAAAAATTTCAAATTATTTTTTTTTAATTTTTCAATTCAAATAATACCTTGAAAAATACTTCTCAAGGCATTGTGTGGACCAAAAATCTTTTTAAAAAATTTTTTGATATTTTTGATTCTGCGAAAAACAATTTTTGGCGCTTAGCGTCGAAGCCAACTTCAGGGAGGTATTTTTTAGGAGACAAATTATACAATTTTTAATTTTAAAAAATTATTTCTTTAAAAATCGTTTATCATAAACGTTGCGTACTTCAGCTTCGTAAATTTTACACATTATAATTATTATTGATTCCGTAAAAATTCTAAGCTCTTAAATTCTAATTCTCTTAGTAATTTAACTTAATGATTACTAATAAAAAAAAGTAAACCATAAAAAAGCAAGTAATTATTGTACGCATACAAAATATACTCATAAATATTTTTTTTTTTTTAATATCTACTTATAAATATAATTTAAAAAGGAAAAAAAAAATTCGCTTGAAAAATCAAGAAATATTTCTGAAACTTTATATATATATATATACATATATATTTGAACTAGAAAAAGTTTTAAGATCTAAAAATGAATAAAAGTATATGGGAATTCTTGCATGTCATTCAACGCTTTTAGTTTCTCTCAGGAAGGGACGAGCATGCCTTTTATCCGGTAATAGTTAAGAGAAGCCCTTGCACTGCGCTTACCACACGACGAGGAGAACAATATATTCAAGGGAATAAATAGAAGCCTATCTATGGTCTACTTAATATAGTATATATATATTTATATATGTTACAGTCTAGACTGATATAAGAATAGTATGTACACATGAGAAGGTCCTTGAAAGTCAAGACAATATTTACCACCAAACACATATATACACAATATGTGTTTGGTGCGAAATTTAATGTGTCCACACGTGTTAAAGGCTCACGCACGTGACTTTAACACTAAAGTCAAGAAGCCAGAAAACACGATATGGTCAATATTTAAATGTAAAAAAAAGAGGTATAGATTTTAAAACCATATTTCCAAATCTGACGCAACTGAAATCTTCTTTATTTACTCATTTATATGACCAACACTTTTATTATCACCAATTCGTATATATTTTTTAAAAAAATAATTTTTTAAACTTAAAAATATTTTTAGGTTATGTCAAAATAACTCAAATTTCTGGTAACTAATTGAATTAGTCCAATGTTTTTTCAGTTATTTTTGTATTAAAAATTAGATACTTTTTCTAATAATTAGTTATTTTTTTTACTAATTGAAGAAATAAAAAATCATCCAAGATTTCACTGACTAGTTATTTTAAACTAATTCATATATTTACAAACTCATTAAAAAATGTTTTAGTAAAACAGTAAACAATTTTATATTTTACACTTTCAACTATTAGGCTGCTTCCACAATAACTAAATCGCATCGTCTTGAAGATTTTTAAGACGAGACGATGCGCGCGCATCCATTGCCAACTGTCGCCAAAAAATTCATTTTACGTATACTAAAAATTAAAAAAAAAACATTGTACCTAGTAAGATATGAAATTTTTATTATTTTTAAGAAATCAAATTTTTTATAATTCCTATAATATTTACAAGCTGAAGTGACAGGATTAGTGGATTCCGTGAAATGAATTTTTTGGCGACAGTTGGCAATGGATGCGCGCGCATCGTCTCGTCTTACAAATCTTCACGACGATGCGATTTAGTTATTGTGGAAGCAACCTAATAATTGAAAGTGTAAAATATAAAATTGTTTACTGTTTTACTAAAACATTTTTAATGATTCTGTAAATATATAAATTAGTTAAAAATAGCTAATTGTTAGTCAAATCTTTGCTGATTTTTTATTTCTTCAATTAGTAAAAAAATAACTAATTATTAGAAAAAGTACCTAATTTTTAATACAAAAATAACTGAAAAAATAGTTACATTGGTCTAATTCAATTAATTACCAGAAATTTGAGTTATTTTGACATAACCTAAAAGAAAAAATTTAACTAATAAAATTTACAGAGTTTTTACTTAAAAATAAAAAAAAAATTTTAGTTGGCCTAATTTCAAAAACCTACAAATTTTACTTTTTTGCCAGTTTTTAAAACATTAAAATGGTGGATCCAATATGGCGGATGAATTTTTAAAATTTATTAGATTTGCAAAAAATTGTGAACTTTAATAGACCTAAGCACACAATATAAGTTCATTAAAGTCAAAAATACTTCTTGTAAACAAAACTTTTATCAATATAATTGTACAATTTCTTTTTATAACAAAAATCAAGAAAGTAGATTGATCTTTATTCTTCGTAAGATTTTATCTTTGAATGATTAATCGTTCGCCACACACAAAAAAAAATATTAATGATTCCATATACAGAAACACATGTTCTGTTTAAAAAAACAATAATAAACGTTATAAGGTTTATTGTCCTACAACAAGAAATATTGAAGAGGGGAGGGGGGAAGGGAAATAAAAAATGAAACATAAACAAAGTTAAATGACTCACCGGCAATCCGGAGAACAGCCCTATCTGCAGGATCCAGCTGGAGGATGCTGAGGGGCTTGTCCTTGGCCCACTCCTTGAGGCTGCCATCCAACTCGAACTCCATAATCCTTCCTCCTTCACAGAATCTTCATCATATTAAATCCTAATTCAACTCGCTCGAGTTCCTTAGGACTCATCATATTATAACTTCAATAATTCACAGGTCATTCACACTTTTTTTCAATCACTTTTTATTATATCACCACTGAAACAAAAATTTTAATTTTTCGATTACCAAATAACACAATACACTTTTATTCTATTACTATATTGATATTCGCAAAAAGCACTTTATAATTTCATAAATAATAAAAATCACACGTGGATTATTGTGAGAGTTTAAAAACCGGATGTAGCATTTCTAAATTCTAACGGTTATAAATATTAAATTTTTACATTATAGTGTAAAATTCATTTTATTTTTTCCTTTTTCTTTTAATATAGAAGAATTAAAATTGGTGCAACCAAACAACGCGCGATTTTACGTGAGAGTCAGTATAAGCGAGAAGCCGACCCTCCAGAGTGCATTCGATGACTCTTCGCACTGGGTTTGTTATGGGATAAAAGCCGGGTTTCACGTTTCCCCTCTTTGCCGTTGGGAGCGCTCACCGAGAAGGCGATTCAGAGTAACACTCACCAGACACCAGGCGATTCCCGTCGAGCCCCACCTGCCTCTCATGGAAACCCAACACACAATCATGCGGGAGATCCTGTCAACTCGTCTTCCGGATATCACTTCAACAATAACACCCTACACAACATGCAATATTTTAAAAAATGGATTTTTTAACATAGTCATTTTTTAAATTGGGGTACAATGAATTCCAAAATGAATGTTCCAAACCGAAGGGTTCCAAATTTAAAAGGCCAAAAATTTAGTTTTCCAAAGTATATACAAAATGACCAAAGCCCAAATTGTCCAAAAAGTATAAAATATATCAAAGTATATTTATACTTTTGGATATTTTGGGTTTTGGCGATTTTGTATACTTTGGAAAAATAAATTTTTGACCTTTTAAATTTGGATCTTTGGTTTGGAACATTTATTTAGAATTTATTGTACCCCAATTTAAAAAATTACTACTATGTTAAAAAAATCATTATTTAAAATATTGCATGTTGTGTAAGGTGTAATTGTTGAAGTGATATCCGGAAGTGTGTGCTTTGTGTACGGGGTACTTTACAAAGAAAAATTTTTTAAACTGTAAAAGAAATTAAGAGTAGTAGGTATCAATTTGGGTTGCAACGTTCTGATAACCATAAGTTATATTAACGATTGGGGTGCAAAAGTTCCAAGAATAGTTAGTTCCAAAAGTACAGAAGTTCCAAGAGAAAATTTATTAAAAGTTCCAAAAAGTTTTAAAATGTTCAAAAATGTAAAATGTGTTCAAAAAGTGTCAAAATGTTTAAAAATATGTAAGATCTGTCCAATTGCTTTCAAATAGTCAGTAATTTCATTGTTTTCAATACTCTCTAAATCTGAATCAGTCATATTTCACTGATTAGCAGTAGAAATCTACTAATTGCCATAGCGAGAATTGAGCAACTGATAATTAGTAGAAATTTACTGATTCAATTAGTAAAATATCAATTACTGATTGAATCAGTAATATAAATATATGGCGGCGGCCGCAAAATCTACTGATTTAATAGTTAATTTTAAAGGTTATGTTATATACAAATTATTGTTTTACATAAGTTATTTTCTATTGCTTGTATATTCACTAATTATATTAGTAAATTTCAAAAAATAACTGAAACTTCAGTTAAAATGAAAAGTACTGATTGAATTAGTCAAATTTCTACTGATTCAGATTTAGAGAGTACGTTCTTCAAATTTTGAGACAATATTGAAAATTCTGTCCTCAACACACGTTGTTGCCGATTTGTGCGGTTTTTCTTAATTTTCTGCCCAAGACTTAGTTTTTTTCACACTTCAAAATCAAATTAATATTATTCTCGATAGTCAGCAAAAAATCAATTCATAAACTTTTTAGAAACTGCATACCGTCCATGAAAATTGTACATTAATAACAATTTTATGTATCAAAAAAATAATCCAAATAATGATGATCAAGTTGATACCACTTATGGGTATCAAAACGTTGCATAATTTGATCCAAATTTTAGAATCAAATTGATACCTTCAGGAAAACTGTGTATAAACGACGGAATCAGTATTATAAAAGGTTAAAAAAAAAATTGTCGTATACCCTTTAGCGTACACCATATACCATTTCGAATTTTTAAAAAATTAAATGTCATATCCGTATCCATTTGATTCACTAATTAGTGAATCAAAAAATGCATTTAATTCACTACTTAGTGAATTAAATGCATTTTTTTAAACTTTAATTTTTGTTCTCCTCAGAAAAAAAAGAGATAAAATTTTCTATTACGCTTGGTAAACATTTTTGGGGTCTATGGATACGGATATGACATTTAATTTTTAAAAATTCGAAATGGCATATGGTGTACACTATAGGGTAGGACGATTTTTTTTAACCTTCTATATAATACTAATCCCTCCATTTAGTTATGCCTTTTCGAGTTAATCGAAATTTTTCCAAAAACATTTTTGTAACCGAAGGTATATAGAGAATGTTGGAAGATCAGATGCCCAAACAATCAGAGCCGTCTAAATGGTTAGGGGGACATATTTCACTTAATCTATTTTTCCCAATGGGAAAAACTCCCAAAGCTATTATTTTCCTAACGCATCAGACTTTTCCAGCCTCTTATTTTTCCCCCCTTTTTATATGTTCCTATAAAACTTTTCCCAATTCACAATCTCGATATACCTCACCGAAGAAAAATGTATGGACAGTAATTTAGGAAACGAACACAATAAATTAGGACGCATGAATATTGTTTAAAATTTAATTTGTTAACATTTTGATTTCATAGAATTTTATCAAATAGAGTTTTCTTTTAGCCGAATTTTCATTTGCTCAACTTATTATTTGGTAGAATTTCCATTTAACCGAATTTTAATATTACAGAATTCTTACTTAACCGAAAATTCATTTAACAGAATTTGATCAAATTTTCATTTGACAGAATTTTCATTTGTTCGAATAAACATTCGACAAAAACTTTTCGGCGAAAATTTATAAACTTAACCAATCAAATTTTTTTTGAATAATTTATGATTGGTTAATTTTATCAGTTTTGCGCCGAAGAGTTTCTGCCGAATGTTTATTCGAACAAATGAAAATTCTGTCACATGAAAATTTGATTAAATTCCGTTAAATGAATTTTCGGTTAAGTAAAAATTCTAGTAATATTAAAATTCGGTTAAATGGAAATTCTCTCAAATAATAAGTCAAACAAATGAAAATTCGCCGGTTAAAAGAAAATTCTAACTAATGAAATTAAATCAAATAAAAATTCTAACAAATTAATTTTAGGCATTATTCTCACAGTCATTTGTTTATTCGTAGCAAAAAAAATACTGTTACCATTCAAATGAAATGCGATCAAAAATAATAATTTAACATAAATATTTCTTATATTTTTTTTTAATTTTTCTATATATTTATGACATTACTTACAATTAGTTGCAAACTTACAAACTCGTTTCTTCCCTTGTTTCTTTCTACTCTACCCCTCTTATTTTCTACATAGTCATTAAGCCGCACAAAATCGGGGGAGCTGTATACGTTCAACCCTAACAAGGTAGAAGTAAAGAAAATTTCGTTTCTAACTCAACAAATTATTTAGTGGAATTTAATAAATTTTGTTTAACTCAACCAGTAAAAACTGAACCAGCACTAAAAGTATTTTTTTACAGCATCTAGCGGTTTAAAAATTAAATTCACTTTTAGGTTATGTAAAAAATAAAATTTCTGGTAATAAATTCAATTAGTAAAATTTGACTTATATTTTTTTAGTTGTTATTTTTTACTAATTCATGAAATAAAAAAATCAGCCAAAAATTTTACTATAATTTAACTAATTCAGATTTAGAAAACAGAATAAAATATTTCGTTTTACACTTTTAAAATAATAATATTATTTGTAGAGGAAATTTTTATAGCAAGATAAAAAGATATGAGAAGTTAATTAAATTCTAATTCATTTACCCTTTCCTCTTTAATTTTGTGTTTTAACGAAGGTAAAATAGAGAAACAAGGGAGAAGAGAAGAATGAAAAAAAAAGAAAAATGAGACTTGCCGACCCAATGGTAAGTCTGACCCGGAAGAGTTGACGGTTACGTCACCGAGAGCTACTGTCACATGAACCTTCATCCTACACTGCAATTAATTCCTGCATTTGCAACCAACTCGTATGACAAGATCGTTCAGACAATAGGACAGCGACTTTCATTCATAGAGTACATAGTGAATTTATATTTATATTTTGAAAATAGAAATTCCGTTTCTTTTTGAGAAAAACAAAAATATAAAAAAAAATTTTTTGTTTACCCTCTAAATTTAATTTAGTAGAAAAATTTTTAACTAATTTGAATTAGTGACTCAATTTTTGTTTTTGAATTCGTTAAATTTTACTAATTCGATAGTAAAAGAATTTGTTTTTACTATTATTAACCCATTAACGCCCATGCTTATAGACACATGGAAATATTTGCAATATCAAATTTGGAAACAGGACTGCGGTTCAAACAATGACTTTTGACGTTAAAAATTGTTTAAAAAATAATTTGTTTAAACAAATTGTTATAAACAAATGAAAAAAATTGAAGAATTTAAAAAATCTAACAACGCCATTCGATTCTACGGAAAAATTACTAAAAAAACATATATGACTTTTTTAACATTTTCACTCTATTTGTTATAAATAATTTATAAACAAAAAATGCACTGTGATGCAGCCATCGGAGCCCATGATTTGACACACGGAAATATTTACAGTATCAAAATTGGAAACAGGAGTGCGGTTCAAACAATGACACTTGACGTTAAAAATTGTTAAAAAAATAATTTGTTTAAACAAATTGTTATAAACAAATGAAAAAAATTGAAGAATTTAAAAAATCTAACAACGCCATTCGATTCTACGGAAAAATTACTAAAAAAACATATATGACTTTTTTAACATTTTCACTCTATTTGTTATAAATAATTTATAAACAAAAAATGCACTGTGATGCAGCCATCGGAGCCCATGATTTGACACACGGAAATATTTACAGTATCAAAATTGGAAACAGGAGTGCGGTTCAAACAATGACACTTGACGTTAAAAATTGTTAAAAAAATAATTTGTTTTTTAAATTCATTAATTTTTTTCGTTTGATTATAACAATTTGTTTAAACAAATTATTTTTTAAACAATGTTAAACGTCAAAAGTTATTGTTTGGACCGCAGTCCTGTTTCCAATTTTGATTTTTCAGATATTTCCATGTGTCTTAATATGGACTCTGATAGGTGTACCACAGTACATTTTTTGTTTATAAATTATTTTTTATAACAAATAGAGTCAAAATTTTGAAAAAGTCATAGATATTCATTTAGTAATTTTTCCCGCAAAATCGAATGGCTTTGTTAGAAATTTAAAATTCATTAATTTTTTCCATTTGTTTATAACAATTTGTTTAAACAAATTATTTTTAAACAATTCTTAACGTTAAAAGTCATTGTTTAAACCGCACTCCTATTTCCAATTTTTATTTTTCAGATATTTCCATGTGTCTTATTATGGGCTCTGATGGGTGCAACCACAGTGCATTTTTTGTTTATAAATTATTTATAACAAATAGAGTAAAAATTTTGAAAAAATCATATATGCTCCTTTAGTCTCCCTATATGCTCCTTTTTTTCCCGTAGAATCGAATGGCGTTGTTGGAATTTTAAAATTTATTAATTTTTTTCATTATTTTGTTTATAACAATTTGTTTAAACAAATTATTTTTTTAACAATTTTTAACGTCAAAAATCATTGTTTAAACCTTAGTCCTGTTTCCAATTTTGATATTGCAAATGTTTCCATGTGTCTAAGCATGGACATTAATGGGTTAATATTATACTAATAAGTTCAATTTTACTAATTCAAAAGCAAAAAGTGAATCGCTAATTCAAATTATAGTTACAATTTTTAATAATTCAAATTTAGAGTTTCGAATTTAGAATTCGAATTTAGAGAAACACTACACTGAAAAAAATAATTATTAGATTCAAATATTCGGTTACTTGATTATTATCAAATAAATATTTACTTGAAACAAATAATTTTTATTTGAAACAAACTAAATAGTATTTGTTTCAAATACAGAAATTATTGGTCCACATACAATTTATTTAATTCAAATAAAAATTATTTGGTTCAAGTAAATATTTATTTGATAATATTCAAGTAACCGATTACTTGAATCAAATAATTTCTTTTTTTAGTTTAGAAACCTTATTTTGTGAACTATTTGAGGGCTTTCCACTAAACAGGGATTCTTAATTAATTAATACATTTATTAATATTTATTTATTTATTGAAAAATATACGAAAAATATATTATAATTAATATTATTAAAAATTATTTTTAAAAAATATGAATTATAATATATTTTTCGTATATTTTTCAATAAATAAATAAATATTAATAAATGTATTAATTAATTAAGAATCCCTGTTCAGTGGAAACCTTTCAAATAGTCCACAAAATCAGGTTTCTAGTGTTATTATTATTAAAAATTATTTTTAAAAAATAATAACTGATTTTTAAACGCACTTATTCATGCAAAAAAATGTTCCGAATATATAAAAAAGTATATAAAAATTTCTATCTTCAAAATTTATATCAATTGCACATTTTTAAAATAAAAGAAAAGAAGGTGCGATTATTTTTTTTTTTTTTGAAACATTATATACATATACATATATTCAGGGCATGGGGGGAAAGAAAAGGGGCCGGACTTGGCTTTTTATGAGAAACAATAAAATGGACGAGTAAAACTCGACGTACTCGTTTCATGACCTTTTGCAGCTCAAGAAATTACATAATTGTATTTTCTTTTGAACTCTTTGATAAATATATAATCTGAAGAATAACGAAAAAACCAGTTCGGGCGGAATCAGGGAGATAAAAAAAAAACAAAAAAAAAAAAAAAAAAGTTGCGGGGGAACAATAGGTCGTCAGCAAGCGCCGCAAGAAAAAAAAAGTCGATCTTTATAAAAGGGACAATGACCTCGATTTTTGCACATACACACATACGTATAGTAACAAAGATTTAATTTCCGATCTATTTATAGAAACTATCACGTGTGTCTCTCTATTACATAAATGTCGACAGTGAATATTCAGAAAACCAGAAATGCACATTGCAAATTCTTGCATTTTAAATTTAGAAACGTTGAATTTTAAATCACAATTTTTTTGACAAATACCAAATTTTTTTTTTAAGGCATAGAAAAAAAAATATTTTTTATTTAATTTAAAGAGAAATTTTTACAATATAATTAAAATTAGTTAATTTTTTATCAGGAGTTTCGATATTATAGTGAAAGAATTTAACCTCAAAATTTAAAAATAAAAAATAATTATTTTTTAATGTTCCAATTTTACATTACTTAAATTCCTCTAAAAACTATAAAATTTTTTTTTGAAAATAATTATAAAAATAATGTTGATAAAGTTCAAAAAAAAATTTTCATTTGAAAAAAAAAATTAATTTTATTGCCTAAAAATTTTTCTACAAAAAAATTGTTCATCAAGAAACGTTGAAAAAAAATTTGTTGATAAATGAAAATTATTTACTTATTATTATTATTATTGTTTGTTTTTCCAAGATCATAAACGTGAACTTTACTGTCGTTAAAAATAAAATTGAAATTTAATTATAATGTAAACAATATTAAAAAATTTTCAACATATTCTAAATTTTATTGTTAATTATATATCTTTGAATATTCACAAACAATGAAAAATGATTTTTATCTCTAAAATTATTATCATACACTTGCGGTAAAAGTAAACATTAAACAAATTTTAAGGTTAGGTTTGCAAATGATAATTTCTGTCAAATACAAATATTAGAAAAAAAAAATTCTGCTCTTTAGAGAGATAAAATAAAACACGAAAAATCAATTTAGAAAAGATAATAGGTTATCCACGTGTGAAATGAGGAAATTGAGAAATTAAAACAAATTTTAAATGTAAGAGTGAAAAATAAAAAGAAAATGCCTACATCGACTTTTATTTATACGAAAAGAAACAAAATGAATTTTTTTTCTATCACAAAATCAAAAAATTACATGTAGAAAATTTTCACTGCAATAAAATATTATTTTCTCTAGTGAAAAAAATAGTAATTGAATTAATCACTTATTTACCTGATGTTTATTTATGTTTCAATAATGTTGAGGTTATTGTTGAGAGACTACCGATTCACTTAATTGTCAGTGTTTACTCTGATGGCTAATACATAACTCATTTCGAGAAATACACGCAAACATGTCGAAACAAATAATATACACATACACTGTCAAATTAACGAAACACAAACATTACTTGGAAATCCATTTTTAGTAAATTTTCCTCTCTTCATATATTTATTAAAATCAGAAACACGATACTAAAAAAAAATCACTTGAGAAATTACAAAATATTTCAAATAATTACCGAAATATAATTACAGAACAAAAAATAAATAATCACACAAACTAATTAGATATTTCGTCAAATTAGATAAAAAAAAAATGAATTTCTTTTAAAATGGCAGTTCATTGACCTCTTCCAAAAACAAAAATATAACAATGCTCTAGTTACCTTACATATATTCCAATCCAAAAATTTCTCAAAAAAAAATCATTACAAAAATCAAAAATAATTTTTTAACCTTAAAATTGATTTTTGATGGACATATGTTATATTTCTAATAGCGAGGAAAATTTATTATAAACGTGTACATTTATTTGTGGGGACAAAAAAAGAAAATTACCTTGATTTACAATATCAAATATTTCCATTTAATATTTGTGATTCGTAAAAAATAAAGAAAATTTTAATTTTATTTTTGTCACTATCTTTCAATTTTTTGCACCCCGTTTGTGACGTTTCTCATTTATATAGATCATTTGACACACGGGCGGACGTTAAAACACCCCCCTCAAGGTAAAAATCAATGAACACACACCGGCTTTCTCATCGTCAACGACACAATGACCTATCCTCCATAGGGATGAAGCACTATTGATTTTCTTTAAATATCATTTAACATTAAAATTTGAAAATATTCATGCAAAAGAAATGACTGGTACTTTCTCAATATATTTCACTGATATCATTAACGACGACATACATTATCACTTATCGCGCCAATCTTTGCGTCACGAATGCGACCCGGTTCCATACAACGCGCCTAGCAGACGACATATTGCTTTTTCACGAGAAAACGCGAATCGTCGACGGAAATAAACGAGTAAAATATACAGGCGCCCAATTTACACAGGAGAAAAATTTTAATAAAAACTTTGATTATTTCATTTGGGGGGGGGGAGAGAGATTTTTACTATTTTTATATTGGATAAATGAAGAATAATTATATGAAAAATTTGTCACAATCATGAAATAGATAGAAAATGGATTATTTCTAACAATGACGTGATGGTCACGAAATTATGCTGATTTATATTTTAATATTATACATTTACTTACCTTTTATTCGTTGCTAATTTCTATTACATCTGAAAATAGTTAAACTAAAATACACTTTTGTTTATTTAAAATGATACTAGATTGAAAAATACTAATAGATTATTCATGAGAATCATTCCAAGTGAGTAGCTGGTGAGCAATAGACTTTGCGCGCGCGCGCATTATCAGGGTGCATTCACTATGGACAAAATTGTCTGATTTAAGGTGATTCTGCAATGCACTTGAATAATTTTTACTTTAAAATAATTGTGTTTTTAACACTTTCTCTTCATAATATTAGAAAAATATTGTTATAATCACAAGGAAACTGATAAATAATGAGATTTATAACTTTTAGGGGCGAAAAAAGCAAGTTTCACCCAATAGACGTTTCACATTACAGATGTTTTACTTTCTATATAGAACCTGTGACTGCACCCTGATTTACATTCAATATTCAAACGCGGGAAATAACCATAATTGTTTTCTTTCCTAAAAAGTTCATTTTCAAGAATTAATAATTTTTCAAAATGTAAATTATATTTCAGTTAATTGAAAACTGTTATTACCGTTTTTAATTTGTTATATAAAATTGTGTTAACTAAAATAAATACGATGTTGAAAAAAAAGGTTATATTGCCACAAGTTGTCAACAGCAAAATTTTAGTTATAGGTTATTTAATCCCTTAATTAATGTGTTATTAATGTATAATAATCGTATCGTAAAAAAAATAGCATTTTTAAAATTAAAATAAAGTATCTGTGAATATATCAAAAAAGGCGATCGGTAAGTCTTTTATCTTTTTTTTATTATTATTTATAATTAATATCTTTAATTTACTATTTTTTTATTTTGTATTTCGTTTTCGATGTTTTTTTTCAAAAACTGAATTTTTACATTTACATAATACTGTCAGATTTTATATTTTAATTTTTAAATCAAAAAATTTTAATTTATAATTGCTTTTTTTATTTTTTTCGAAATAAATAATAAATTTGTATTATTATTATTATTATTATTTATGGGGAACATTTTTTTTACATACCAGAATTTATAATTATTTAAATGTCAATATTTTGCTATTTTTGAATTTATTACGAAAATTAAAAATTCCTTTTTTTGAGCCTTAGGTAATTTTCTGAAATTAAAATAAAATATTCTAGTAAAAGTCATTTACCGTGTGAATAAAAAAAAAAATCTGAGGTTAAGGAACTCAATCGTTTCTATATAGAAAGCACAGAATGTAATCTCATTTTCATATAGCGTAACTTTCATTCATTTCTTTTACCTGTAATTTGAACCTAGTTTCAGTGACTTCACAACGACGTGTCATTAAATTAGAATTGAATGAAAAATGAAAATCTATTTTATCTTAATTATAGAAAAAGAACAAAAATTAATTCTTCAAAAGAAAATATAATTATAATTTACGAAATAATTTAAAACTCAAAAAAATAAATTTCGAAATCGTAAACATATATTTTAATTACAAACATTAACAAAATGCATTTATTTATATAAAAAACATTTTTACTAATTTTTTACTTCCTCTATAATTAAATATTACTCAAGTCCTTAATAAATTCAAATTAAATTTTCTTCTATTGTAAAATTTCAATAATTAACCAAGTTTATAATTAGTAATTAATTTACATTTTATTTTATTAATTTTTTTTTTTTGTTTATTTCATTATTTTTTTCTATTTTCAATTTTTAAAAATTAATTACCTACTGAAATCGAAAATAAAAAAATTTGAATTTTGTTTAAAATAAATTAGTGTACAAAAAAAATTCGTTTATTTGAATTTTTTCGAACTAAAGAAATATTCTAATTAACAGTAAGAGAGATAAAACAATTTGTACCTACATACAATCAGATTAAGAGAATAATATTTTGTCCTTGAATCAAAGTCATAAATATTAGACACGCTGTTTTACCACTTGAATTATTCGCAGCGTTCAACAAAAAAAAAGAAAAAAAAAACGATAACATTGTTAAAGCTATGAATAAAATTAAGAAAAAAAACTTTCAATGTTTCATAACTTTACTTCTTATTTATAAATATTGTCAACTCTTGAAAGAATTTATCAAAAAAAAAATCTAAAATTACAATAATAGAAAATAAATAATAAATTAAATTAAAAACAAAAATTTTCAGAATATTAATTATTTTTTAGTAAATTTTTATCAGAAATATTAAGAATAATTACTTAAAATGATACTTAAAATTAAAAATTAAAGTGATACTTAAAATATAAAAATGTATAAAAAAATGTAGATATAAAAATATAACTAAATATGAAAAATAAAAATCATCAAAAAAAAAAATGTAAATTAGAAACTTATGTGGAAAAAACGTTTTTCATTTTGAAAAGAACATTATTTTGTGTACTAAACGTTTTATCTCTCGCTCTTTTAAAAAAGAAAAGCAGAGGAAATGAAAAATTGTATAAATGAAGAGTTACATCTGTATTGTATAAAAGACGATGTAATTCTAAATAATTGTAATAGATTGAAATCAACGGCATGTAAATTAATTGTGAGATCACCGTTTTATATATATATAAAAGATGCTGGGATTTGTCAAACGGTCTCTCGATTATTTGCAATTCTTTGGTTGATGTCATTACTAAATAAAGCAGGTGACTATCGGTAAATCAAAGTCATTTATAAAGAGATCAAAGTTCTTACATCAGTTAAAAATCCGCCAATCTAATATACACACTGTCCTCGTCCTTTTATCATTCGCTTCTATTAATTCTTCTATAATACGCGTATATGTGTAATTAAATTATGTAAATTCGACTATTATTTACATAATACAAGACTAGAAAAATTAATCCACATAATTAATATGGATAGAAAAAAGAGATTATCTCTCGCAAAATCTGTTTTACATTACAATGTTTAACAGATTATTTATTTCTTTTTTTTTTTTTTTTTACTTTTTGCAACTTTTTCATCAGAAAAACAAGAATTTCTCTGGTAAATCCAAGATTTCTGGTACTAAAAAAAAAGAAATTAAAATTTAAAAATTATAATTTTTTTTTTATATTGAATTATTTACAAAGTAAATTACCGTTAAACAGTGTAAATTTTGGAATTTTTCAAAGCTTCTCTGACTTTCTTATCGTCACTCGTTGCTGCTTTTAAAACATATTCTAAATTATCTTGCATTGCATTTTTTTCTCTCTGCAATTTACCAATAATATCCTCCTTTTCTTTAATTAAATTTTTTAAACGTGTCAATTCTCGTGAATATTCGGCTTTCATTTGATCGGCGTCTAATTCTTGATTTTTTATATGTTTCTCCACTGTCTCCAATTGTTCCTTTGCACCTTTCTGTACACTCTAAAATGAAATTATATTAAAAAAAAATAAATAAAAACTCATATACAGGCCTCGGTTTGAGTTTAAGACACAAAAAAAGTCGTTTTAGTCGATTTATATTAAAAAAAAAATACCATTTTTTTTTATTTTAACAAAATTTAATTTGTTAATGAATATTTTACTTTTAATAACTAATATTATTAGATATTAAATTCATTTTATTAATTCTGTAATGAGAATAATTCTATAATGAATATTATCAAGAAAATTTATTTCGATAATTTCAAAATCGAACTAATTGTAAGACAAATTTTCAAAATTTTATTTAAACAGGAACAAATTTTCTAAAAAAAAATTCTTAAACTTCCATTTTTATAATTTTTTCAATTCTGATTTAAGCAATTTATTTGAATTAAAAAATTTTGTCATAGTTTTTAGTTTTGATGGTCAAAAAAATTTCAGGCAATACTTAATCAAGTTCTACAGATTTTTAAATAAATTTTTTTTTTTAAATAACAATTTTGGAATAGTTAAAGTTGAAAGTTTTAGAAATAATTGAATTTCAAAAAATTTTGTTAATTTTCAGACAATAATTAAATTTTACAGAACTAAAAATAATTTATCAAATAATTTTAGATGAGAGTTTTTTTTAAATAATTGAATTTTCAACGATTTACAATATGAAACTGAAATTACCAACGTTGATTCAATGAAAAAATAAAATTTAAGGATTCTAATTCACAGATTTTCCGAAAATCCCGAAATTTCAAAAAAATTTCTATTTCCCCGCCTTGGATGCAATTTTTCTGTTTTTTAAAATGCTTCTAAGCATTAAAATAAATAATTATCAAACAAGAAAAATTGCTTCCGAGGCGAGGAAATAGCAATTTACTTGAAATTTCGAGATTTTCGGAAAATCCGTGACAAAAAAATCAAAATCACTGCTTTCCCGGACTTGGAAGCAATTTTTTTATTTTTTTTAAAGGCTTCTAGCATTGAAATAAATAATTATCAAATGAGAAAAATTCCTTCCGAGACGGGGAAATAATAATTTTCTTAAAATTTCGGGATTTTCGAAAAATCCGTGACAAAACAATGATAAATATTGTTTTTTTTATTTCAGGTTTTAGAGGGTTGAAAATAATCAAATTTCATTGATAGGAATTAGAATCTTTAAATTTTATTTTTTCGTTAAATCAACGTTGGTAACTTTAGTTTCATTTTACAATTTAGATTTTTGAAATTAATTGAACTTCGAGTGATTTTAAATTTAAAATTTTTGATGATTTCACTAAAAAAATTTATTAGAAATTGCAGACAAAAATACAATAATTTGAAAACTCTTTAATTGAAAAATGCTTTCAAATAATTTTATTTACTAATTTTTTAAAAATTATAAACTATTATTATATTTCATAAAAAATTTTCATTGAAAAATAGTTTAAGATAATTGAATTTGTAAAGAATTTCAATAAAATTATTAAAAATAATTAATTTAGTGAAGAATTTTAGTTAAAAATTTGTTAAATAATTGAAATTAAGAGATCTGAAGAAGATCTACATTGTATACTAAAAAAACGTATTTTTTTTAAATTTTGTAAAAAAATGTAAAAAAAAGTCGAAAAAGTCACATTTCATTAAAATAAGTTGAAAAAAGTTGTACTTTTGAAAAAAAGGCGAAAAAGTCGCATATTCCTAGGCCTGTATGATAAGGATGTAAAAATTCTTAACAAATATCAAATTAATATTGTGGAAATAATTTATAGAAAATAAATAAATCAAAATTGTAGGAAATCAAAAATATTTAAAAAAAAAAAAAGGTTTTACTATACCTTTAACTGACTTCGTAAATTTCCCATTCTATGAGCAATATTATTACCTAAATATTGAATATTTTCATTTTCCTTCTCTCGCTCTTTTAATAATACAACTAATTTATCTTTTTCAATTAAAATTTTCTCTTGCTCTGTAACGAGTTCCTTACAAAATTCAGTTGTTTTGCTCAATTGTCTTTTCAATGATTCACGTGAAATTTGAATGGAACAAACTGATTTTTGTAGACGATCCAATTTTTGTTGCGTTCGTCTTTAAATAAAAGAAAATGATAAATACCAATTATATTTTGCAAACAAAAAAGACAATGTTTTGAATTTAATAACAAAATTTAAAAATTATTAAAATAAAAAATATATTTTAAATATTTAAAAAAAAAAATAAAAACAGTATTTTAAAATATCCATACTTGTAATTTTTCTCCAAACTTTTCAATTGTGTTCTCAATTGATCTCGCTCGGCAGTTACTAAAATTAATTGTTTTTCATTTTCCGGTTGTGATTCTTCCAAAAGTTTAATTTTTGATGTCATTTTCTTTTTATCATTCTCGTATTGATATTTTAATTCTTCGAATAATCGTTTACATTCTTCAACCGAGGCATTATGAACTGAAACTGGCATTGTTTTTTCCGAATTGTTTTTTAATTTTTCATAACCTTCATTTAAAATTTCATATTTGCCTTGAAGATTACTTAATTCAGCCTTACACGATAAATAATCTTTATGAAGTTTGTTGTTGTCCTGAGACATTGTTTCGACTTTATGTTCATAAACTGAATGAATTTCCTGCAATTTTTGCTTTTGCATATTAGTTTGTTTTGTCAAAAGATCATTTTGCTCTTTAATAACACCAGCATCTTCTTCTATTGTTTTCATCTCAAAAACATATCTCTCGCACTACAATAAAAATATATTTAGAAAATATTAATAAATTACATCAATAACTATTTGAGGTTAAATAATTGTTTTTTTTTTTCATTAAAAATGTACAGGACAAAAAATTGATATTTAAAAAAATATATATAAGACCTACTTTTTTCTAAAAAAAAAAATTTTTTTATAAAAAAAAGTAATTATGTAATATTTTTGAGAAATATTAATCTATGGATAATTAATAAAATATCAAGAATTTACTTTTGATTTTAACTCTTCAACCTCCTTAAAGAGTGATTCATTTTCACGTATAACTTCTTTACATTTTCCCGAAAAAATGTCAATTTCTTTCTCATATTTTTGAATAAGTTCTTCTTTCTCCTCAATATTTTCCTGATATGCATCCAATAGTGGTGCCAATGCATGTGAATTAATTTTACCCCAGGAATTAATTGATTTTTTTATTTCAACCTCAGAATCATGATTGGAAGCCGATGTTGTTGTACAACTTTTAAAATCAATATTTTGACTAGAATTTCTTAATTTATCTTGATATTTTTCTAATTCAACATTAAGCCTATAGACTAGATTTTTAAGAAGTGAAATATCTTCTTTGAGCTGTGCATTGTCAGATTTTGTTTTCTCCGTTATTATGACTAGATTTGATTGATCTTGTTCATTTATTTGAAATGCTTGCGTTAATTGTTCATGATGTGTATGTAATTCACGATATTCTTTATCCTTTTCATTTAAAAGAATAGATAATTTATTGTGTTCCTCGTATAATTCCTTATATTTTTCCTCTAATTTATGATATTTAATGCGAATTTTTGCTAGTAATTGATTTTTTTCTTTCGTATCATTCACATCTGAAAAAATAGAAAATTACATAATATTTCTAAAATAAGTTCAATATTTTTTATTTCTATTTCATTGAAACAAAATAATATAAATTTATAAATTGAAATATAAATTTTATTTATATTCCAATTTTTTTTCACCTTTTTCGACTATTTTGAAAATTTGTTAGCTTTTTTAACTTTTTTTTTTAATATTCGATATTTAATATTTCAAAAATAATTTAATTTACAATGAAAAAACATTGATTTAAGCTCAGGAATTTATTTTTTAGTTTAAAAAGACTTTTTTTAACATTTTTGATCTTATATTATAATTCAGATTACAGATTTATATATTTTTTTTATAAATGATTTAATCAATGCAAAATTTAATTTATCCAAATTTGAATCTATTTAAATTTTAATTTAGCCGAATTTTTATTTACCATAAAAAGTAAAAAATTTATTTGCTCCAATAACAAAATTTTAGGGAACTAGAAATTCTGTTTAATATAAATTTTGATTAAATAGAAATTTAAACAAAAATTTGGTTAAATAAAATTTGTTTTAAATTAAAATTCAATTTCAATTGATTTGAGAAATTATTTTTAAAATACTATAAATTAAATATTAAAGAAAAATAATTTGTTGAATTCAATTTTTGTGAATTATAAATTTTGATAAATAAGTTTTGAATTACTATAAATTTGATTGAATAAAAATTTGTTTATTATTTAATATTACCAGATCCACCATTTTCTTCTAATTTAGCTGTAATTAATCGATTTTCTTCCTTTAATCTTTCAATTTCCTTGTAAAGATAACGTTTGTCCTTATTCGAACCATTGTTCCTGTCATCTTCACACGTACTATCAGTCTCTTTTCTCAAATCTCCTTTTATTTTTTTAAGTGATTTACTTGTATTATGCATTCGTCGATGACGAATTCCATGAACTGGTTCAAGTTCACCTTCATTTTCCACTTTTGTTTTACTGTGCTGCTGCATTATTAAATAAATTGTAAACAATAAATATAAATTATATAACACACGCATTATAAAAATAATAGTAAATTTAATGTCACTTTATTTTATTATTAATAAATAAAGAAGTGTTAAAAAAAAATTTTAATTATTAATGCTCTTTAACTTAATAATTAATATTAATTAATTAATAATAAAAAGTATTTAAAATATTTTGAGGTTAAGTTTACGTCATTATTTAATCAAAGTATACGTATTATTAAATTAATTTTTGTTTGAAATTAAAATCATATTATGATATCATCATATTATTAAAATCATAAATTAATTATTAAAATTTTATATTTACCTTTCGTCTGGAACGTTTTTCTGAGTTAAAGTTTGGAATAGGAATTCCATGAAAGTATGACATGTTAAAAGTAAACAAAACATTTACTTTAACGTCATCTCATACAGTAATTCGCGTGCATTTTTATATTGTAATTGTTTTTTTTTTTACAATAAATAAATAACAATTTACATTTTAAACTGAGGTTAAAGCTTAGAGATAAACACAATTGTTGACACTGTTGACATTTTATCAGTAGCTATGGCAACCGGACAACATCTGCTATGATGGCGCCACATGTATTGGCGCGAATTATTTTAAATTTCAAATACCACAAAAATTCACAATTTTTTCTATTTCAATAAATAAAAATAATAAATAACAATTTTAGAAAATTAAAATATTTAACAAATATTCGTATATTAATATGTAACTGTATTTAATATGCAGTAAATTAAATTTTTATAATTATGAATTATAATATTATTTAATCATAAAAAAAAAAAAAAATGCATAACTTAAATTAATATACAATAATAAATTTTAATAAATTATCATTAAATATAAGTTGGTAAAAATAAATGAATAAAAAAAAATAATAACACTGAGTGAGAAAAATTTTTATGTTAATTTAAAATAGGGAAAAAATTATTTACCTGAAACAACGAAACATTTCACTATAATAGTAAAAAATTTTTCTTGTTTCAGTTAAATCTTTTGCTATTCTAGTAAAACTTTTCGCTGTTTCAGATAAATATTTTTTTTCCTTGATATAATGAAGAAAAAAACACTTATTGTTTTTCAACATTTTTCTAAAAATGTTTCAAAATAATATGCAAAAATATTTTCATTTTTATAGATATAATAACCAGTTTCTAAATTTCCAAAGAAACAAATAAAATAATTTTTTTTCCTTGTCAGATAACCCAGTTTTTTCCAGAAATGGCATATAAATTTTCGATATTATGTTTCTATAACTGATATATATATATTGTTTGTTGTTTATCTATTTAGTGATAGGTTTATAAGCGTAATTAAAGTAAGCGTTTTTTTTTTACTTTTAAATTGTTTTTGAATGAAAACGCGTGCACAAGATGACAATAACTATAGTCGATCAAAAGTTTCCAAAAGTAATGTGAATACAATAACAAAATAGTATTTTGTTAACAAAAAAAATTTTTTCATCAAAATAGCATTAAAATTATTAGGATTCAACAATAATAAATATTTTCAAAAAAATTATAATCAACGTTTCAATATAATTATTTATTGATATAGAGAATATTTTTTTCTTATTTTAATAGGAGTAAAATAAAGAATGTTTATTAGTCGATGGACAAGAACTTTTCCATTTTCTGGTAATGTCAATTTTATATTATTTTTTGTTTATATTTTTGGAAAATTATTCAAGTCCTATTTTTAAAATTATTTACTTATTTATTTATTGAATTAATTTAATAAATTTTAGTAAAAAAAAAAAAAATTATTTACTAATATTATTTCCATTTTGTTTTATAAAATTAATTGTTAAAATAATAAATACAATAATCCGAACTGAAATTTTATTTGTAATAATTTTATTAAGTGAATTAGTTTTTTTAATTAAATTAATTTATCCACTATTTACATTTTATAAATGAATTATGAAAATAAATTTATTTCTTTAATTGATTTCTAATTAATTTATTAAAAATTATGAAATCTAATTAACTAATAGCCAATTGAAAATAATATCGTATATTTCAATTAATTTATTTCATTTTGTAACAAAATATTTTATTAGTTTGAAAATTTTTGTATCTTTCAGTGAATTTGGTCATTAATTAAATATTTTAAATTGTTTATATAAAATTTTTCTTGAATTGTATTTAAATAATTTAGCTAAAATTTAATTTTAAAATAAATAATTTTTAAAGAAAAAATAGATTATTCACAATGAGAAACTTTTGAGCGTTATTTTTTTGAATATTTCAATTCATTTAGGATAATAAAAAGTAATTTAAATAAAATAAATATTTTTTACATGAAAGAAAATGATAAGAACTTGTTTCTCTTCGTGTGCGTAATATATATAATATTCTGTTTATTTTTTTTTTTTATACTTTATTCACA
This sequence comes from Leptopilina boulardi, assembly GCF_019393585.1. Taxonomy (NCBI): domain Eukaryota; kingdom Metazoa; phylum Arthropoda; class Insecta; order Hymenoptera; family Figitidae; genus Leptopilina; species Leptopilina boulardi. The sequence continues at coordinate 2,257,419 of NW_026137881.1, read as the reverse complement.
TAAGTTCACTAATTATATTTCATTATCTATCTTGTTAATAATTATTCGACTTAACGTAATTTGTCAATAAACATATAATTTAGAGAAAAAAACAAACAATGTTTCAAAATAATATGGATAATTAAAATTTCATAATAATTTATTTTTTTTATTTTGACCAAAGATACATAATTCGACAATTTTTATTTATTGATTTTTTTTATTTTATTTGTAAGAAATTATCAATTTAAATTAATTTTAAAAAAATGTGTTAATAATTCTATGAAATTGAAAATTTTGTTTTAATAAAAATACTATTAAAAATAATTAAATAATTAATTTAATAATAATAAATAATTAAATAATAATTATTTAATAATTACTACTATTTTTGTAAATAAACTGGAACTGAGATAGAAAATAATAAATGCTAATTTTTATTAAGAATCAGAAAGTTATGTTTGAATTTTCTTTCAGAAATTTTCTTTATTCTTTGCTTTCTGCTTATTTTTTTAAAGCAAAGTAATGCTCAGGATCCAAATTGTAATTTTTTACTTGACGTACAACCAGGAAAATCATATTATATAAGGAGTCCTAATTATCCACAAAATTATTATGGAGAAAATAATTGTAAATGGGATATCAAAAGTTCTTATAAATTGAGCTTTAATTGTGATATATTTGATGTTCCTCCGGTGAGATATTTAATTTTTCAGTTATCACTTATCATTCTATCGATCAATTTTTTAATAATTAATTAAGTAATTTTAATTTAAAAGTAAAAAAAAAGTATTTTGCAAATATTTTTTCCATTTCTGTGAAAATTAACTACAAAATTATTTTTTAATTTATTTAAACAATTTACTTTTTATTTTCCAATTTATCAAATTTCTTTTTAGTCTTTTTTATAACTTAAGTGCTTTTTTTTATTAAAAAATCGTAAGTAAAAAAATTAGTTAAAATTAAAACCAAGAAATATATACGAAAAATAAATTTAAATTTAAACAAATAAAAATTGTTTAAAAAAATGAAAAATATGTTGCAAACTATTTAAAATAAACAAAACAATAAAAATTAAACAAAGCAAAACTAAATGATTATATATAATATATATATAATTTAATGAAATTTATAACAGGTTTACAATACTTGTCAATATGATCATGTCCTCTTTTATGAAAATCCAAGTGATACAAATAAAGTTCCATTACGTTTATGTGGAAATGGTACAGTTTCAAGAAATTCCGAGGGAAATAGTTTGTTAATTACTTTTCGAAGTTACTATAATTCACCAGGTGGAAAATTTTCATGTATCGTCGAAGCAATTGATGATGAAAATTGTCGATGTGGTTGGAAAAATCCGGTATTTATATATAAATTAAAAATTTATGGGAAAAAAAATCATTAAACGAAAATAAAATTTATTAAATTCGAGCGTACGATTATTCTACAAAAATAATTAGTTAGCATTTTTAATTTAAAGAATTTTATTAGATATAATTATTTTTTAGACGAATTTTCATTTTTCGTATTAGCCTTTGAATTTATTTTTAAACGAATTTTTAATTAATAAAATTTTTAGATACTGAACTTTTTACCCAACTTTTTATTTAAAAGAATTCTTATTTAATCGAATTGAAATTTAGCATTCATTAAACAGAATTTTCAGTGATACGAATTTTTAAATGTAAAAATTTCTAATTCACTGAATCTTCATTTGTGCGAATTTTTATTTGATATAATTTTTAAAACAACGATTCTTTATTTGTCCGAAATTGCAAATGTCCGAACAAACAATTGACAGAAAGATTTTGGCGCGATTTTTAAAATTGACCAATTAGAAATTATCAAGAAAATCGTGATTGCGGTAAATTTTAAAAATCGCGCCGAAATATTTCTGTTGATTGTATATGTATATTCGGTTGTTTGCAATTTCGGACAAATAAAGCTTCGGCGGTTTTAACAATTCTATCAAATAACATAATTTGTACACTGAAATAAAATGTATTTGATTTAATTTTAAATAATCTCTTTTCATAAATTATTATCAAATAAATATTTACTTGAATTAAATAATTTTTTATTTGAATTAAATAAATTGTATTTGAACCAATAATTTATGTATTTGAAACAAATACCATCTTAAATAATAATTATTTGATATAAATAAATATTTATTTGATATTTGATACATTGATACATTTTTGTTTTCATTATACAAATAAAAATTTGGAAAAATTTAAATTCGGTGAATTGGAAAGTCTAGTATAAAATTCTATTAAATGAGAATTATGGGTAAATTAAAATTAGGTTAAATTAGAATTCTTTTAAATAAAAAGTTGTTTAAAGACAAATTCTGTAAAATAAAAATACCTAAAAATTATGCAAAGTAAAAATTCGTTTTGAAATTAATTTTATCAAAATGCTAATTTTAAAAATGAAAATTCGTCAAAGAAATGATTAAATAGAATTTTTAAAAAATGAAAATTGTAAATAATGATTTTTATGTGATAATCATGCGTACCATAAGTTTATAAAAAGTATTTTTGAAAATATTATCGCTTTTTTATAGGGGAGAATAGTCGGTGGCGAAGACGCTGGATTAAATGAATATCCAATGATGGTAGGAATCGTTGATGAAATAAATCAACAAGTTTTTTGTGGTGGTGCAATTATAAGCACTAAACACGTTTTAACAGCAGCTCATTGTTTAAAAACAAAAAATCCCAATGATTTGGGTGTTCTTATTGGCGATTATGATCTTTCCACTGGTGCGTTAAAAAAAATTAATATAAATAGAAAAATACATTTTTACTCGCAATAGCAAATAATTAGGAGAGATTTCCATATCAAAAAAAAACTTGTTATAAATTAACAAACATCCATGTATATGAAATTAGAAATCAAAATGATAAAGACCAAATTCATTTCAAATCAGGCAGGTTGAAACGTCGTTTATCTAAAATTTAGGAGGAAAAAAAAAACATTAATGATAGAACGTCCAACGTCCTTCCTGCAGGATGAAAAAGACTCAGGTGAGTCCCTCCGAAATCGCTTTCTAAAATTAACTTGGATTGAGATAAACACAAAAAAATATATATGGTTGGAAAGGTAAAGATACAAGCTTTCAGCGCATGTAAAAATTAAATTTCTAAATTCAAACCCCAAGGCTAGGCAACTTAAAGAAGTTAAATTTTTGTAAAACTGACCTAATGTTTAGTACTAGATCGTCGACGCCCGGTCCTGCCGGCAGGACTCTTCTCAGTTTATTGATACGATTACCCAGCCCTGATATTTAAATTTAGAAACTTGATATTCACATGATCTGATAGCTTTTTTAATTACCTTTCGAACCATATATATTTTTTTATGTTTATCTGAATCCATATTAATTTTATAATGTTTTTTCGGAAAGACTCTCATCTGAGTCTTTTTCATCCGTCCGCAATTGCGCTGGATACAAATCTTTATACATAGTGTTATAATAATAATACAAACAAAATTCAAGATTAAAAAAAATATATAATGCAGAAAATTTATTTGGTAATTTATGGAAATTTATGAAGTAATTTATGGAAATTTATTTGGCAATTTATGGAAATTTATGAGGTAATTTATGAAATTTTGAGGTAATTTATAATTATAATACAAACAAAAATTTAAGATTCAAAAACTATTGCAAAAAATTTACGTGGTAATTTTTGGAAATTTATGCGGTAATTTATGAAATTTTTGAGGTAATTTATAATTGTAATACAAACAAAATTTAAGATTTAAAAATTATTGCAGGAAATTTATGCGGTAATTTATGAAATTTATACGGTAATTTATGAAATTTATGCGGGAATTTATAATATCTAAAAGAAAAATTTGAAAACTAATTTTGGAAATTTATAGGGTAATTTATGGTAATTTATGAAATTTTTAAGGTAATTTATAATATATAAAATTTGATTTGGTAATTTAAGAAAATTTAATGGAAATATATGTTTTAAATAAAGTGCGTCCTGCCGGCAGGATGGCGCAATGTGCGGAGAAGCATCCTGCCGGCAGTACGCAGCGGCTTGTCCAAGCGTCCTGCCGGAAGACCCTTCCAGCAGGATGGGCGCTTGGACGTTCTATCATTAAAGTGTTATAACTTTTAAAGTAATTTAGATTTCTCATTTATTCCTTTTTGCATTTGAAAGAGCTTTCATTTTTCTTTCAAAATCCGTTGGAAAAATTAAAAAATGTTTAAATATACCAAAATGGCGGCCATTTTAATAAAAGAATTTATAACCGATTCTGGTAGAAGAGAAAAAAATTTTTCTTAAAAAATAACAAAACAATAACTAAATCACTTTAAAAGTTATAACACTTTAAAGTTTTTTCCCTAAATTTTAGATAAACGACATTTAAGCCTGCCTGATTTGAAATAAATTTGGTTTAAATTTCATTTTCTTAGGGGCTGATGCGAATTCGATGACATTTCCCGTGGAGAAATTTACCAATCATCCCTCTTATATAGCAACTCAGCGTAATAGTGATTTTGATATATCCATAATAACAGTTTACGGTAATATTCCATTTACAAATATTATTGGTCCAGCGTGTCTTCCATTTCAGCATAGTTGTGATGGTTTTAGTGGGTCTTTCGTTGAATTCTTAGGTAAATGTAGAATATATATAATGTATGATAAGCATTCTCTGAAAATAGCCCCGTCGAGTCAAAGTTTTGATTCTCTCAAACTGACGATTTTAGAGAATCTTAGAGGAGCTTGGAGAAACAAAAAAGAATCTTTTTCAATAGAATTTTGATTCTCTTTTGATTATCTAACGATGCAGATATTTATAGGACAACAAGCAAAGTATCAAGCCAATTCCAAAACTTTTTTTTTTGTGCTTTTTTTCAGAGAATACCACCCTATTTTTATTTTAGTGAGGAGGAGAATAATTTTATTTTAATATTATTCTTCTGTTAATGTATATATTTCTTAAAGGATGGGGAACGACTGAATTAGCTGGAGCAACATCAAATATTTTACAAAAAGTTGAAGTCAGTGTAATTAATCTATCAAAATGTAAAAAATCATTTCCTAATATTAATGATCATCAGTTGTGCACGCTTACCGAAGGCAAAGATGCGTGTCAGGTAAATATTCACGTAGATTTAATATGTAAGGAAAAAAAACGATGGATGGAAACGATGACCGTTACTGTCCCTAACAGTATCCAAATATTCAGGATATCCTAATTTCCGGATACGGCTAGGACGTCCATAGGATATCCTGTAATATCCGTTGCTATTAGGGATGGCAACAATGGGTACGGTAAAGTTTACCATTTATAGCAACATTTGCTATGGTAAACGTTCCCATTGTAACTATTGCCGTATAGTAACCGTTGCTAAAGTAATCGTTTCTAAAGCATCTGTTGTAACAGTAACTGTTGCTATAATAATTGTTCCCATAGCAATTGTTGACATAGAAACGGTTGCTAGAAAAGAACATAGAAAATTTTGTTATAGTTCGATAGCGGAGGTCCAGTTTTGTGGCAAAATCCAACAACACGAAGACTCGTAGTTGTTGGAATTACAGGTTATGGTGTTGGTTGTGGATCAAAAATCCCAGCAGTTAATACTCGAGTAGGTGCCTTTTTAGATTGGATCCAATCCGTTACTCAAGGTATTGAAAGATAAAAATTACAAACAGTATACCTACTATTAAATCATTATATGATACAATTAATTATATCACTGATACCTTTTGCTACTTTTAGGTGTAAATTACTGCAAGGCTGAGTAATTTTAACAGACAGTCACTATATATAGAAAGAGAAAAATATCTAACCAAAAATAAAAAAAAGAAAATAAATGATCAATGTATTTTAAAGGAAAAATAATAGAAATAAAAGTGTTACACTGAGCAAAAAGAAAGAAAAAGTTCCTTAATCCTTTTCCAAGTTGATTTTTAACTTCATTTATTTTATACCTTATTACATTTTATATGTAAATTAATTTTGAGTTTTTTTTTTGTACTTTAATAGCAGGTAAATTTTAATTGAGTTTTTAGAACTCAACTCTTTATAGCTTTATTTTTCTTATCGTCTGACAATCTGAATAATTATTTAAGTTAGTTACACGTACCCATACAATACATATATGCTTTTTGATAAAAGTTGGTGGCTATACGACCCAGTTTATAGCAAAGGTCATAAATACCTTCAATGCCAATGGAAAATATTAAATTACATATTATCATTTTCTGATAATTTTAAAAACATCGTTATACAATATATGGGACTGATATGATGTAATTTCCATTAATTCTCAGAATATGTATGTTTGACTTGCAACAATTTGCAATGCAAATTAGATATTTATTCAGATATCAAATTTTCATTACAACATTGTACAAAACATTATTTTACAAAGTTAAATTCTTTTAATTAAATGAAGATTGTACAACTCAGTAAAAAAAATGCAACCAATTTAATAATTATTTAGTACAATATTTTCAATTTATTATGAATTTATTATTATAATAATTATAGTTAGGATATTTTTCAATTAAATATGATTAAAGTTTAATAATTTTTAAATAAAGATCAATGTAGGTATTATGAGAATAAGTAACAATTCAGATAACTTAAAACTTTTTATTAATATAACATATGGAATGTAAACAAAATCAGGTACTTAAAAACAGCCTTTGTTGAAAATTATTCAGCTCTGCAATATACGGCACCTAAAACAATTAATTGTCTACGTAAATATAGAGTAATTAAAATTTTTTATTTTTAAGTACGTTTTTCGGTGACTTTCAATTTAATTTCTATAGTATTTCAAAGGGCATTGAAATTTTTATCACATTTTAATTATTATTTTAAATTATCAAAATTACCTGGTGTTACCGACAAAATCCAGTCCATAAAAGCACCTACACGAGTATTTACTGAAGGATTATTTGTACCGCAAGCGATTCCATAACTAATAATTCCAACATTCACGAGTCTACCCGTTGATGGATTTTGCCACAAAGCTGGACCACCACTGTCAAACTAAAAAATGAACAAAAAATTTTGTTACACTTTTCAAAGTGTTATTTGAATTTTCGTTAAACATTTATATAAATTTTACCTGACATGCATCTCTACCTGGTGCAAATGTGCACATTTGATTATTCAATACATTGGGGTATGTATTTCTGCATTGCGAAAGATTGATGATATTCACTTGTGCTTTCTGTAAAATGTTTGAAATGCTACCAGCAAATTCAGTTGTGCCCCAACCTAAGATGATATAAAAATTTTTAATTTAAAATTTAATTCATTTTTCTTACATTATAAAAAATAAAATATACAAAAATGAAATGTACAATGTATAAGAAAATATTTGAAGTTAGAAATATCTTTAATTTTTCGTCAAAATTTAATTACAAAAGTATATATAAATCCAAATAGGATAATACTGTTTCTGAAATATTGTATACAACTGCAGTTTTTATTTTCCAATAACTTCAGAAGAAATTTCTAACAGTGTAGAATTTAAAAATTAATTCTCATTCCGAATAATTCACAAACATGTAATCGATTTTTTATATTTCAAATTCTTTAGTTTTACAAAGAGTTATAACAATTCTTTGGTTTAAAATTTTGAACAGATTAATTCCGTATTACTGTGGGCTAATACCGGATTTTTCGCATAAAGATTTCGGATTATTCTGAACTCATTTCGGAATTAGTTTTTTGACAGAACTGAATCCAGATTGTTGTGTACTGTTTCGGATAATTTATCTACAAATTCCGAATTCTTTTGACCTCATTTCGAATCATATTTTTTTTTGATCGAACTAAATCCAGATTGTTGCAGACTAATTACGGATTGATTTCGTGTCAATTCCAGACTGATATCGACACGAAATCAATCCGTAATTAGTCTGCAACAATCTGGATTTAGTTCGATCAAAAAAAATATGATTCGAAATGAGGTCAAAAGAATTCGGAATTTGTAGATAAATTATCCGAAACAGTACATAACAATCTGGATTCAGTTCTGTCAAAAATCTAATTCCGAAATGAGTTCAGAATAATCCAAAATCTTTATGCAAAAAATCCAATATTAGCCCACAGTAATCCAGAATTAATCTGATAAATAATTACTCCTGTTGAATCCGAAATTAATTTGGCCTGTGTAACTAGTAAAATCCGGAATCTGCATTCACTAGTTGCGTTTGTTCACACTGACTTTGGATTAGATCTGATTAATTACGGATTCACTAGTTACACAAACCGGACAAACTGTTACGGACTATTGTCAGATTAGTCTGGAATTTGAACCAGGGAACAATTACTATGGCTACATTGTTAGAAATTTTTGTTGGAATTTTTAGAAAATAGCAATTGAAGTTTTAAGCAATTACATACATGTTTCCAAAAATTTTCAAAACGTTTCGTAATTTTCAAAAGCATTTGAATGTATAAATTTTTAGTGACAAAAAATTTTGTTACCGTTTCTGAATTTTCTAAAGCATATCTGTTAGAAACTTTAGTTGTACGTTTCTTAAAATTTTGTTACACTTCCATAATTTTTATGATCGTCACATAATTACCCAAAATATTGACAACAGCTCCACTAAAACTATCTTGACTGTGTTGAAATGGAAGACATGCTGGACCAATTTCATTTGTGTATCTTATAGTTCCCAGGATGGTTATAACACTGATATCATAAGGACTATTTCGTATATTTGATCTAAATGAGGGATGCATAACATATTGAGAGACTTTAAAAAGAGTTGAATTTGTATCACGACCTAAAAATTTAAAATTTTTATAGAGATTATTGATCAATTTACCGAATATAATAATTATTTTTTATTATTTCAAAATTATTATAAAAATATTATGTACCAGTTGAAATATCGTAATCACCAATAAGCACACCCATATTTGAAGGATCTCTATTCATGACACAATGAGCAGCTGATAAAATATGTTTAACAGAAATTATTGTCCCACCGCAGTAAACTTGAGATAATCTTGCGTCAACAATTCCTGCCATCATTGGAAATTCGTGTAATCCAGTATTTTCACCACCAACTATTCTCATCTGTGAAAGACAAAAAACAAAAAATTTTCAATAAGAATCTAAAAACCTATAAGAATCACTCTAATCAATCTGAGAAATAAAAATACTGTTGTAACGTGTTTATTAGTTTATCAGTAATAACTGATAAGTGATTAGTGTTTTTATACCTACCGGTTTTTTCCAACCACATCTACAATTTTGCTCAGATCCAATTGCTTGTATGTAACAAGAAAATCGTCCTCCAGGTGTGTTCCTTGCACTTTGAAAAGTAACCACTATTTCTGGACCATCCGAATCTCGACCGAATCTTCCTGCTCCACATAATCGTAAAGGTCCTTGTCTTGGACTAAGATACATGAGAACTTGATCCAATGCACAATTAGTACTCTATTTAATGATATTAATAATTAGGATTCACTGGATATTTACAATATAGTTAAATATTTAAAATAATTATTCATTTATTTTGAAAGAATAGAACTTAAAAAAAAGCGAAAAAATTTTTTTGGAATTTTTGAGAAAATTTTGAGAGAAAAATCCTAATGAGATTGTAACAGAAGAAATTAGTAAACTCTGGAATAACATTGTTCCAATAAAGTTAAGGACAATGTAGGCGTTAATTTCAAATAAAAAAGAGGGAAATAGCGCGCAGTGATTAGTAGTTATGTACCGCGCATTGCAGTTAAAATTCCGGACTGGTTCCGAACTAATCCGAAACAGTCTGGTTTGTGGTCAAGTTTTTGTCATCCGTAATTAGTCCGGTTAAGTCCGAAATTTGCCCGATTTATGTAATTAATGAATTTGGAAATTAATTTCGAATTAATATTCGGCCGGATTAATTTCGAATTCAAAAGAATTTACTACTCGCACACAAATAATACTAATTTTGGACTTAATCGAACTTATTCCTGATAAATGAAATTTGACTAGAAACGGGATTGTTTAGAATTAATAATGGATTTTGGAAGTTTTACCAAAGTATCGACCATATTGGTTAGAAGCTCAGAGTAGAGAAAAAATCTGACCGGACTAAATCCAAATTATTGTGGAATAATTACAGATTTCTTATACGTACAGAATGTCGGATTATTCCAGACTCATTTCGTATTCAGATATTTAAGCGGACTGAATTTATTTAGATTGTTATACGAAAACAGGCCGAAAATGATATATGAAATAATTTGAATTTAGTGCGGACAAAAAGACTAATTTGAGACAAGTCCGGAATAGTTTGAAACTTCTATATGAAAGCAATCCGTAACAATATACGATTTTAAGTTGATCAAAAACTTAATCTAAAATGAGTACTGAATAATCCGGAATTTTTATCTGAAAGATCTGGTATTAATCAGTAAAAATCCGATTTTAATCTGGTCTAAAATTCTAAATCCAAAATGAGTCCGGAAAAATACGGAACTTGTATGTATAACATTATCATTGTTGAGGATTTATACCAAATTTGTACATACAGATTTTTAATTAATATTCATCTGACTAAATCTGGATTCGTTAGATACAGAGTTCTGATTATCTCTGACTCCTTTTTGATTAAGATTTTTGTTTGATCTGACTGCTAATTTTGTACTTAAGATTTTCCGGATTCATTTAAAACATACGACATTACTGTACGAATTTGGTTCAGGCAATTTTACAGGAAACTACATAGTTTGTTATGTAGGGAACCGTAAGGGAAAACACAAAGACATGTCCATGATTTTAGCCTTCCCACGTAGAAAACTTTGTGTTTTCCCTTACGATTTCCTACATAGTAAACTATGTAGTTTCCTGTAAAATTGACTGAACCAAATTCGTATAGTAATGTCGTATGTTGTCTGGGAGCTTTCTTAAATGCATTCCACGTAGAAAGAATTTGTTTACCAGATTATATCCGAATTAATGCGGACTTCTACCGGATTTGTCACATAAAGATTTCATATTATTCCGGACTCATTTCGGATTCAGTATTTTGACGGTAATGAATTTAAATTCATTATTCTGGAATTATTTCGGATTGAGATTTTTGATATAACTACTCTCTTAATCTGAATCAGTGGAAATTTTACTGGGTACAATTTAGGGGCTCAGTTCTCATTGTACGAACCAGTGATTTTCACTAATTCCCAGTGAAAATCACTGATTCAATCATTGGGAAGTGAGTTACTAATTAAAATCAGTGATGATTCTCACTGATTCAGATTAAGAGTGTAAATTCAGATTGTTGAGGACTAATTGCGGATTCATTTCATGTCAATTCTGGATTGATCTCGGAATTGTTATTTTCGTCCTTATTGATTGCGCTGACTAATACGGTTCATTTTCGGACTAATCTGTTTGGAGTTACTCTGGAATTAGACCGAAATTTTAATCAGGAATATTACATCTATGTTGTCGTCAACTATTATATACTGCATATTTATTTCCACCTATTGGGATTGGCTAAACTTCAATACGCCATCTGGTGTGTACCTACTTCGGACAACCATTTTCCTTTTTCATCTTTCTTTAATTAACACGATAGAAAGAGAAATAAAAACTAAAATGTCTGACGAAGTAGGTAAAAGTCACTAGACCGCCAATCCCAATAAATAAAAATTTGTTTGGAAAAATATCTCACCGAAGGTACTTCGAATACTTCACAATTTACTCGAAGTTGAGATGTACTTCTAATATTCCATCTGCAAGAATGTGCTCCAGTATACATATTGGGATAATTAGGACTTGCTATGTAATATGTCCGCCCAGGTAGTACGTCCATTTGAAAAAAACAATTTGGATCAACCGCATTACTTGTATGTCCAAAAATGAGCAAAATGCCAAGGGATAATAAAATTTCTGCAAAATGGATTAAATAAATAAAAATATTTATTTAAATTATATAAATAAACTTCTGTTTAAAATATGATTAAAAAAGGTATTATTGTTGAAAAAATTTGTTTAAAATAATTTAAAAAAAGCTTGTTTGTATAAAAAACAATGCGTTTGAAGTAAAACAATTTTCCTTGATTATATACGCTGAGAAAAATATGTTATTGAGTCGTTAATATAATAATATTATATAATATTGTTATATACATATATTATAATTAAAATATTATATATATATGCAAGTAAACTTGCACGGTAAGCTTGTAGCAAGGTTGGTGCACGGTTGCCAAATAACATTGAAAAAATTTTTTTTTAAGTTCAAAGCAAGGTCATTTGGCAACCTTGCACCAAATTTGCTACAAGCCTACCGTGCAAGTTTACTGAGCAATCTTGCAATAATCTTATTGTGCAATCTTGCAGTAATCTTGCACTGCAATCTTTCTGGTATACAGTTTACATATTTTAAAGCATGCTTTTAATTAAATAATTTTCATTCTTTTTGCAGAAATTTTGTGGATTCAATATGATATTTTCCTCAATGTATAAATGCTTTACAGCTGTAAAACAAATAAAGACCTTGTTTTTCTTTGCATGAGTATTAAAATAAATAGTAAATTAAATTTTTAAGTTACAAGAAAGGTAAATTTTTTTATTTTATCTGAAAAAGAAAATTTTATATAACTTTAACTCTCTGAATTAGTGAAAATTTCAACTAATTTGAATTAGTGAACAAATTTTCTCACTAATTCAAATTTAAAAAGTACAAATATAGGAAATATATATATATTTATACAAATTTTAATGAAACAAATATTAAAAATAAATTGACTTACTTAATTGATTCATTCTAGTGTCAATTGAAAAATGTTCTCTCTTAAAAATTTATTTTGCTTTTTATCCTCTTCCAAAGACTTTAATATACGGAAAACCCTTGTTTCCTTAAAAAACCAACGTCTTATCTTGAATTTATGTATATCGTTTACAGTATATATAAAAGAGAAATAAACACAAGTGCTATTGGTTTAATTGTCAAATAATAAAGATTTAAAAAAAAAAAAATTTGTGGCTTCTTCGAATCATATATAAAAATGATATTATTGCGCTATTATAAACAAAAAATAGTAATCCTTTTTGTATTTTGTTTCTGATAAGTATATATAAACTTACGTGATGACATTTTTTTTAACTGTCGAAATTTTCCTTTATTACACTCCAATACATTACTCTTTATATGCTGGATGCATCGTGCTCTCAATATTTTGCAAGTTTTATATATTTATATATATTTTCATCTATATACCTGCATGAACGACTCTGGCATATCTATTTCGCTGATAACAGTTGTGCATAATTTATAGATAGTTCACACTTTTTCAAGAGCATAAACAAATAACATTATTTCCTTGTAAAATAATAATAATCTAGATATATGTATAGATATGCCAAAATCATAATACATTTTTCTAGTAATTTAATTTATGTAACAGAAAAAAACAATAAAAAGTGATAAAAAAAACGTCATAAACGAAATTTGATTGCATTTTTTGTTTTGGTTTATTTTTTTTCCCAAAAATTCATTAGTTCGTATTTTATAAAGATATAAATTTTTATCAAAATTTCAATATAACGGAATTTTTATTCTACGAACTTTACACTGAAAAAAAATTTATTTGATCCAAATAATTATCAGTTACTTGACTAATATCAAATAAATATATTTATTTGTATTAAATAATTACTTTAGTCAATCAAATGGTATTTATTTCAAATACAGAAATTATTGGCTTAAAGACAGATTATTTATTTTTAAAAAATTATTTGCTTCAAGTAAATATTTATTTAATAATTGACAAGTAATCAATTATTTAAAGAAAATAAATTCTTTCTCAGTGTATATTTAGTCGAAATTATAGTTTTCTTTTACTGAATTGAATACACTGAAAAAAATTTGGAGCAGTTGTTGTACCAAAAATATTTCAGTTTAGGTGAATAACATTTTTTAATTAATAACTTATATGAGCATTTAAAATTATATGTTCTGAATTTCCCGCACAAATAAATTATCTACTATACCGATAGTTCATAAATTGGAGACTCGACGGAAAAATCAATTAATATAAATAAATCGTAATTTAAATACATTTTTTTATATAAGGAAAAAATAATCAATTTGTGTACTTTTATTTATACCTATAATTTAATCACAGATTCTCAATATTTTGATGTAATAAAAAAATACTTTACAATTTTATATTATCTCTTATTTGGAAATAATCTTCTTTTTATATTGCTTGTTATTATTTGTTCGCGGCTAATTTAACAAATTTCTAAAATTATCTTTTTGTTGAATGTATAAGGCTTTTTTTTAATATAAATTTTCCTGTAACAAACACACGTGCTTGTGAGACAATTTACTATATAGTTTTCCTGTTAAATTTAATAATTAAAATTTTATACATACTATATTGCAATATTTATTACTTATTTTAAAATTTGTTTAAACAATTTCTATAAGAATATTAATACAAGTTCAATGCGCCCCCACAGCACCGAAACTTTCCTAAAAATTTCCTAAAGATTTATTTGAAATGTTCAGAATATTTATCTGCAATGTTTAGTAAAAATTGTGTACAGATTTAAATTACCCACTTTAAAAAATGTTTAGCGCAAAACTTTCCCGAACATTTAAATAAAATTTTCGTCTAATTATGATTATAATTATAATTAGGAGAAATTTACATTTAAATGTTCAGGAAAGTTTCAAACTAAACATTTATTTAATCGGGTATTTAAATCTTTACACAAGTTTCACTAAACATTGCAATTGTCACGTCACCGTAACTTTTACATTCATAATTATAAGAATTCTTTTTTTTTAATCAATACTGAGTTGTATGTCTCTGCGACAAACACCCGTGTTTTTGATACGCATCTAAAATACCTTTCACTGAAATGTAAAACTCCCGCCCCTTTGTCGCGCGGCTAAACATCTTTTCTTTTATATATAAAGACCCCTGCGTTTTGTATCCTACTACGTTCATATATTGTATTTCTAAAAATATATAATTGGAAGCAAGAAATTCAGTATTTCCTTAAAAGGGCATAAACGAGTGTCCCTTTCCTACAACTGCGATTTGACACGAAGGCGCTCTCTTTCTAATATACTCATGTACTACCCCTGTAGTGTTTTTCGCTTACACCTGCGATTCCATGACAGAGGTGTGCTCTTTCTAATTCTGTATTATCATCAGACAAACCCTCTTTTGCGCTTAACTAAGAGAGAGAGAGAGATAGAACTAGCAACACAAGACAATAACATTTCATAGTCTCTCTTACGAAAACTTGATATAAAACTTGATATATCTAGTACCAGCTGTGTTACTCTGCTCGATTTCATAGACTTAGAAGAATCTCTGTGTCAAGTGTTAAAAGTTTCTACGTCAAGAAGAGCTGATTCAAGTATTCAAGGATTTGATTTCCCATAATGTTTGAAAATAATTTTTTCTTCCTTTTCTGGAAAAATTTAATAGTTTGTGTTTCATTACGGTCAACTGAACTCCGGACCTGTGGTCATCACCAAGGCCCGTCAACCTTCCTGTGATCATAATTAGGACACAGCAGTGGTCCTTTTTCATACATCTTACATCTAAATTTTCAAGGTAAGTTGTTATACTTTTTATCTAAATCCTTCCTAACTCCGTATAAAAATTTGTAGTAGCGTTTACATTCCTTGTTGCAGTGGAATGCTGACAACCCCTTATTTCAAGAATGGTTGCTTCAGCACAATCTCTCTCAAAGATCAATTTTATAAACCTAAATGTTTGTCTAAATAAATTTTGTAACCTTGTCATTAAAAATCACTATTCTCATTCTTTCCTGCACCCTTAGCTCAGAGCCTTCTGTTCTGTAAATGAAACAGGAATTCACTGAATCACCGAGCGGCCATAAGTAAAATAAAATATTATTTCGTTAGTTATTTCTCTATTTAAGTATTGAAATCTGGACATTTTTATATTTCCAGGATGAGATAGCTTTCTTATGATGTATTTGGCAGCAAGCGTGGATATTCGAATAGTAAATAAATGATGAGAACATCCAGTGGTATAAATTATGCAATTTCTTGCACAGACTACACCGAAAAGTGTAGAAAAAAATTGACTCCCAGATCCGAGTAGAGGAAGAACCTTTTTACCACCAAAAACGCATACAAAATCTTAAAAAACTTACCAAAAAAAATTCAATTTTTCTTAGATAGACAATTTTATTGCATCTTCATGCACAGAATACACCGAAAAGTGTAGAAAAAAATTGACACCCAG